>NC_088814.1:5946271-6259909 GCF_011386835.1 Chrysemys picta bellii | reverse complement strand
GGTTCCAGGGATTTCTGTATAGATTATTTAGGTTAATCTTTCTATCTACCCACTAGGACTCAGTGCTCACTCTAGAAGATATAATCAGAGATGCTTAGTTTTGCAGTTCTCAAACTGTGGATTTATTGCTCTAGAGATAACTTGTTTGTTAACAGCAAAAGTGTTTTTAAATAAATAAATAAATAAATAAATAAATAGAGGTGAGAAATAACAGACCTCAACTCTATTGTCCCTCTGCAAATTTGTGTACACAGAGTCAATCCCTTACCTCTCTACAAGTGCAAAGTTTCAAAAAGTTCAATGAATAGAAGATTGTTGGGGATGGAATAGATCTGGATAAGGAGAAGAAGTCTGGAGATAAATGTGAGATGCGAGGGACATATGCTTTTTTGTTAAAATATTATTTTTGCTGTTGAAGAAAAAAATCCACAATTCTTACTGTTGTTTTAGTTAAAACAATTTATACGTCTGTCTGGTGATGTTCTCCTAATACAGCATGGCAAGAAAATCCTCCAAATATTATTAATTAACCTGTTGAATTGGAGATAGTTCACCTCCCAATGACTTCATAAATATCTGCTTCAATTACCTTTGGTAAATGAAATAACCAAACAATCGTTCATTTTCTGATATAGCTGTAAAACTAATCTGAAAAGCTTTCAAAATAAATCACTGTTTAAAAATGGATAGTGTGTACTTTCTAAAAATGAAACCTACGTCTATCTCTGAGTTGTGATGAATATGTATTAAGGTAATTTTTGTATTTTGTATAATGTATTTGTGGCCTGCAGCATGCAGGGGGTCAGACCAGATGATCATAATGGTCCCTTCTGACCTATGAGTAATAACCACCAACAAGAATGCACTCATGTAGAAAACCATGATTAAATCTAATCTTCCCGAGTAGTGATTTAAATCAAATCCACCCTGGTTGGAGGCAAGGCTCTGTAGCTTTTTGCTCGGTGAGCTGAATTGTGGGTGGGAGGGGATAGTGTTGATGTTGCCTAGCTACAGTGCAGTAAAAGCTACCTCCATGCAGTCACCGAGAGGATTTTATAGTGAAAAAGCTAATGTGTGTTCGTTACACACATGTAAACTTCCCACACTTTTTTTTTTTTAGCAGCAAAGACACTGCTTAACAATGCCATAAAATGTGTTAGGTGACCCTGTAGCAGTACCTCAAGTTCATAGCAAGGATTGGAAGATTAGTAATTGATTTTTATTTTTTTTAAACTTTACATAGACACACACCCGGGGGGGGGGGGGGGGGTGAATTTCTAGCCCACTATTGCTAAATAATTTGACACAACTCTTATTTTAAAGAACTGACCTGATATCCTGTGAAGTAAAAGTAATAAATAAGGGCCTGATTTAGAAATACTTTTGACATCTTGAGTAAGCAACTTATTATGCAAGCATTTATTGTAAGGTAACGTCATGTGTATGGCATCTGCTGTTGGTTTGTACTGCAATAGCGGCTAGCAGCCCCAGTTTTGGACCAGAACTCTCTGGTGGTAGGTGCTGGACAAACACAGAACAAAAAGACAGTCCCCCAAGGAGCTAACAGTCCATTTTTAATGAATTAAATGTGCCTGATCCATTAATGGGAGAAAACAGCAACTAACTCCGCAGTACTCTCAATCTGGGAATAGAAATGTTTAGACACTTAATATCCTACCTAAAGCTGTGAAATCGAATACAGTGAAAAACAGATTAAAATGACTACGTCAATGAAAGGGACATGTAAGATAATGGTGAATGTGAAAAGGAAATTCAAGTGATCTCTAATGCTAGCAGAGGAACCTTTGCTCTGTATTAACATCTCCTCCCTCATTTGTTCTTTCTAGGTCTCATAACTCTGGAGGAACTTCATCAGCAAGTGCTAAAGGGAAGAGGGAAGTTTGCCCAGGATGTCAGCCAGTGAGTATCTGCTTGAACTGTGTTATAATCAAAGGGAGCCTGAAAAGAGCATGAATAAAAAGGGACAGTTAATATAGGCAGGCATCTGAAGGTTCTGCTGCTGCTAATAGGACCCCAGATAGCTCCATCATTATAAGTCTCTCAGTAGTGAGTCCATAATTAAGGTTGCAAGCAATGCCCGATTATAACGGATATGCCTGCTGGAGGAGCCCAGCACAGTTCCTGCCCCCTTCCCTCCTCTCAAGATTACGTTATACAAAATATTCTTAGGATAGCTTAGATACTCAGTTAATAAGAATCCATATTTGTGGATAACAGTTGCAAATCATACATTAAGACAAATTACCCTGAAGTCCTACAAGTGAAACATTAGCTCAGTCTGTATTGCAATGTAAACCGTCTGTACTTGCATCGAGAACTGACAGACTTAAAAAAACCCAAACTTATTTTTGACTTTACATTGCATGACATAAGCTTTCGTGGACTACAGCCCACTTCTTCGGATGCATATAGAGTACTCCTGTTCTTTATACTAAGTACAGATTACTTAAGAGGACTGCTAAGATAGGGAAATCTGTATTTAGTATAAAGAACAGGAGTACTCTATATGCATCCGAAGAAGTGGGCTGTAGTCCACGAAAGCTTATGCTCTAATAAATTTGTTAGTCTCTAAGGTGCCCCAAGTACTCCTGTTTTTTGAGGAGTACTTGTGGCACCCTAGAGACTAACACAGCTGCTACTCTGAAACCTGTATTTAGTATGTTAAGTGTACCCTCTTATGAAAATTAGATTCATACTTTTGCCACAGATTCACTTGAACAGTGAAAATAGACTGAGTTTCACTTTCTTCTCCTGCATTAGCAAGGTGTTACTGTGTACCAGTCCCCAACCTGCTAGAGAGTATTACTTGAACAAATAACCTAGTTTCTATTGAACTTCCATTATTTCTGCTTGGAGACCTTTCTGTTGATAGGGTTTGCAAAAGGTTGTCTTACAGGATCTGAATTTTGGGCCTGACGTTGTCTTTTGAATCTTTTATTTTGGCAATTTATATAAGTCCTGTGAACTCAAACTCTGAGTGTTCTAGACAGTTGTGGAATGAGTTCACTCAAACAGTTTTAGTGACCCTCTCGTGATCCTGTTGGAATCACAGCACACCTTAAGATTGCTTGCCTTCCTTCCATTTTTCAGTTGCTGTTGCCTCTTTGTAAGTATGAATGAAAAATTAAACAAACAGCTGACTTTTCGGAGATGCTTAGCATGAGAAGAAATTACTGTAGCCACTTAACGTGCAGGGTTGGCCTCTGCATTTCATTTCAGACCTTAACTTTGCCACTTGTACAGCTGTTGTCCCTTATTTACTACATCACTTAGTGTCCGGTTCAACTGAAGAGCAAAAGCTTTTCTTTTAAAGTCTTATATTCACTCCCACCGCCTCTTCAGGGATGATCTCCTCCGAGCTATCAAGAAGCTGAAAGTTCTGGGCAGTGGCTTTGGGATTATTCCTGTCGGAGGGACATATCTGATCCAGTCTGTACCAGCTGAACTGAACATGGATCACACAGTGGTTTTGCAGCTGGCCGAGGTATTGTGGCAAGAGATTCTTTAGTATAAGCTACCCGTAAGGGGCCATAGGGTACCCTTGAGACACTAGGGCAGGCTCCGTGGATAAGGAATAGATGGTATGAAGAGTGTAAATTCGAATGTGAGCAAGAACCTAAGGTCTCAGCTTGTAACGATATGAACATGTAGGCAAGTAGACTTTCCAAAACATGAACTCTAATATTAAGTCCTGCTCATTAGCAGCTAGTAAAGAGCTTTAACTGTGCCCTGAAATCATTGTCCTACAAAACACATTTTTCTTCCCTTATTTCAGAAAAAGGGGTATGTAACTGTCAGCGAGATCAAGTCCAGTTTAAAGTGGGAGATGGAACGTGCCAAGCACGTGCTGGTATGTATGTAGACCTGGTGTGGTTGGATTAAATGCCATTGTAGTAGGATTATGGTTACATTTACACTACCAGATCCACCATAATGGTAGGAAACAGTAAAAACAGTTTAATCCCATCTAGTCTGCAAGACCGAACCAGGGAGAAAGTAAATGGGTTCTTCACCCTGTAGGACTTAGTGTAGCCAGGATGTGAGGTAGAATCCTCTTAATGGCAGGTCCATGCCTTTGCTGCTGTGAAGTCTGTACACACTTCACTCCTGCCACCCTCATTTCTTGCCTTGGGATTGGGGCTGCACCTTCCTTAGTTCTGTAAAATTTACTCACCAGCTCTGGCTTTGCTTCCATGGTTGTAGAAGACACGTTGAACATAAAATCTTCACTTACTGCATTGGGTGGGGACAGATGGAGAATGGAGGTAGCTGTAGTGAAGTGATTCTGCAGTCAGGATAGCCACTTGCCCTTTAAATATTTGTAGCGGGTGAGAACACTTCCAGTCGCGGAGGTGGTGATATCACAGTTGTCTGAACTACAAGCAGCTAGACTGTGTGGGGCAAAGGAAGCCCAGTCTAGTGCTAACTTGAGTCACGGGACTCTTCCTTCTCCTGCCTCTAGAAGAGGTTCTTGCACACTTGCGTGAGCCCTTTTTTGCAGATCCTTGTTTTCTCCGTTCAGCTTCTGAGAGCTTGGTCTGTTTTGACAGGAACACCTGCTGAAGGAAGGCATGGCCTGGCTTGACACACAAGCTCCAGGGGAACCTCAGTACTGGCTGCCTGCTCTCTTTACAGAACTTTACTCTCAGGAAATCACTCCCGAGGAAGCAAAGGAGGCAATACCCTGAGCTGTGTACATATTCTCCCTTTGCTGTTGTATTACTTGAAGTAGGACATTTTAACTTTAAATAAAGTTGTTTAAAAAAGTCCCTAGGTTTATCCATTTAATTGGTCAAAATTATACATTAGATTTCCTTCAACTTGTACCAATCAGCAACCTTTACCATCAGTGTGAACTAAACTAGAACACTGGAGTGATTCTACCTCCTTAAAGGGTAAATTCCACTGGAAGCTTTTATCAGCTGTGGAGACAAACTGTCCCCACCACCATCCCAGCTCTGCTGAAGTGTTTTAGGAAGCTACGGTAAGCTCAAGTCACTTCCCCATGAAAAATACAATAGTCTAGATTCTGCCAAAACAAACTTTATTGCACAAAAAAAAAATCTTATGTACAATTGTATATAAACAAGGTGTTTTATAGTGACTCTTGTGCATATATTTTCAAATCATTAGGTCTAAAATTCTGTCACTAAACCATGTCTGCCTAGAGCAGTCATTGAGGATTGTCACTTTGAAATGGAAACATTCAGAAACAGCAGGATGGGTAACAGCGCTATAAAACTAATACGTTTACAGCCACATGCTTAGGTGAATGGTGTCCACAGTAAGGCATTGTGTGTGTGTGTGGATGGTAATGCCACATGCACCACATACATATTTCTGAACCAGATCTGCCTTATGAAGGCATTAGAGGCCCAGCTCTAACCCATTTTAAAGTGGGGATACTATTGATTTATGGAAACAGTGAAATTTACAATGGGATTAAACAGGCATCACAGTAGCACAGCTCAGGACTTCTCATACTGATATGCCTCCATGAAACCTTGGAATATACTGCTGTATTTACTTCCATCTGGGGTGTCCTATGCAAGTTTCCCTTCAGAGAAGATAGGATTCTATTCTAACCCATACCAATGACAGACCCAAGGTGAGATTTTGTTTGAGGGGGGGGAAAAAAAAAAGTTGAGTTGTTAAATGGCACCTTGAATTCAGGAATGTTTCCATCTTTCAACTTCTCAAGGCTACTTAAGTAGCAGGAGGCAGGCTTCTGAAAATTTATAATAGTTGATATTCTACATAAACAATCTGTATTGAAAATAATTCACCAACACATGGGACATTGAAAACAACTGCAATTCGATCTACAAAAAGACAATTTTTTTTAGAACAAAGTTACCTGGCCTGGAGCGTCTTTCCATGCCACACTAAATCGGAGAAAGGATTACTGCAAATGAATTATTGGGTGGGGTGGGGGTGGTGGGGAAGGTTGATGCACCATAGTATGTGCTCAACTTTTAATCAATGCTCTTGTAAAACAAGATTAAGCCCTTCATCGGGGGAGCATTTTACCACCCAGTTTGGTGGTAACAAAATAAAATCAATCAAGCCTATTTATCTGCCTGCTTGATCTGGGTATGTTTCATCTCCACACCCCTTACTTTAAATACATCCTTGATGTAATGGCACGTGCAGCCAGACGACACCTGCCCAAGAGGTATGAATTGCTCAAAGTGAGACTCTGCTGTTAGAACGATCAAAGCTTTAAGAACTAGTTTTACCACTGGCCAAGTTTGGCAAGGGAATGTTCTGCTGTTATTGACATTCACTCCTCCCCTTCTCTGTAGAACTCCATCAGAAGATGGCTTCCTGCTTATAAACGTCCCTTATCCTAGCATTTAATTTGTCCTGGATCAAAATATTAGTAGAAAAAGAAAAATCAAAACACTGACTTCAGGGGCTGAAAGCAAACAGCACTTCCATTTAGAAGAGCCAAAGTAGAACATGTCAACTCCAATCAAGATCATAAAAAAAACCAAACCAAACCTCGGTGTGTGTGTGTGTGTGTGTGTGTGTGTGTGTGTGTGTGTGTGTGTGTGTGTGTGTGTGTGTGTGTGTGTGTGTGTGTGTGGGGGGGGGGGGGGGTGTTGTTTTAAAAGAACGAGTGATTTTCTCTCCAATGTTTCCAGGGTAAAAGCATCTGCTCTTGATTTATAAGCTTTTACGGCTTGCATCCATTTCTCCCCCCTCTTCCACCTAAAGTCCAGCCAGCAAAAGCCACCCAGGGACTGGATGAAGCTTTCAGAAAGAAGCCTAGACTCCACCCTGTTTATCTTTGGTCTGTCTAGAAGAGACATCCGTGGGTAGATGGGCATATGCAGAGCACCTGTGCGCCACCTCTCCCCAGACAGAAGTTAACCCTGGGTAAGCAGCAAGTGGGCCCCTTAGTATTATGGGCTCCACTCAAGTGCTCCCACAGCTCTGGTCCTTGGGAATTCAGCATGGCCAGAGGGAAGGGCACATACTGGCTATTTAAGAACAGAAAAGCTGTAAAACGGACTTGCATTCTACATCTCATTGTTTTAATCCAATAAAGAAAAAAAAAAAAAGCCACCCAGTGTAGGTGTTTCCAAAATAACCTGATGCCACATGCTCCAGCTTTCTAGCATAGGAAGTACCTTTTAGAGTAGCCTGTCACAAGCTTGGCTTTGTCTACCATGAAGTCCTCTTGTTTGGTATCCACCAGCGCATTAAAGGAGACAGAAGACCTCTTCCAGCTCTAGCCACTCTGGGATTGGCTTGGTTCTCAAGTCTGTCAGGGGTAATTCTAGAGTTCGAAGACAGAACCATCCCCAGGATTGGGTTTCTCACTTAGCGAGAGACCTCTAAGCCTTGGAGCTCCCTTGAGTGTCCGTCTCTGTCTCCGAGGAGCTGCTGTCAGAGTCTATTTCTACATTCTCCTGCTGGTGTTTCTCTTGCACCTTCAGCCGAATACCTTGCAAACGGATTAATAGGGACTGATAGTCAAAGTGGCCTCGTTTCTCACCAAAAGGATCCTGGGGGGGGGAAAACATGCAAGATTTAGAGAGAGACTTGTACGGTGCCAAAGTACATCACACTCTACGCGGCATCTATGAAATACACCCACCGCGAGGGCAGGCCACAGCAACTGAGCAGACAACTGCATGGCAAGAAGAGACATTTTGGCCAAAGACACTGGTGAAACCTCTCTTTGCCAAGCGTGTTAGGGGTTTGTCAGTGTCAATGCAGAACATATGGGACCTTGGCTCTTTTAAACGCTCATCTGAAAAACCCAGGCAAAATAAACTTGAGGGAAACTTAGTTTACCTTCCACAGCCAGATGAAGGGTTGAGTGGACACTAGTTGGATTTGAACCAGAGTTTCAAAGAACTGACGAATTGGTCTCAGGCAGGAGGGAGTGACAGTCTCAGTAGGAAAGACTACGGACTTAGTTACTAACACCTCGCATAGAGGCTTTTTAAGGGAAGGCAAGTATCATTATCCTCATTTTACAGATGGTGTAACTGAGGCACACAAGTGACCAGACTTGCCTACAGTCACTCACAGCAGCAAACAGGCAAGAGAGATTTAGCTCCTACTCGCACACCCTGACAGGACCACATTGGCAGAGCGATTGGGAGGAAGCTTGCACTGCCCATGCTGTACCTGCTCTGGGATCAATAAGAGGACGTTAGACTCCAAAACTGAAAAGCCAGCTTCTTCCCCAAACATTATGCTCACGTGGGGAAGCTGACGACGACACTGACCCCAACATTTTGGAATGGCTTCGTTTTCACACCGTTCATTCTTTTATCTACGGTTCATCCAATGAAGTGTCTATGCTACAATTTATGACGGTTGGGGACAGGAACACAGCAATCGCTACCACTGTAAGACCAGCACTGTGTGTGTACAGCGCCTAGCACAATGGGGTTCCTGGGTGCTACAGTGATAAATTGAACCTCTGCTCCTTGCAGCTACAGCAGTTATGACCGTAGAATGTGATCGGCGCCATTCACGGATAACCCCGCAAGTCATGTGGTTTTTACAATACAGCCTCTAGTCGCTGTACTAAAGATTCCAACTGATGAGAGTCGGACAGTGTTGCCTGGTGGCACGATTCAGTCCAAACACAAGCGGTCTGCTTTTGTCAAGCATTGTGGGTGCTCTAATTTTATGGATTATGGGGCTGTTTGTTGACAATAAAGGGCATGGGTAGAAATTAGGTTGTAAAATGAACCACCTCCCTCTTTCATCAATGGTGATATCTTTTAATGAGATTAGAAGCTTCTTCTGTTCTATTCATACCGAAATATCTTCGCAATCAGCAGTAAGGAAAAAAAAAACAGGGTTCTTTTCTGATGAGTGGTTCAGGAGCAGTGCTAGGAAAAGCTCAGTGGCTTGTACTGGGTCAGCGAAATCAATGGAAATTGAAGGCACTCGGCACCTCAAGGGACCGGGCCTCAGCAAAGCACCTTTGATTCCTCACTTAGGCTACCACAGATAAAAATTACAAGAGTTACTAGCTGGTTCTCCGGATTGGAGAGCGGGAAGAAACCTCTCCCCCCCCACTTCTCAGGATTGTATTGCATAATTACTAAGTAACATAGCGATGGGGCCCTTAAGAAGAGATTAGCAGCATCGCAGGAGTTTTAGGATTTCCTCTAAAGTACCCAAAATAGCCAGAACCAGCAGAAAAAATACCAGCTAGCTAAACCTTTGATAGGGACATAGGAACTGCCCTACTGGAATCACACCATTGTCCAAGCGGTGGTGGTAATTTCCTATTCTCTTAGCATGAGTCAGAGGATAGACCAGTGGTTCTCAACCTATTTATCATTGTTGGCCACATATGTGGCCCGCATCCAATACTACCTGTATGGCCCTGATCCACATGAAGAGGAAATACAAGCACATTTAAGCTGGTGTATTCTCCCCTCCCCCCCCCCCCTTTCTGGCTTTCAGAGGAAACTTTCAAATGAAGTACAATTGGCACTAACAGAGAGAGAATTAAGCAGACACTTAGGGTAGGTCTACACTTACCGCCGGACTCGGAGGTAAGCAATCGATCTTCTGGGATCGATTTATCGCGTCTTGTCTAGACGCGATAAATCGATCCCAGATCAATCCCGGAAGTGCTCGCCGTTGGCGAGAGGAGTATGCGGCATTGATAGGGGAGCCTGCCTGCCGCGTCTGGACCCACGGTAAGTTCGAACTAAGGTACTTCGAATTCAGCTACGTTAATAACGTAGCTGAATTTGCGTACCTTAGTTCAAAGTGGGGGGTTAGTATGGACCAGGCCTTAGTACACTGTTTTTCCCCCTAACACAAACAACAATAGGAATTTTCTCATAGCCTTATTTCACGGCAGATGCGAAATCAACGCACATGTCTGGAGAGAATTTAAGAAATTCTACCCTTCAACGAACTCCCATTCTCCTCCCTCCTAAATTAGCCATGTCTAGAGGCAAGCTGATTACCTCCTTCAGCCAAGGTAGCCAGGATAAAAAAGAGCTGTGGCCCCATCTCAGCAAGCAGACATGACTTTACACCACATCGTTGGCATATCACCACTTTCATTTCTTACAACCTAACAGGTCATTAAACTGTGCCCTTCTAATGAAGTCGTAGCATGGAAAGGAGGGTTGCCAGCTGCTTACCTGCATTGTCTGTCCTTGGAGGTGAAGCCTCTCTTTGCACGCACCCTCGTAGAAGTCAAAGTATTCCATGAAAGACTTCTCCATAACACCCCTGGAACGCCACAAAAGAGCACATGGTCAATGCAGGATGAGCGAGCATTTAAGCAATGGACTCATCGCCTCGTGGCCACGTGAGATTCCATTCAGTTAAGCAAACCTGTCATTCATCTAATCCACAACACTCCTTAAAATGCCTTAAACAGTTACGAAGATGATCCAAGCGTTCAAAAAAATATCTGCCCTGGCAACTGAGGTAACCATTCCGCTGCTCAGCGGAACCTCAGCCACATGGGGTTTGCATTAACTTGTGTCACTACCCTGACTGAATCACACCATACAGGAACAAGAGTGTGCAGGAGAGGAGGTCATATAGCAACTGGATGTATAGTGAGACAAAAGCAGGGCAGGGAACAAGTACAGGGGCTGTATAAATATTATATTCGATACACATCAGGAACAATTAGCCATCCACCCGTGCAAGACGGGGACACATCATCCCCCTTTACAATATGGGAACGGGAACGGGAACAGGGGGGTTTAGCGGTGCCCACGGTGACTCAGCTAGGACTGGAACTCAGGAGTTCAGAAACACCCAGAGAAGAGTTCCAACATATGACACTGCCCCTTCAACAGAGATCCAGCCCCTAACAGCGACTCAGCAAGTGAACACGACGCATATAGAAGCGCCCAGTTAAAGCGGACCCTGACTGTTCAGAGCAAGGTGGGGCCACTCCTTATCACCATTACCTACCGTAAAGGCTCAGGACAGGGACACTTTCCTTCCAGCATGTCGCACACAGCTACTCGGATGGTCTCATGCCGAATGCACTCGTTATAGTTCTTACTATCCCCAGGGTGCCTCTCCTGTAAACGTAAATTGCTCCACTGAGTCCAGTGTGGTGCGAAGGGCTATTATCCCTTCCCCTCGGGCCAGAAGGATTTCACACTCCCCAGCGAACTCTCCTCAGATCTGCCTGCTCCAAGTACAGTGATCTAGTTTATGCTGAAAAGCTGGTAAGAGATTCCACGGGATTCGGGTAGCAGAGGAGATGGATCAACTCCGCTAAAGCCAGCACAACAGTCTCTCTCTCCGGGACTGAAGGCCAGGATAACCTGAGCAGTTTGGTTCACGTATGACATAACAATACCTCCCAGGGAAGCCATTTACTTTCAGCAGAGATTGACAGAACTAGAAAAAGCCCCTGTAGATATAGTCAGTTTCCTGTACATTTCCAGTTAATTCCACTCCCTTACTTATAACGTAAATTAAAATGGGATCCGTGGCATTGGCTCTGTGGCATGAGTGCTAACACTTTTTTAACCCATGCTCTGTGTATTTAAGCCAGGTGACCATTAGCACTGACAGGATAGTCCACCATAAAAATCTCAAAAGGAATTACAAACATTTGAGCTCTTCTGCAAGTCAGGTAGTATCATATCCATTTTAATGTGGGGTAAATTGGGGCTTGGCGCAGTTAACGGATTTACTCAAGGTCACAGCAACTCAGCAGCAAAGAATGAAACAGAAAGTAGGAATCTCCCCGTTCTCGAACTACTAGATAACACTCCCTTTTGCCCAGAAGTATACACTTCAGCTACCATCGCTGGTATCTAACACCAAAGACTTGCATAGCCTCGGGATGACTAATTGTCTCTCTGCAAAAGGGAATTCACAGTTGGAGTGGGGGAGCGGGCGGGGGGAGAAAACACAGGAGTCAAGTCATTTCAGAACTGGAGTAAACCGTGCTCAGAATCAGAGCTGTTACCTGCTCAAAGCCAGGTTCGTTGTGATAGGGGTTCTCAGTCATCAGAGACTGTATGGAGATGAGGACTGAAGAGATACTCTGTGCTGGGCTCCAAGCAGGACCAGTCCAAGTGCTGAAACATCATAAACACAGGAACGTATTTAAACCCAAGACCTACAATATGACTCAGTGACCTCCCCTTTCACCATTACCACTCTCCAAGTCAACAAACCCCAGTTTAGGAAATCAGAAAAAGCTAAGCGGGGACTACCCAGAAGGGGAAGTGGACAAGAAAAACAGGGAGCCCAAAAGAGCCCCCCAATGATCTGCAGTGTTCAGAAGCTTTTATGGGTGAAATTAGTGTTAGAGTTAGAATACTCAGGCAGACTTTCCCATTGCGGTAGAAGTTGGGGTTAAACCTCACTGTGTTATTCCACATGCGGGGTGCACACCCCTTTATGCAGAGGGACATTGCTAGAAAAAAAAAAAAATCTGCATTGGCCGCCCTTAACCCTTTTGCTATAGATCCTTCCCCCACACCGGAATGGCAGCATTTCAAAAGAGGGATGCACCTGGCACATGAGATACTTTCTAAACCCTTTCATTTTTACTGCTCCCTTTGCCTCCACCTCCCCCTGCCTTTCAGTTTGATGCACGTCCCAAGAGCTTGAGGTGGTCAAGTGCCTCTCGCTTCAAACCCACCCCCTCCCTTCACATCAATCATCTTCCTTCCTTAAACCGTTGTTCTGTATTTGCTCTAATTTAGACCCCAACCCTGACAGACAATGAGCATCTGCAGCTTGCACGGCGTTACGCCGAGCTGTGCTCAAGATCATGCCCTTACATCGTTAACATGTCCGGGACGGGATGATGCGTTTGCAGGATTGGGACCATCAATACATGTTCTTTAAGCACAGTAGTCCAATTGAAGCTAATGGGACTGTTCACATGCTTAAAATTAAGCAGCTGCAGAATTGGAGCCTAAGTTTGTAAAACCGCTGTTTGAATAGGCAGTGCTCTAGTGGGGACTTAAAATAATTATACTACTCATGGTTCTGCGCCAAGAACAGGCGGAAGCAGAGAAGCAGTTAAACAGCTTTCCAGGGAGTTCTTAGTGGCTTTTTTTTATTTTTTTAATTTCTATTTTCTTTTTAAAAACCACACACACACGGGAAATTAAAACCACAAAAAAAAAAAATCTACATTCAAACAACGATAAGGGTCGGCCTTCAAACCGCAAAAGCAGAAGAAATGCAAAGTTCAGGCCAAAACTCTATGGTGGGACTGGGAGATGAGATGAGTGCTGTGCTACCTTAGGCACAATGGCGTGAGAGAACAGAATTTCAGGCCTGGCTTTTGTAGGTTCAAAGAAAGTCAGAGTCGTATTTTACTACATTTTGGCAGCTTTAAGGCCTCCATTGTACAAGTGACTTCATGCAGGAACTGTGCAGGCAGATGTCACTGCAGGATTGGGACCTAAATATGCAAAGAGGGAGACACACTGCAGAGATCTGCCTGCAGCAAACTCCTGGCTTCCCCTTGAAACAGCTGAAGTCTCCTCTTACCCTAGAATACTCAGGCAGACTTTCCCATTGCGGTAGAAGTTGGGGTTAAACCTCACTGTGTTATTCCCTGTTGTCATCAGTTTGACCCTTGGTGGGTGGATGGGATAATCTGGAGGACAGCGAAACAGGAACAAGAAGAAACCCCCTTCATAAGGCGTGTCAAATGGGCCTGTGATCAATGCATGAATCTGCAAAACAAAAGCCCATCTTGCGCACCACTTCAAAATTGCGCAGCACGGTGAAATACTCAACAAAACCGAACAAGTGCAAGAAATCCCGACACAGAGCTCACGCACAGGCTTCTCCCACAAGCACGTCATACACGGTCCAGTCTTTCCCCTCCCTGCCAGACTCACTCATACCCTGAGCCACTGCTACACATTTCTTTGCCACACCTGTGCGCGATGCGTGCCTACGTAGCCTTTTTTTTTTTTAAACAAAGGGGCCGCGGCAGCCGCACGCCTCACACACTTGCACATACATCCACTCCATGTCTGCACAGCCAAACGCAGAATAAACAGTACTTCATCGGAAGAGCTCGACTTTTCAAAAGTTAAAGGATTTAAAAAACAATTAACAAGAAAAAATAATATTCACCGCCTATTTCCATCCCCAACACTTTATTTTCCAACTTCTGAATTTCCGCCAGCAAGAGGATTTTGCTTGGTTTGAAGATACTGCACTGATTTGTACTTAAACGGATCACTAACTTTCCTCAGCCAGGACCTATGGTTAGGAGCACATTCTCTCCTCACCGTAAAGTTACCTCTGAAAATCCTGATCGCATACAGGTGAAACTACTCCCCCGAGGCTATTAGTTGAGCAAGATTATTTCCTTCCGTGCTTTTTCAAATGTGATCACTTGATCAATTTTAAATGCTTTTAAACTCCTCATAATTTGCAAGAGGATGCCAATACTAAGACGCTTTAGGACATGGTCAATGATATAACGCATAGTTGGAAAACGTGTGTGTATCTTCAGCTTCCAGCATCAAGTCGGGCCAAAGTTATGATTAAAATACTGAGTATATGGAGTATTCTTGTATATAGGAATTCTCTCAAAGAAATATTCCCTTGCAGTATCTTAAAACCCAAAGGCCTCAATTCAGCCAATGGTTAGTGCTGGTGGAACCTGGAAGTGGAAACTTTGTTGGAGAGGTGGGAAAAGCTTGCAGCAACAGGAAAAGAGGCAGCAACTTCTCCTCCACTATGAGCCTCCCAGGAAACCAGTGCAGCCCAAAGAGTGGATGTCACACGGAGGCTGGGAGATGCACCGCATCAAATGCATCCAGTCAGCAGCCATTGTCTGCAAGCTTACTAGGGTATCCTGACTGCAGTGTGACACTTAGCAGAAACTACATGGACAGGCTTCTCCCCAAAACACCTCCACTGGGGCACAGTTATGCAGGCTAGCACAGGGAGTGCAAGTTACATCTCTCTGCATCAGCTTGGGTGTGAATCATGGCCAATAGGGTCACTCATCTGAAGTTTCTGATGCCACCTGACTACCACATTTACCATCCCCAGCTTCCCATATCCAATAGCTCACAGTGGGGTCAGCTGTTCCTCAGACATTTCCACTGATTGTTTTCAAGCGTTGGCAGCACGAAACCAGCAGGATTGGTGCTTTACCAAGTCACATGGCCATGGAGGTTCTACTGGATTTATCTGCAGAGCCACAGTTTATCACTTCACAAAGCCAGCTTCCTTGAAAGCCTCTTCCAGTTTTAAACACAGCCCCTTCCCACTGTCCCCAGGAAAATTTAAGCTACTTTATTCTTTTACAACCTTTTGAGGATGCTCTATGAGACTCTTCCCCCCCAAAGATGATACGGACAAGCCTTATATGGACTAAATCTTAAAGTAGCCAGCAAAACAAGATACACAGAAGGGGAGAGTTGGATCAGTTCGGGATATTCACTTACCTTAGTCATATCATGGGGATCAGGCACAACAAACATTCCAGGGGGTGGTTCCTTATAAATGGACATGATATCCCTGCACAAAGAAAACAGGAATTAGCCATTTTCTCCCTCAGGGTCCAGCCCAATCCAAGGAACAGAACAGAGTGAGACAGACACACACAGTGCAAAGGGGTGTATTTTAAGAAGTAAACCTGTTACTTTGAAAGCATTTTTTTTTTAAATTTTGTTGCTGCTTCATTGTTCTCTGGATAAGCTTATCCAGAAGAAGAGCTGTAGGAGGTAAGGAGTGCACACACTCTCAAAATATATAACAAAAGAGAGATGGAATCAGATATGACTCATTGCGAGTTGGGGACACACAGCGGCACTCCACCTCTAACAGAGGAAGAGCTCCTCCCAGTGTTGACCTGAGTTGCACACAGCCACAAAAGGATTTTCAAAAAGCCTTCCTGTTTGTAAAGAAAACTGAACTGAGCTGAAGTTTCAGCAGTATGACTAAGCAGATGAAACTTCTGAAGTGACAGGAGAACCTCATTTTCTTACAAAATATTATTAAGTTAGTGCTTTCATCCATTTAGACTGGAAACATAGTTTGTACCATCTTATGGTGAAGTTATAGGAGTTTTGTAACCGGCAGCAGAACAAGGATATGCAATCATTTGGCAAGCAGTGATATTTGTGATGAAGGAAGAGGAAGAATCTATTGACATAACGCCAGTATTTATAACAAAACAACATATTGTTTTAAAGTTCATCAGCATGCCAGACCTAATGTGAGCAATCCTTTTACAATACTGCAGTTAGACAAGGAACAGCTGAATTGATCAATTAGCACCACTCAGGCAAATGAAAGAATAGGGTGATGGGTGGGGCCAGTCATGAACGCCTTATAAAATTCAATCTAGGAACACAAAAAAGAAACCCATTCCCCTACTGATCTAACTCCGAATTTGCAGATGCACAGAGACATTGGGTTTCAGATCACTCATTGGCAGACAGCCGACACAATAGATTAAGTAGAGGCAGTTTTGGTCAGGTGAGGCATCATCTTGTATCGAATGCACAGGACAGAATCAGGAGATCAGAACGCTACTCTCGTCTCTGACACAGCTTCATTGTTAACCTCGGAGAAGTCACTTTGCCTCCCTTGTATGCACCTGTAAAAATGCAGTTGTGAGGCTGAATTCAATGTATGGGCTTTGAGATCCTTGCATGGAAGAGGCAAAATATATGCTCTGTTGAGTTGTATGATGTCATATTTTCCTAGCCACTGGTAGCAGCAAGAATGGTTTAACCAGGTGGGGACAGAGGGGGAATTTTCTGTTAATTCCCCCTTTAAAATGATAAATGAAATAGCCGGTGGCAGTTTTAGCAAGAAGCTGCTGACTTGTATGAATTGCCAAATTTCAGTGGTGGATAATTTATTCTGTCTACGACATTTCCCTGGAAGTTTCATGTGCCCATGGGATGCTTCATTGCCGGTGCTGTACAGCATTGCTGCACATGGAGAACAGCGATCACATTCCACCCGAGAAGCGGATCCGTAATCTTACATGTATACAGCCTGCAAATCACTTTGGGATCCTTCTGGCTGAAAAGTGCTTTATAAATACAAAGTGGCATTAGCGTGCTGGCTCTAGAGCAGCAGCTGTCAGCTGAGAGTAAACGGTGTCAACAAAGCCAGAGGGAATCTAAGGGATTTTGATGCACAGAATGTTCTCCTAACACTGGGGAAGCCTACTAAAACCTAGGGATCTGCAGATACCTCTGGGGACAAGACCAAAGGGGTGATGAGTGAGGTAGCTCCACACTCCACTGTGGAAAGCTATAAAGTGCTGGAGCATGAAGAAATGCATCCGGTACCCTAGGATATATAGGTGTCTCAATAGGTGGCTTCAGGCCATAGAGTAGAACAACATGGACGAGTTCGTCCTGTTCCTAGCACAAATGCTGATGACATCCATGTGGTATAGGCTATCCAGGTGGTTAGGGCCCACTCCACATACACAGGCAGAGGGGACAGTGTGTGTTGGTAATGCAAAGACCAAAACCATGGGCTCAAAGAGTAAGAAGCTGGAAGAGATCACGAGGGGTCAGGAAAGGATTTGTATTCATTTTAGAGGGAGGGGGGAGGCCCCAAGCACAGATAATCGGCTCTTTTCAGGGGGGGGGGGAATAGGGTGACCAGATGCCCCGATTTTATAGGGACAGTCCCGATTTGGGGGTCTTTTTCTTATATAGGCTCCTATTACCCCCCACCCCCGTTCCGATTTTTCACACTTGCTGTCTGGTCACCCTAGGGGGAAATCCAGACCAGAACAACTAGTTATCACCAGGACAGGGCATTGACTCGGAGGGGATTTCGCCAAGGAAGCCCCTGGCTATCCCAGCAACGCGGGGCGGGGGAGGCCGGCAGGAAGAGAAATGACTGCGGCACTGGGGGGGTCATTGGATGCTGGGGGGTGCTGCACGCGGGGTGCTGGCTGGGCCCGGAGCGTGGAGCAGGGAAGACTCTGGGCCAACGGGGGATTCCCCACCGGGGGCCCCGGGGTTTGGGGGGCGCGATCCCGGGGGAGGGACCCGGGGAAGGCGGGGGCTGTAGTTACAGACCCCCCAGGGCGGGCGGGCCCGTGCGGCTGGGGTCCCCGGCTCGATCCGCAGCCGGCAGGCCGAGACCCGCTCCAGGGGAGGCGGAAGGGCCGGGGAACGGCGGCTCGCTCACCGTTTGATCCGCAGCAGGCAGGCCGGGCTCGGCCTCTCGCTGTCCCAGTCGCCGCTCACCGTGGGGTCCCAGAAGGCGGAGTGAGTGAGCAGCGCGGCCCCGGCCGCAGCGGCGGCGGCCGCGGGCAGCCCGGCGAGGGGGGCCCCGCCGCTCCCGGGCGGGACTCCGGCCCCCGCCGGGGGGGCCCCGAACCCGGCCGCCGCCCACAGCTCGGCCGGGATGAACACGCCGGGGCCGCCCGCTCCGCCGCCCCCGGGGCCCGCCGGGACCCCGCCGCTCGTGGCGGCCGCCAGCACCGCCGCCGCGGCCGCCTCCTCCGCTGCCGGACTCTCCGCCATTCTCCGCTGCCCGTGCCCAGCCCGGGAGAGCGCAGCTTCCGGGACTCCACACCAGCGAGTCCGCCGGCCAGAGCGGCCCGCCCCCCCGCTCCTCCACCACCACCACCACCGAGTCCGGGCCAGAGTGTCCACCCGCCCCGCCCTCCTGCCACCGCCAGCACTCCGCTCACCACCATGGAGTCGCCTCCGACCTGCAGAGTGTCGCTGCCCGCCAAAGAGACGACTTTCACTAGAGCGTCCCGCTCCCTTAACCAACAAGTTGCCGACCATAGAGTCTTCCCTGGGACTAGAGCGTCGATCCAGTCAACGAGACGCCCAGCAGCGAGGAGGAGGACGGGGGCCCTGCTTTTCATTCCCGGGAGGCAATGGGCGTGGCCTGGTGGTGCAAGACTTTGCCGTTGCAAGGCTCTGTGCAGCTAGGGTGGTGCCTGGGTATCATGACCTTTGCATACAGCATTGTCCTCGGCCTATACCTTTTGTGGAGGGTGATGATGTATCAGTGTGATGGCATTCATGATGTCATCACATTGCATCACAGCCTGAATGCACGCAGTGTAGGGATATCCGTGTGGGTCCCAGCATATTAGAGAGACAAGGGGGGTCCGGGAGTATTTTTTTATTGGACCAACTTGTGAGAGAGAACAGAGTACTTGTGGCACTTTAGAGACTAACAAATTTATTAGAGCAGATGCTCCTGTTCTTTTTGCGGATACAGACTAACACGGCTGCTACTCTGAAACTTGTGAGAGAGACAGGCTTTAGAGCCCCACAGAGCTCTTCTTCAATAAAAAGTATTACCTCACCCACCTTGGAATGTCTCTCTAATTTTGAGAGTGACTGTGCATTCAGTAATGTTTTGTCGGTCTCTTGCCATGATGCTGTCCTGTCAGCTCACCCGGCTACCCTCATGTTGTGTTTTCACCACTCCCGCAGGCAATGATCCTAGCTTCATCCTAGAATTTTACAGCCCTTTGCAAACATTAATTAAACCTCAAAGCTTCTCTGAAATATAAAGCATTATCATACTCAGTTCACAGAGATGGGAGATTGACAAGAACAACAAGGAGTCCGGTGGCACCTAGACTAACAGATTTATTGGGGCATAAACTTTCATGGGTAAAAAACCCACTTCTTCAGGTGGGTTTTTTACCCACAAAAGCTTATGCCCAAATAAATCTGTTAGTCTTTAAGGTGCCACCGGACTCCTCGTTGTTTTTGTGGATAAAGACTAACACGGCTACTCCTCTAATACATGGGAAATTGAGGCATGGGACATGAAAATCTTACCTGAGGTCAGGCAGCAAGACAGTGAGAGCTTTGAATAGATCTCAGGACTCAGCCTACTGCTGGAATTTAACAGTTACATTCTTTTGGATCAATATATAGAACTTGAACCACAAATGACCTCAAATGTATATACTTTGCAGTAGTTACAAGTTGGAAATATTTGGTGAGCTTTCCTCACACAATAATAATAGTTATGGGTTAGGTTAAACCCCATTAAAACTTCCCAGCGTAACAGCCACCCTTCCATTCAAGGTAAATGAGGGAGCAATTAAATGCCACTTTGTTTAGCAACAGCCAAAACACTAGAGACCAAAGCCCAAAACACAGACCCACAGGGCAAGGCTGAGTGCAAGCTATGCCATGCAGGCTCAGGGGTTTCCCAGGGACTTATATAGCAAATGCAGGGGCTGGGTACTCACTGGGGAAAGGGAATGGGGTGCATGTAGGGTGACCAGACAGCAAGTGTGAAAAATCAGGATGGGGGTGGGGGGTAATAGAACCCCATATAAGAAAAAGACCCAAAAAATCGGGACTGTCCCGATCGGGACATCTGGTCACCCCAAGTGCATGTGAGGCTATGTCTACCCTTAAAACCACTACAGTGGCATAGCTGTAGCACTTCAGTGTAGACACTACAATGAAAGGAGGGGTTTTCCTGTCACTGTTGTAAACCCATCTCCCTGAGAGGTGGTAGCTAAGCAACAGACAAATTCTTCCAACAACCTAGCGCTGTCTACACAGTGGGTTGGGTCGGCTTAACTACGTCATTCAGGAGCGTGGATTTTTCACACCCCTGAGCGATGTAGCTGGGTCAATTAAATTTTCTAGTGTAATCCAGCCCTGAGACAGAGGCAATAAAGCAGACACAGTGGCAGGCCATGGCCAAGAAAGCCAAGGATACAGCCAGAGCAAGCCCCTGAGAAAAAGCCTAGAGAGAGAACTTGTTGGGCTGAGTGCTGGCTGAAAGAGGCTTGGAACTGTGAGCAAAGAAACTAGCTCCTGTTTGATCCCTCCTGTGTTCAAGGAAACAGGACTTTGTACATTTTTGGAAATAAACAGTATTGCATCAAAGGAATAACTATCATCAATTTCTCCTTATGGAAACAACTTACAGGATCCCAAATTTTGGCTAACCACTTAGGTCAAAAAGCGGTAACAATACTACGAAGTCACAATTGACTAACAATAATTCCTCTTCGAGGTCACTTTACTGGGGGCACAGAAAGGAAAATCAATGACCTGGAAAAATAAAAAAGTTGTTAGCCACAAATCAGTGCAAAAGAGATCTCTGCCAGGAAAAGTCAAATATAATAAGTAATTTCAAATTCATTTAGTGAGTCACAAAGGCCAGGGAAGGCCAAAGTGCAGTCTGCAGTTACTCATTTCTCTACTAGACAGGAGCAACCCAGAGAGACTACACCTCCCAGCAATCCATGCTTTAACATACCCTTAAGCAATGTGTGGCCTTTTATTTACAGAGGGAGGGGTGGGAAGGAGGGGAGGGTGACTTGGCAGTGGCACCTTAAATAAAAGAAGTGCATAGAAAATAAACAGGTTTAGAAACATCTGTACAAATATTTACAGCAGAGGAAAGGGGAGCCCTCACCCCCCCTCGCAACACACCCTCACCATAGAAAAAGGAAAGAGGCTCCCAATCAGGAGCGGATATTCACAATTTGGGAGCTGGGATTAGGCAGACTCACCTGTCCTTGGGTCTCTGCAATGTAGATCGGGGGGGGGGGTCATTGTGCACCCCCTGCTCTGGGGTGACCCCCCAACAGTTTATCCTAAGATAAAAGTACCTCTGCTGTGTTTTTATGTATGTTGTACATAGCTTTAGGGCTCGTGACAATTTGCCACAGCAGCCCCTGTTCTAGGATATCCCCTTGTAAGATCCAGTTATTCCACAGTTATTCCTGACATCTAGTGCTCAGGGTAGACTTGACATTTAGATTACAAATGGGGAAATATCAAAGAGTCTAATCAGCTGATGGGAATTCTACTCTGTGCTTGTCTCATCACTTGACTCGTGGCTGACTGGCTAATCACTTTTTCCCTCATGGATACAATTCTAACACTGGAAGAGGCCAGATAAAACAAGCAACAATATCTGACCCCAAGTTGTTTCATTGTAACTGGGTACTAAAGCTGGACAGGTTTTCGGGCTAAGAGCCTGATTAAACTAGCTAACTCACTTCAGAGTAGGCACATTGCATGCAGAGGCCCCAGCAAGCCACTTGCTGGTGTTAAGGTCTATCCTTATAGATAGAGTCTGCACTCACCAGGCAGGCAGACCCTGTGAAGCAGGCATCATTGAGACAATATAAGTCTGTCATAAACCAAAAGCTTGCCTTTCTCACCAACAGAAGTTGGTCCAATGAAATTTATTACCGCACCCATCTGGTCTCTCAAATATCCTGGGATGCCGCTACAACTACACTGCAATAAATGCAAGCATCACCCTTAGATGGGTTCAAGGGGATGGGATACACACAGGGATGTATGAGCCATGATGCTCAGCATCACAATGCCTAATTTTTAGGCACCCAGAAAATCACAGGAATAGCACTGCAATCCACAAAGCCTGAGTTAGGTGCCTAGGCTCCCTATACAACGAATGGGGACACAGAGGCACCTTACAGGAGACTAAGCTGCCTAAGCTAGCCACAGGAAGAAGCAGAGTGCTAAACCCCCACCCCTCTCACAGAGATAGCTGCCTACCCTGCTAGTGAGTCTCGAACCTGGGGAAGATAGGTGTTGGCCCCCTAAGTCACGTGTGGAGCCCCAAACAAAACAGCCAGGAGGAGGTGCTCCCTTATAGACTCATAGACTTTAAGTTCAGAAGGGACCATTATGATCATCTGGTCTGACCCCCTTCATGCTGCAGGCCACAAAGCCATCCCTACCCCTTCCCTTTAGCCTAGTGGATAAGGGTACTCAACCAAGATGTGGGAGACCCCTAATACAAATCCCTCCTCCACGCGAGGGCCTATGTGGCCCTATGGAAAAAGATAAAGGTACCAATGATGTGTTATTGCCACTCCCATCTTTCCTACTGCCAGAGAGGAAAAGAGGGAGCTGCCAGGCTCACGTGGGATGATTGTAGAGTCCTACATAGCTGCTTCCTTTATTTATGCTTAAGGCCAGCCTTAAGTGGGGGTAAGTCAAGCATGTTAAGAAACCACACCTATAAACAAACCAGTCAGGCCCAGATCCTCAGAGGTACTGATGCACCTTACCTCCATTGAAATAAGAGTTAGGTGTCTAAAGACCTTAGAGGATCTAGGTCTCAAGAGTCTTTTCATTTAAAAAGTAGTTGATCCTGCTCCATGCACAGTGATTGCCTCTAGCAGAATTATGTACATCCTCAGAACAGTTCACAACAGCTACCTATCTTAGGACAAGTTACATTCATTCCAAATTCTTCCCCCCTGCCTTCCTCTTTATTGGGATTTCACACAATGTTATTTGGCCCAGATTCTGCCTCTCTCCACCCAGATACTTGCTCCAAACATAATCACTTTCCTCAGAAAAGATAGATACTGGGCTTGTGTAAGATAGGAAATACAGGACAAGGCTCATTGTATTAAGTGAGTTTTAGCTCACTTAATACATCAGTTGCCTAGGAAACACAACTGTAGAGCCTTAGCTATGGTACCACATGACCATGTACACAAAACAGTTCCAGCCGTGCAAGGGGAATGCCCCTAACTGGCTAAACACCAGGGCACAAAAGTCACCATACTTAAAATAGCATAGTCCTTTACACATTTGTGTGTGTGTATTTGGCCAACAACTTTCAACCTGGAATCCTCCGAGATTCAAGTAAGCCATTTTCTTCAACACAATCCCTTCCTCCTGAGGGTACTTTCTTACTCCTACAGGGGAGTTTTGGGATTCCTTCTGACTCCATGTTACTGTTTTCCTCATAAGGCTACTCCAAGAGATAAGGAATGAGAAAGCACCCTAATTATTAGTACAATCCATTTTAAAATTCACATTGTCAGGAAAGATCATGACTAGAACTTCAACGAGGGCTTTAATTTACCAACAGTTGTTTTAGAATTAATTTATCTGAAGCAGAGAACCAGGTAAGATTTCAACAGAGTTGTGATCTTCCGATTTTCTTTCCACTAAGATGCCAGAGGAAGTTTAAATGAGTTGATTTAGAACATGTTAGAGCCTTGGTGCTTTTCTCTGTTAACAGTGTCAATCATGCACAGCTGTTGAGGAAGTAAAAGCCATGCATTCATGTCTGAATATCAATGACATCACATCAGAATTTTCAAAAGCCTTGCTGAGTGGAAAGATAAGTGGTACCAATTAAGGTTGACATGTTATTGCTTACCAGAAGCTGATGCAAAGAACCCAGGGAAGGTTGGTTGATGATAGCCCTTTTAAACCCTGACCTTTAGCCCACCCCATTTCTCTAACACAACAGGGAAGTTAGATGTATAAGGCATGTGTGTTGTTGGAACTTCTTCTACGATGGAAGATACCTTACCCACATTCAATTACTACTACCAGATATGCTCAAATTCTCCTCCTGAGACTCTCAAGGCAGCCTGTTTCAGATGTTGCATAAGAAAGGCACCACAGTTAAGATATTGATATGAGGAAATGGTACTGTCTCATATCAGCTTAAGCAGTTATCTGCTGTAATTGGCAACATCTGCTCTGTCTTTTGAGATCTTCACAGATTTGTGTAAGGCCATTGCATTTGTGAATGCGATCAGCTCCAATGGCCCTACTATTATGGTAGTCAAGTCATTTAGTGGCAACCAGCCAACTTTACTCATCTTGCTACTTTATTTACAATAGCTACCTTCTCCCCCAGCCTCCCATTCTTACACTTCTGGGTCATCTTTAAAAATCTTAAAAGATTACTTTCTTTTATCAGTATAGCACAGAAGATGAATCCCTAAGGACATTCCAGGCCTCAGCACTGTGCCATATTGAGTGTGAGAAAGGAGGAGTCTGAAACCAGTTTATTAGGAGAAAAGCTTTTGTTTAATTATAAATCTGGAACGCTCTGGTGAAGGAGGCAGACTCAAACCGGAGAGGACACAGAGTGATGGAAGCTATGGGTTGGCCCAGAGGCTATCACATAGCAAACAGGATGAGGAACGCCACCATCAAACAGAAGAGTCCCATGGCCTCGGACAGGGCAAAGCCCAGGATGGCGTAGGAGAAGAGCTGCTGCTTGAGAGAAGGATTCCTGTAAGGGACACATTAAAAACAGATTCCTGTGTCAGAAAAGCCAACAACAAATCTATTCCACAAGGAGCTAAAGATAGTCTCTCAAAAGCCACTGGATTCAGTGGTAAGGTTATGCCTCCTGAAGACAGGATCCCACAGAACAGTGGATACAGATGAATGTGGATATGACACTGGGAGGCTCAGAACACACATGCATTAAGTTGGAGCAAATTAGTGAGAGAAAGCCAAAGTAGTTCGAGGTATTTCCCTGGCTTCTTAGCATGTCTGTGTGCAATCCACTAAGCCCCTGAAGGTTGGTCTCCACTGAATTATTTTATCAGGCAGCAATCCCTTACCAAGCATTAATGGGATTACACCCTCCATGTGATGGTAGGCAGCTGTGAAGTTCTACCGAGTTGTTGTAAGCATGTTGAAAGAGTGAGGAAGTGATTGACATTCTTTACATAGGCGCCAACTTTCCCTGGCGCCAGTGGGTGCTCACGCCTCCCTGCCCCGACTCCACCTTTTCCCTGCCCCATTGGATCCCTTCCCCAAATCCCTGCCCTGGCCCTGCCTCTTCCCCGAGCTGGGGAAGAGGCGCTGGGAGCTAGGGGGAAAAAGCAGGCATGCAGCACGCTCAGGGGAGAAGGCGGAGGTGCGTTGGGCGGGGAGCTGCTGGTGGGTGCAGAGCACCCACCAATTTTTCCCCCATGGGTGCTCCAGGAGTTGGCGCCTATGATTCTTTATATCTTGTCTTAAAACTATGTAGTGTAGCTGTTTAGCAGCGTAAATAAGTCACTTTCTACCCCAGAGGTGCCTTCATTTCACTGGTGGGCAAAGTGATTCCTTAGCACATATTAACTGGAAATTAAATGTGTAAAGCCCGTGGGATGTGTGTGGATAAAAGATGCTATGAAAATGCAAGATCCTCATTATAAATGGTTCCTTGTGGTTTGAAACACTACAATTCTAAATTCACCTTCTTACTCCCCTCCCACTTTTCTATTTGCTATGATCAGTCTCAATGTCCTTTTCCTACAAAACAAGTAACATCTAAGACAGTGTTTACAAAAAGGGCCTACACAACTGACTGCTGGAACAGAGAAGTAAAGTTGAAGCCAGTGGCTTGCTTACCTAGCATAGCCAATGATCAAGCTGCCAAACACGGTTCCAATACCTGCTCCTGAACCAGCCACCCCAACTGTGGCAGCACCTGCACCAATGAACTTAGCAGCAGTATCAATATCCCTAGAGGTAGTGCTTGTTTGGAACTCCCGGTGAGCCAGCTGTAGATGGGAAACACCAGAGGGCTGTGGGGAGAAGGGAGAAGAAGCCAAATAGTGACATGATTTTAATTGAATACATTTATTAAGTGTCTGTCTACATTTTATCCTCTATTCTAGGTACAGCAAGGGCATCCAAACTTTGTCCAGCTGAAAGGCCACTCTAGAATCTTGGTAGGGCAATACTCCAACCTCTAGCCATTCCGTAATGTACAGGTCTCTTATACCCCCACACCCCCGAATCTCTGTACAGCTTCACCAGCAATTCGAGCTGGTAACCTGAACCAGGCACTGAAGACAAACAGTATCTTCATTGTCCAAACCCACATACATCTGGCTAGTGATGAATGACAGAGCTACCGATAACAAGGAGGCATTTCATCCCAAGATGTTAGAAACAGAGACCCAATTATAGCAGGTAGGGGCAATTTTCTTTAGTCTTACCTGTACAGTCTGAGTCTCAGGCCTGCTCAGTACAGATATGGAAACCGGCCTTGCCAGAGCCCTGGAACAGCAGCGGAACTGAAGTGAAAGAAAGACATTTGACCCATAATGGGACACCTCTGCATTCCTTAGACTAACACGGCTGCTACTCTGAAACCTGTCATTAGAGTTGAAGGCAGTTTACAGTCATCTATCGAGGTCTTTGAACAGCTTTTGTCAGGAACAAGAAATTAAGAGTCACCCTCAACTCCACTGAAAATTTGAAAGCAAATGTCTCAGGGACTCAAGCTAGTTGACTAACAATAACCTATTATCTAAGGACAAGACACAATTGAAGTATAATTAGTGCCACTATAATTGAGTTTTGAGCCAGTGTTGTACACTTTGAGGGATTTATAACTAGGAAGGAATCCTATCAAGAGTGGAGGTGTCTATACCCTTAGCCACAATAGGTTAGTACATCTTCTCAGCCTCTGGATTTGCATAATACAACCCTATTGAGACTGAAGATATCCACCCTCCCTTCACCAACACCACAGATGACCTTGATTCCCCCAGTCAAGGAGTCTGGACTGAAAGTTATCCACCATAACACATCCCAGGTAGAAGGGTGTCTGGGAGAGCATTTTGAATACAGCTCTAAACAGAAATGCCTTAATTCTCCATGGTACCTGCATCCCCACCTCCTGGCATTACTCCTCCGCAAACAAACAGCTGCTTACCAGAGCTGGAGAAGCAAGGAGAGCCACTGGAGTCTGCATTTTGACTGATCTAGTGAGAAGAAAGCAAAAGCACATTGAAAAGGAACAACACATACCCAAACCCATGTTACTTTTTACAGTAGAATGCTCATCAGATCAACATACACTCCCCAGGAGAACTATATAAAAAAATTTAGCTGCTGTGCCTTATTCTTGTCCTACTTCCTTCCCCTGATTCTCCCTTCAATTACAACTCAGTCTCTCTCTCTGCCAAAGTTTGTTGTAGTTTTACTTGGGATCCTTCAGACACAGACTCACAAAAGGGTTTTGCCGATTTTCAATCCGAAACTAAACTAAAAGAAAAGGCTGGCTGTAAATGGATGCCGACAGAAGGGTTAAGTCAGTCCCTCAGAACCAAGAGAGAACCACACGGATGAAGTAGCAGGAGTGAGACAGTGACCTCCAATTGTGGAAAGTCAACATGAGGGCCAAGCTGGGAAGAATAAACTAAGGGATTGCCTAGAGTAGAATAAAGTTTTAAAGCTAGCAGATTTAAAAGCTCTAGTGGGCCCAGGACAAGTTGTTAGCAGGTAGAGGTGAATTCTGGTGGAGTGGAGCCTAAAGTTGCACCTTTACCAGAGAACAAGTTACGGTACAGCTTTCCCTGTCAATGCCAAAAGACACCGTTATTATTAGTCACTACATTTTAAAAATACACCTATTGTCATAATCAGGGCACACCCTAATAAGGGGGAGGGTGCAGCAAATTAGTAAAGGGCCCCTCCCCGCCTCATCCCCCCTCAATTGCCCCATCCCTCCAATTGCCCCCTCCCCCCTCAACTGCCCCCCTTCCTGCCCCATCCCCTTCCTGCCTCCCCCCTCAATGGCCCCATCCCTCCCCAATTGCCCCCCTTCCTGCCCCCCCCAATGGCCCCATCCCTCAACTGCCCCCTTCCTGCCTCCCCCCTCAAGGGCCCAAGCCACGAGGGTCAGAGGAGAAGGCGGCCGCCCTAGCGAGCCCAGCTCGGCGCCCCACCTGCGGACGGTAACCCCCCACTCGAGCTCCGGCGCTGCAGCCCTTCGAGAGAGGAGAGCAAGCCCCGCCCCGCCGCTCACCTTGCCGTGTGCCTCCGCGTCCTCCACTCCCATTGGCCGCTGCGACGCAACGTGCGCTGCCCTGTTGCCTCCTGGGGACGGAACGTGCTCTCCTTATTGGCTCTCCGGGATGAGTCTCCGCCTACCACAATCCGGGACATTCGGCCTGCGTGAAACGGCAACGACGTGGTTACATCCCCAGGTTTTGATTGGCTCCTTTAGGGCGTCTCTGGCTTCTGATTGGTTGGCTGCCTGAGGGCCTCCCAAAGGACCGTAGAGTTGGCCAAGGGGAAGGCTAGAGAGTCCCTGTTACTTTGACTCTGTCCCCCTTCAGAGCTGGAGAGTATTGTAACATGGGATCTGAAGCTCACTTGGCAGTCACGTGATGAGGCTGTAACTGCCGGGTTGGCAGGTTCGAATCCAGCCCCGGACAGCTCCTTGGGGCCCCAAACCTACCTCATGCATAGGGGATCCCAAGGAGTTGTCTGGGGCTGGATTCGAACCCAACCCCACAGCCACTATCCTGGGCTGGATTTGAATCTGGGATCCTCATCTGCCATTTTGGGCTGGATTGGAACCCTAAATCCGCCCTCAAGCTATCTTGGGCTGGATTCTAGGGTGACCAGATGTCCCGATTTTATAGGGATAGTCCCGATTTTTGGGTCTTTTTCTTATAGAGGCTCCTATTACCCCCCACCCCCTGTCCAGATTTTTCCCTTTTGCTGTCTGGTCGCCCTACTGGATTCAAACCACAGACTCATGAGCAGTCGTATATAGGAACAGTTTTCCTTGCACAACTCTCAGCCTGGTTTTGAACTTGAGGTTATGGGTTCAAGTTCAATGAGTTTGAACCCTTCACTATTTTATGTTTAAAGGTGATCTGTCTTTTTATGCTTCTTCATGATGCAAAACAAAGGCTGGAAATGTTTATAATTATTTTATTTTCTACTTTTCCCCCTTAGTAACGTTAGGCTTCCCTTTGTCAGAGGTCTCTGTGGATATATCTACACTGCAGTGTAAGCCCATGATTAATAGAACTCAAATGAGCAGACCCTGGGTTCGTTAACCTATGGCTTGAGCATCTACACTTGTTTGTACCATCAGGTTAGCAATTGTTGAACCCTGGATCCTAACCTGGGGCTCCAGTCCAGTATCTACACAGCATTATGCGGGCCCAAGACCAATCACTGATATCCAAGACTTTCTAGCACTCTCCCAAAATGTGTCCGCTCTAGACCTTGGTTTGTGGTAGTGTGGTAAAACTTGACTGTCCAAATGACAAAGAAATTCAGCCCATAGAATTGTTGGATACTTTTGGCGGACTCCCAGAGCACGAGTCCAATGGGACTGTGTCTACATTGCAAAGTAATAGGGCTATCCTGGGTCGCATCTTGACTCAGGGTCAGACCTTCCACCCCTGTCCAGGAAATCTAGGTCCAAGCCCTGGGTTAGTACAATTTGTAGACAGCAGGAGGTTTAGGTTTGAGCCTGAGTTCAACCCGTTGGTTTACACTGCAGCATAAATATACCCTGTGGGTCACTTGGAAATGTAGGCTTGGGGCTTTTTCAACCTGTAGTTAAAGGATGTATATATGTGATCAGGCCTCAACAAAGAGGGTTTTTCTCCTGTGTGTTTGAGTTAAACAGGTGCTAACAAAATCAAATAAAAATTGAGAGGTTTTAAACACCAAATAATAATAATAAAATTATTCCCCTCTCACTTAGTTGGGTTTATTTTCCATGTTATCTGTGCTGTGACTATTAATAATTTTTAATTGTAAGACCTAGGAGCCCTAATTATGGATTGGGATCCCATTGTGCTAGGTGCTGTACAAATACAGAGCAAAAAGACTGTCCCTGCCCCAGAAACCTTATAATCTAATTTATATGACAAGAGACAACAGATAGATACAGACAGACAGGTTCATAATTCTACTTGTTATCCAGTGCTTTAGAATTTTTTTAATTCATATTTTCTTTTTACCTCTGGAAGAAGCAAAAATGTCAGAAGCCCATTTTTTTCCTTTTGTAGGTTACTTCTAATTGTGTTTTTTTTTAATGGACTGTTTAAAACACCTTGGCTTGTCTTTGTTTTGTTTGTATTAAGAAGTTAATGGCCTGATTTTAAAAGATCTCTCACATACTCTAACATGTCTCAGTGACCTTGACCTTTCCACACATCAGTACAGACTGTAGGAGGGAAACAGGGCAGCCACAGGAGAAAAGTAGAGTGAGGTGCTGCTCAACCATTCTAGCAGAGTCAAGAAAGACACACAGTAAGTTAGGCTTTGGGTTCATCCTAGGGGAAAAACTCAACCACTGAAGATTTTTTCTCTCTGTTCAATACTTTATCTTGTATTGAGTTAAACAGGTGCTAATAAACAAAAAGCGTAGAGGTTTTAGACACTGAATAATAATAATAAAACAAACCCCACGACCTCTCTCAATCAGGTTTATTGTCCATTTCATCTGACAGCTGTCTGTCAATCCACAAATTAGCCAGCGGGTGGAGCCATCTGCCTGAGCAATAGGGTGGGTACCACCCTTTCGAGTGCCCAGTTAAATGATTAAGAGGATTCCCATCTTGTCACTCTTTCCTCCTAACTTGAAGGACCCCCAAAGTCTCCCACTCCAAAGCCATATCCCAGGGGCAGGGCAAGGGATGCCTCCATGATGTGTTGTTGCAGGAGTGCAGGGTGGGGGTGAGCTCCTGGGCTTGGGAGATTCACACTTATTCCAAAAGGTGTCCCATCCTCTCTCTCAAGGGGGCGGGGGTCCCCTCTGGCAGAGCCCTCGCTCCCGCAGCAGCGGAACTACAAGTCCCAGCAGCCTCTTCGAGGGGAGGTGCTCCGCTAAAACAATTCCGGGCGGGGCTAGGGGCGGGAGCAGCCGGTTCCGCCCTTTCCCGGCGGCTCCTCCTCCTCCGTCGCAGCAGGACCGGAGCGGCGCCGGGAGAGAGAGACGTTGTCCAGCGGTGAGCGAGTCCGCGGGGCGGCGGTTGGGGGGGGGAGAGGTGTGAGAGCCCCGCTACCCCCGGGGAGAGGCTATTGGGGGGCCCCGGGGAGCTGTTTGTTCTCTGCCTGCGTAGCAGCTGCTCTGCTTTCACTTTCGCTTCCCTGCGCGCAGAGCAAGTGGGGCTGGAGGGGAGGGCCCCACTCGGGGGCACCCCCCAAGGCCTGACTGGAGGAGGTGGGGGGCCACTTCTCTCCTCCACAATCAGCTGACTGGGGGGGGGGGCAATGGCCCACATGGCCTGGCACTGGGGATGACCCCCCCGCCGTAGGATCGCCACAAAGTGTCACCTTGGGGCACAATGGTGGGGTTTGCCCCCCCCCAAAATCCCCTCCGCCTTCCTCCCCCTGCACCCCCTTGCCCCTACTTCTTCCCATCCCCCAAGGCCCCTTTGTACGTGGCCTGTGGCCAGTAAGGGGAGGTGGGCAGCACAATCCCTCACGCCTTGCCCCCCCCATACCAAAAGTGGCAGGTCTTTAGGCTTTCTATGGGTCAGATGTCTCTCCCTCCCCAAGGATCCTTTGGACCCTGGACTTTGGCCACAGCATCCTCCGTGGGCCAATAGCGCCAACCTTTTTGAATGGCCTGCCCCCACCCTGAGATTTTCTGGGGCTGTTTTCCCCTCCCCACTCCCCCAATAATCTCTCGAGGGGCCCCATTTGAAATGTTGCAACCTTTGCCACATGACGCCAACATGACAATGCACGGCGGCAAAGGGATGATGTGTCAATAGTCGCCGGGTCCACGTAGGGTCGTGATGCCTGAGTTTGGTAAGGAGGCAACTCTGCGTGTGCCCCACGTGACTGGACACGAGTTTGGGTGGAAGGGAGCTATGTTACAGTATTGGGAACAAGAGAGTGTGAAAGGGATATATGAAATAAAGGGCTATATAGATAAGGTAACATGGGGGCAGTCTGTTACCTTTATTGGTGGTTCTAAACTATTAAGGAAATAAACTTTAACACCGATAAAAGGAAGTAAGGTTTTTTTAACACACACATAATTGGCCTGTGGAACTCACTGCCACAATATACAATTGAGGTCAAGAGCTCAGCAGGCTTCACAAGATGATTATCCATTTATATGAATAATGAGAACTTCCACTGTAACATTGGTTAGGAAAAAAAGTGTAAGGGATATAATCCCTTTGCCTTATTAGGGCGAAACTTCCCAAATGGCAGTTTAGTTCATAACTGCCCTAAGCAGTGTTTCGTGATCGTTTGTGTGAAGCATCTGCTACTGGCCGCTGTCGGAAGCTAGATGGACCGTTGGCTCTGATATGGCAATTTCTATGAGTGATGAAGAGGGAGGTCAGCGTTGGAAACCTAGCAGAAAGAAGTGGGTCTTGGGACGTTGCAGGGCACCCAGGATCAGGGAGGATGTTCCACTCATGGGTTGATGTGGAAAAGACATGGAGCTGCTTATGGGAAAAGGAGGCTAGAGGTGTGTCAATGCATGTTGGGTTGGCAGAGTGGAGTGTTCACTGGGCCCAGTTACTCATTTCTGTACAGTCTCTCCCCCTTAATATACAGATGGCACATTGGGGCTGAGCCGGGCCAAACCTAGCCGTTCTCTGTTGCTGCAGTACCCATAAGGGAAATAGCTTCAGGGGGTGCCGTTGAATAGAGGAGACACATTCTGCCCCCCTCTGTCCTTGCATTGGCATATATTTGGCTGCATGAGCAGGGGAGTAGTGAAAGGTGTGGGGGTGAATTATACGTGGGATATAGCAAACAAGGAAGTAAAACATAGAAACTGTCCCTCCGTTGTAGTGGTAAGGCTGATACTCCAGACTTGCGGGTTAGTCAGTTATTTTTTGTCAAGGTCCAGACTCCAGAGAAAATTATAAAAGAAACGATAAGTAAATAAAAAGATTTTGGGGTCTGTTCAAAAGCGTCTGGCAGTCTGGATTTGGCCCATGGTGCGCCTATTGACCATCCCTGCTCCAGAGTGACACGAGTTGCTGCTAGCTTTGCTGTGCTTGAACTTACTGCTTCTCTCCATCCAGTGATTCATCTAACTAGGCTCCTTTAGGACTACAGTAATCCTTGAAAATAAGTGGCGGATCATCTGTCAGAGAAGAGGGGAGGGAGAAAGGGGCTGATGTATCTGAATGATGGCGTTGGAGCAAGAGAATAGAGTTGGGAGTTCCTGCTCACATAAAGGTCATCATGATTACGCAGCTTCTTTCATTCAGGGATCTCAAAGGGCTTTGCAAAGCATTTCATCATCAGAGGGGATAGGAGGATTGCGTTGGGCACTGAATTCGTGGACTGGATGATTCTTGCTGGTTTTTTTTCCCCTTTCTCCTGGATCTGGGCTCCCTGATCGAGGCCCTGGTATATTTATTCATTGGTGGCACAATGGACCAATTGGTTTAACTTGTTCAGCAATCACCCATGCTAGGTGTAGGGATTTCTTGAAGGGTTCAGTTCTGGGCCTTGTGGGAACAGTCTATCTGCTGCTGTCTAGATACTTGTGATGGCCCTTTATAAGTTTGGATTGATTTCTTCTTGCAGCAGGGAACTGAGCCATAGAGGGATTGAGTGATTTGCCCAAAGTCACCCAAGAAGTCTATGGCAGAATCAGAAATTGAATCCCAATCTCCTGAGTATCTTGTTTTAGCCACGAGACCAACCTGCCCCCTCTTTTTCTTGAATCCAGTTATTATCTAGCTGGTACCTGAGGGCTATATGAATATTTTGGAGAGACTCAAACTCTTCTCAAATAACTTTAGTTAATTAACACCTGTGAGGTGCGAGTGCAGGTCTAATCTTCCTAATCATGGCAATTCAATGACCGCGTCTTGCCTGGTAAGAAGAATTCAGGGTTTCATATAGTTCTAGGAAACAGTGTTCATACACAAGCCTATCTTAGGATCTCCGGTGCTTGTATGATAGAATTGAAAATGGCCTCTTCCTAAAGGGAAAAAAAAAAAACCAGTCCCTCAGAGATGGACTGTAAAAAAGGGAAATCTTTAATTGGTTATTTATTCCTCCCCCGCTGGGTGCATGGGGTAATAATATCTCATTAGTTCATTGCACAGTCTGTGTTACAGCGAGTTACGCATTAGCATTCCATAAGGTGTGGCTGTCACTGGCCCTTCTATAAGGAGCAGCCCCACATTGCTAATTTTTTCTTCCCTCGTCTCCCTCTGCTGATGGTTTATGAACAGCTCAAGGAATGAGTGGCAGGATTCGGACATCATTACATTGTCACCTCATCCTTTTTTCCTTTCTTTCATGCTCTTACAATTTCCTCCCTCCCCTATGTCTATTTTCCTCCTCTCCCTCTTTTTTCTCCTCAATTCATTATTGTTCTATTGATTGAAATGAGTCGACAAACAGTGTTGCATCAGTGAAGCACTGGAACAACGCAGGCAGACAGCTGGCAGGCTTAGAAGTTAGAACAGGGGGGAACCGGGATTCAGCCCTCTTCCAAATTCTGTCGCCGACTTGTTGTTTGATCTTGGGCAAGTCACTTAAATGCTCTGTGTCTCAGTTTTCCCCATCTGTAAAATGGGGATAATACTGCTCCTCTCATAGAAGGGTTGTGAAGTTTGCATGGCACTTTGTTGGAAGATGCAAGAGAAAGGCAAAGTATTGCTAATTATAAAACGAACGCAGAGCCCTGTATGTTCTGTGGTGGTGGAATTTGCCATGGAATTCACCCATAGCTTCAGATTGTACCCCAGAATCTCAGCTTTCATTTTTTTTTTAATTAAGTTTGATCTGTAATGGCTATAACGTCTAAAACATTAATCAAATGTAAAGCAATGCCTATCTGAGTCTGCAAAAAGGGTGAAATAATTGGGTTTGTGAGTGGCCCAGCCATCTCACTCAGGGCCCTGTGGCTTCTGCTATTGTGCAGCTACTGAATTTAGCATTTTTGCTGCTGAATTCATTATTTGGCTGCAGCCAGACGCTGGTCACATGTAACGTTTGCACCATCTTGGGCTCGGACCCAATTCTGACCTAGCACAGTGGCTGTTAAAGGTCCCATGGCATAGCCCAGAAAGAGCCAGGGTCCCTTTCCCCAGCCTGGCTAACTCCTCCCTGTCCCAAGGAAACATGTTCCAAGGCTCAAGTGGTTTTGAGATAGTGCTGTGTTCAGAACAGTTGCTATGTTTGTCCACGTAGTCCTTGCTCTCTTAACATCTGAATCATTGCTTTGTAATGTGCCTTGAGGCATTCTGAACATGAAAGATTCTAGATACAAGAAGATCCCACTCTAAACGTAGTGCTTATTTGGGGGCTGGGGTGATGAATGTAATTTAAACATGGAGTCCGTAGCTGTCAACCTTTGTACCTTGATTAGGAAGGCTGGGAAATAATGGAGATAAAGTAATTCTTATCTACCCACAGCATTTTGTTGTATGCTGTGGATGTGATTGGGCAGAGGTGATATCTGCACCATCTTTTGCTGAATAAATTCTCAGCTGGAGTACTATTGAATTCACCCCTGTACTAGGAGACCTGTGAGAACCCATGGGCCTAGAACCAGGGCTGCAGGGTCCAAGGTAGGTACTACTTCCTCACTGCCACCTGGAGCCTGGTTAGGGTTTTCACCAAGAGGAACTGAAGGGCTAAGCCCTGCACGAAGTCCCACCCTAAGGGGCATGAGCGACAGCCCTCCATGATTCCCTGATTGGCTGAAACTCCCCATTTAAGCTAGGAAGCCATGGCTGGGAGTTGTCTGAGCAGTGCAGACTCTGGTGTGCTTTTGCCCCAACTTTGCTTGCTGTGATCCCTGGCTCCCGCCCCTGATTTACTGTCTCTGGCTTAAGACCATTCTTGACCCTAGTGAAAGACCCTGGCCTGGCCTGACTCCGATTCTCCCCTCACACTCTCAGTTTTATAATGGACTTTGATGTTGCAGTTTTGACCTGACTTGGATTGATCTCTGACCTTTGGCCCTGAGAGTGAGCAGCTAACTGTGCCCACAGGCTGCCCAAGTCCCAGCCCTGACAAGACCCGACAATAAGGACCAGTAGTGTCCCCCTTTCTCTCTATGGCTGGCCGAGATATTACAGCTTTTCTTTTCTGAATGCGGCCCTGAGAACAGCCATCTACACCCTTGCCACCTTCAGGCTATACATCTGCCATCTGTTCCATCTAGAGCTGCCCCACGAGGCCACCGGGAAGTATTGACTGGCACAGAATGCAGCTGGCCGCCTTCTAAGTGATCACAGAAAACCAGTGTTCTGATCTAAGGTCACTTCCACATAGAACTCCTGGTGCCGGTGATGACACAGACTGTGATAACACAGTCCCAGACCTTCTGGGGATTTTATCTGAGGTCATCTCTTACCCCATATACTATAGCTGCAGTTAAGATCAGCTGGGCGGCTCCTGCTTTCTATTCCTGGAATTGGGTTGTCCTGGACTTGCAGCAGGATTTTCTTGGCAAGAAATGTCTCCCCTTGGCAATCTGCCAGACGCTGAGGCTGGCCGCCTCTAGTGCGTGATGGTAAGGCGTATGTTTAGTTTTCTGAGCGTTTCCTGTCTCTGTTCTTGGCAGTTTCGATTTTATTAACAGTTGCGGGGTCAGTAGTTTTGTACTGTCTCTTGCAGGTAACCTTGTGTCATTTATTTTTTGAACTTGTAACAGCACAATTAAAAGGTTCCTAAATAAAGAAACAGGTGAGAGTTCGTATACTATTGATTGATGCGGCTGCTATCCAACATATGTGTTTTAATACTGAGAACCATGTGGCAATTTTACTATAGTGGTTGCTAGTAGCAAATGCTGTATCCTTAGGGTTCGGACCCTTAAGAGCGAACTACTGCCACTTGGGGAGCAAGGATCATGTTGCCTGGGAGGAGTGCACAATGAGTAGGCTTGGAACCATTAGATTTCTATTGGTAAATGTCGGCAAATGTCGATTTCACTGTACACGGGCACACAACCCCACCAAAAATATTTCCATCAACAATATTTGAAATTTACAAATAGGCACAGCAGGAAAAATGTTTCTTGTGAACTTCTTGCAGTTTGATTTAAGGATATTTGTTTTGTATATTTTGATATGTGATGCTGAGAGGTTTTTTTTTTTAAATAGTTATAAAGCTTTAACTTTTTGAATTTCTGTCTCCTGTTGTTTAAACAGTTATTGGCTGACCTGCCCATAACTTCCTGCAACTGTGAAAATTTAGATAGATGATAATAAAAAAGGCTTAAAAATAAACCGATATTATCTGTTAAACTTATAAATAAATAAAAATTGATTTCTGCCAAGCTTAACAATGAGGTATCAGTCTCCCTTTTGAGCCACAAAGATGAGGATGACACAAAATGTGTTGGATTTGGATGCTAAAGCGTTACAGTGGAATTGCTAATGAAAAAATAGGAAGGCTGTTGGATTTGCTTCTTCTTGGCATGAGTGCGTGTCTTGCATTTCTCATGCTGACCGGCCTTGGGTGCTAAGAATGCTCTGGATGAGGTCCCAGGATTCTCTTGTGTCCCAGCTCTGCAGGCTGCAAGGTTTTGTCTTACCCTTCACTTTTGTTCTTGTCCTCTCATAGAACCCAGTCATGGACGAGACCTTAGATGAACCTCCCACTTCTGCTGTCTTCTTGGACAACTGCCACTTCTCCCAGGTTCTCTTTAATAACGTGGAGAAGTTTTACGTCCCCGGAGGAGACATAACCTGCTTTTATACCCTCACGCAACACATCACGCCTCGCAGAAAGGACTGGGTGGGCATTTTCCGGGTAAGCGTGTGCGCCGAACCATTAGCCGTCATGTATTGTAAGGTGGCCGCTCACAAAAGGAATGGCTTGATGTGGACATTTCCAGTTATTTCACGCTTGATCCCTAAGCGGGAGTTTGAGACTTTGGAAGAACAGAGTAGCAGCTCTTTTTCAGGGGCTAACTTGTATATTGTAGCGTCTGTACTGCATCAAGAGACGTAGGACCTGAATCTTTGCTGCACCGTTCTTGCACTTGGGAGCAGGAATGGAGTAGGGGAGGTTAACAAAACATTGAGCCACCATTGCACTTCCTGTATTCTGGGACTGCTGAGGGGCCAGCCTGAAATTAGAGCTGTTTCAGGGCTAATCTGACTTGTGCCCTGTTTCCTAGGGCCAGTGAGGAATAGGCATGGTGTAGTGCATTGTGCCCACATCTGCCCTCAATGCTCTTCCTTCTCCAGAGCGCCTCTCATTCCACACCTCTCCCTTCCCTCTTGCTCCAAGGAAGGAATAAGCAGGCAAATACCCCTGATTATTCCTATTTGCATGGACCCAAGATCTGGGTAGCTGGTATAGGAGTGTAAAGGGGGTTCTTACGGCTTAGTGCGGGCATACAGCCCATGTTACAATATCGCCCTGTGAACGGCCACAGGATAAACGTAAGTAAGCTGTATGATACTGTAGGATTATCTTGCTGTTGCAGGTGGGATGGAAAACAACCCGCGAATATTACACCTTCATGTGGGCGCCTTTCCCGAGTGATCTCAGTGGTGATTCTATCGTGCAGCAGCAAATTCAGTTTCGAGGTTAGTTGAGAAGGGATGGGCAGCTCACAGTGCACACACACACACACGCACCATCGTGTACCAAATTGCACTAAACACCAGTAATCAGTTTTACCACCTGAAGCTGTACGACTGTTGAATAGGAATATTGTCCCGTACTTGGGTAAACTTCATTCAAGGAGCTGTGGCTATAAGGTCATCTCAAAATAATAGCCCCCAAGTTTCTCTCAAAGGGTCCTTCCCCCCCCCGAATGTACTCTCAGTCAAGTTTAGCTTGGTGAGAGTGTCCCCTCCTGCTAACACAGAGACGCAGCCATATGGCACATGTGGTCCTGCGGCCTCTTCTTCCGCTGTTATCAGTGTAGCAAAAGCCCCTGGTGAAAATCTCCCTTGCAGGTAGTATGTTGAGCTGTGTTTGACCATCCGTGTTCTTTTGGTGATCGGGAGTCACTGACCTGCTCCTTGAGGAGTCATTTACATCAGTGCAAAGTGTCAAAAGTGTTTTACGCTCACTTTGCACTGCTATAGTTGAAGACACAAAGAGCGGGTCAGTGATTACCTGGCCCCATAATGTGGATGTTGCTTTGTATTCCGTGGTCTTGGGTCTGTTAGATCTGGGTTTTCTGTGCTGTACAGTTGACAAGAGGCCTGAGTAATTAAAAACACCCTATGGTGGGGATTTTTGTTTGTTTTAAGCCTACTACCTGCCAAAAGATGACGAATATTACCAGTTCTGTTACGTTGATGAGGAGGGGGTGGTCCGTGGAGCCAGTGTACCTTTCCAGTTCCGGGCAGAGACAGAGGATGATATCCTGGTGGTTACTACACAGGTATGTTCCCTCTCTCTTCCTGCTTTCTCATGCCCCTATCTTTTATTCAAACTCCCTTTACCTAACACAACATGGTCCAGTGACTACGGCACTGAACTGGGCCTCACATTTGTTGAGCGCACCAGTGTGCTGCGTGTTAATTTCCCTCATGCGATCCTGGCTGGTGTGCACTAAATGTTCTGTAGTGCACGTTGATGTAGTCCGGTTTCTCATCAATGCATGCTAGCAGGGTCTACATGTGGGAGTTAGAGCACAACACACAAAGTCGCAAGACCTCCTGGTCAGTCTCCTTCTGGCGCTGGCGAAGGTGGCCGTCCACTGTACCAGGAAGAGGAAGCTGGACAGGGAGGTGTTCTGTGACTGCGGGGGGCCTATTTCTGATCCTCCTTTAAGTCATGTCTCTGGGCCGCGTCCACTGGCTCCCTGGACGCCTTCAAGGGGCAGTGGGCGCTATCCGGGGTTCCCTGCTCAGTGTCCCCCTCTGGATCCCTGCTTTTGACCATGTGACCCTCACTCCTGTCTGGTTTTTAATTTGTTGTCTCCCATAATCTCTTGACACCTGGGTCCAGTGGCTCCTTCTCTTAGGCTGGGGGAGGTGGGGGTTTAAAGTCTCCAAGAGCCTCAGTAGATGCTGCTCCCTGCAACCCCAGAAGTAGAAACTGGACCATTCCTGTATTAACAGCTGTAGCCGCAGGTCATGCTCTGCCAGGAAATGATCAAGGTGCATTTGGGTAGCCAGCAGGTGCTCGTTTGTATCGAGGACTCAGCTGGCCGCCTGAAGTTAATGGTTGTGCGGAGCCATCAGTTCATGGGCCTAATCCTACAAGAGGCAGAAGACCCTCTGCTCCCATTGTCCTCTGGGGGAATTAAAGGCATTGAGCTCCTTAGAGTTTCAGGCCTGGTGTGTGCAGTATTTTGGAGCTTGATTTTGAGCTCTGGCAGCACCGGGCAAGACTGAAAGGGAAGTCCAGTCTCCCTGGTGTCAGTGAAGAGGTAGGGAAGACTACACTGTGGTTTTCTGCAGGGCTCACGTTCCTTTGCTCATCACTACACTGCATTCTTATTGAACAAGTCTGTGTTGTTTGCCAGGGAGAAGTGGAGGAGATTGAGCAACAAAACAAGGATTTAGTTAAAGAAAACAAGGAACTGAAGGAAAGCTGCCTGTGTCTCCAGAAACAGAACCTGGGTCTGCAGGAGGAGCTCCGGCTGGCACAGGTACAGACAAGGGATAATACTGTAATTCAGAGGCCTTGTGGCTAACAGCTCAGGCTTATGCATGCCCATTATGTGCTTCCAGGAGAAGATGAAGGAGCTAGAGGGAGAAGTCTGTTTCTTGCAGACTGGGAACTTGGAGCTGCGGAGAGCTCAGGAGCTACAGGCCGGAGAGATGAGCTCTGCCCAGATGAATTTGGCTTCAATTAGGGAACAGAACATAAAACTTGGAAAGGAAAATCAGGTAAGAGGGAAATTGGGTTGACATGGAGGAGGGAAAAAGGGGAGACCAGAGAAAGTGGAGAGGGGAGAAGAAGATAGAGTCAAGGTCTTAGTCTCTGAGAAATGTGAGCAACTGTATCTCCCATTGTAACCAACGGGGGGTTGATAAATGCTTCTCAGGGTTAGTCCCAAAGGACAAAGAGAAGAGAAAATCTCCCCCTCACTTCTTTCCCTCCCCTCATCCCCTTTGATCTCTGTGGAATGGTCTTGCTGCAGTGTAGAGGTGTGGACTCACCCCTGCGGCGCCTCCTGCTGGTGACTTCCAGGAAGTAGCTCGTTCCATCTCCGGAGCGCCCTCTGCAGGCCAGTGATCCACCTGCCCTCTGGCCCCTCCCTGGACCCTGGTTCCCTTGTACCTGGGGTACTGCCCCCTAGCAGTAACACCTCAGTCTTAGGGTCTCCCCTCCCCAGGGAACCCCCACCCACTATTCCCACCTCACCTCAGTATAAGGCTACTGCCAGTCATCATCTAGCCCCATGCACTGGGGCAGACTGCAGTATCAGCCTACTCATCACTGGCAAGGTTGGGTTTGGACCTGCTGCTTTGGCCTACCCCTGGGCTGCCTTCTGCAACCCCCAGTACCCTTTGGCCTTCTGCTAGGCCACAGCCTGGGGCTTTCCAGGCTGGAGATCCCCAGCTCCTCAGCCTGTCCCCAGCCCTGCTCCACCCACATACTCTGTGTCTCGCTCCCTGCAGCCAGGCCCTTCTCTATCTGAATGCAGAGAGAGACCTCTGAGCACCTGGTTTCCAGCCTTTTTATACAGGCCAGCTGTGGCCTGATTGGGGCGTGGCCCAGCTGCGGCTGCTTCCCAGTCAGCCCAGCTTAGCAGCTCCCAGCCACAACCTTCCCCCAGGGCTGTTTTAAGCCCTTCAGGGCAGGAGCGGGGTAACCACCCTGCTACATGCAGCCCCAGCGCCTTGCACTTGGGAATGGAACCGACAACCTTCTTTCTGCAATTAGACAGGTTCTGAATGGAACCGGGCTCCTGGGCCCTGCAAAGTTGGTAATCCTGGGCCTTCCCAATTTGGGGGGAACCCTCAGTGCAACAGAGAATCTCCACTTCCATTTAAAAAGCAAACCAAAAAGAGTTTCAAGGCCCTTTCCTGACAAAAAGCCTTGAAAATACAAACCAATCGCTTGGGTGGAAAGGACCGAGCAGCTGGGCTTCACTTCTGTAGCAGGAGCCTGGTGAGGTCCAAAGATTTGGCTAGAGAGAGAGATCGGACAGACCTCTCATGTGCAAAGAGCCAGTTGTGCGTGTCTCTCCAAAAAACCATCTCTCCAACCCTCTCCCAAATCCCGAGGCTGACCCAGTGCAGAGCGGAGTGTTAATGATGGACTGGAGTTGGTTACGTTTGGGGATGGGGAAATGCTCAAAAATGATTTCATAGGCCTGTCCCAAAACCCCAAAGACCAGCTCTGGATCTGACCTGCCTATTACTGCTCCTTCCTCCTCCTCCTCCTTTGTCCAAGGCCCCAATTTAAGCAAAACTGGAGCTGAATACATGAGAGAAAAGAGAAAGGAGAGAGAAAATCTTGTTCCCTTAGGAGGGTTGTCTGGGATTGTTGCATTCAAAGATACAGCGGGGAGCAAAAATGATGGCTGTTTCCGGGGTTTGACTCCCATTTACCTTCCTGCACTCAGGAGCTGCAGAAAGGACTGGAGTCTCTGAGGAGCAGCTGTGAGAAATTGGAGCTGGAAGGAAATTTCCTGAAAGAGGAGAACAAGCGGCTGACGGAGCAGAATGGCTGCAGAGAGAGCGAGCTGCAGCAGTGAGTGGTTTACACCATCCGTTTGCAAATGGGAGTTCCTGGAAGCGCAGTGGGTTGGGTTTCCTCTTCTGTTTCGTGCTGATGAAAGCCAGTGACTGTATGCACAGAATGAACCCTGTGAGAGAGAGTATAAGGAGCCCCTTGGGTTTTTGATCTGGGTTTGGCATTCACAGGCCCTCAGGCAAACATAAGTGTGAGGGTGACTGAGCAAAACTGACTCTTGGAATGAGTCCACGGATTATAGCTCTCAGCTGTCTGTGTCGGTTGAGGGGAAAGCAACCCACAGGGCTGTGGAACAGATCCAGGAGTCACGGGATCTCTGGTAACTTCATGCAAAGGTTTGAGCAGTGCTTTGGTATCTAGGGTTCCTCCGTTTGAACCTGCCTGAGGACAAGATAAGCTTTTGATTAGGTTGAGAAATGAAGGCTGCGGGTGTGGTTTACCAAGAGCTGGTGCTGAGGTGGAATTTGGGGGGGGGGGGGGGGCCACATGCAGCTGAAAATGTTACAATTTGGTTTCCTTTGAGCAGATTCAAAGAACACAACCAAGAGGTGTCATCTGAAAAGGAACAGCTAGAAAGCAGATTGAAAACTACCCTGGATCACATGGACCAGCTGCAGGTAGGCAAGGCGCAGTCTGTCTCTGCTTCTGCAATCTGTGCAGTACTCTGTGTGCGTCTGACTGGGAATGGAGCTGCCTATAGCAAATTAGGATGGTATCTGAGTTGTTCCTAGTGATTCCATGGGCTCCTTGGGAAAATGTGAACCTACAACGTGACAACCTGAGCTCCAGGAAGCGCCTAACAAGTGCTGTATTTGGGAAGGAGGAAGCGTTAGCAAATCCTTGCAGATTTTTCATCTCATCCCCCAAAACACCTACCCCTCCGTACCCATGTTAGGTTCATCATAAAGACTTTGTACTCCTCTAGCTCCTCCTATCTGAGGATCTCAAAGGGATTTCTGAATGTGGAAGGGTTTATTCTCACAAGAGCCCTATGAGGTAGGTAAGTGGTAATGCTGGCCAGAAAACAACAACTTCATTTCATGAAACAGAGAGGTTTCAAAAAATTTGTTATCCTGCATCAGCAGGAAAAGGAGAGAGACTCTCTGTATCCTGGTACACCTCTACCCCGATATAACGCTGTCCTCGGGAGCCAAAAAATCTTACCGCGTTATAGGTGAAACCGTGTTATATCGAACTTGCTTTGATCCGCCGGAGTGTGCAGCCCCGCCCCCCCTCGAGCACTGCTTTACCACGTTCTATCCAAATTCATGTTATATCGGATCGTGTTATATCGGGGTAGAGGTGTAGTTAGGCTGGGGACCTGGGAGACCCGGGCCAGTGTCTGAACTACTGGATTATGGAGCCTCTACCCACCAGGCTACATAGCTTTCCCATCCTCCCGACCAGAAATGCCATCCTGGTCCCAATGAACCTTTCCAACAAAAATGTTGTCAAATCCAATATGATTCCTCTGAAACATCCCAATTTCACTAAAATGGCATTTGATGGAAAACTGTTGCATCAAAAAAAAAAATTGACCTGCTCTAACATTACTAGCCCTATTTTACAAAGGGGGAAACAGAGATGGAGTGACTTGACTAAGGCCATGCACAAAATCAGTGGCAGAGCCAGGAATAGAACCGAGCTCTCTTGTCTCGCCGCCAAAGGATCATCTTTCTTGTCTCCAGCTTGGTGCTTGTCCAAAAGTTTCACTGGGTTCCAAACATATTTCACTGGAATTGGTTTCCAGACGTTTGTTCCGCAACTGAATCAGGTCAACATTTCAGGTTATTTACCGCTCGTGTGCAGTTATGTAAATCACCCCCAAAAGCCATGTGAATAGGGCAGGGTTTGGCATTAGGATCTATGGCTGAGTAAGACTTTGCCAGGCTACTTTCATTCCGGACATTCCTGCTGCATTATACATTGCCTGTGCTTCCTTCTGTCCTATATAAATTGTTGGGCCATCGCTTTCATCCACTCTTGTTTCACCTCAGTCCCAGGTGTTGAATCAAGAGAAGGAAATGGAAAACCTGGTTCGGATGGACCATGACAAGACTGAGCAGCTGGGGCATTTGAAGGAGGAGAATCGTCGGTTACGCAGTACTTTGACTGAACAGGTAGAGCCTTCCCTAATAACGTTGAGGCTTGAGGGAGCTGGGGTGGAGGGATATAGAGCACCCCATAGCGGTGAGCAGATGGAGGTGATCTTCTGGAAGCTCAAGGGGAATTAGGTGATGGAGGGGAAGGGATTGCCCCTGTTATAGCAGGTGGTGCTGTTACATGGTTTTCTCTTCCAGGTGCTCTTTTTTAGTGTGCAAACCAGTTTTTAGTCTTAGAGGGCGGAAAACACTTGTTGTGATTCAGTTCCTTTGGAAGAGCTGTTGCAAGCAGCAACAGAATTTGCTCCCTGCCTTAATCTCTAACTAGTGTCAATTCTTCAGTCACATTTGCTCCCTGGGAGCCAGGGATTTGTGTTTGGCTGAGATTTCTGAAAAAGAGAGGATTGCCTGTGTTCTGTTTGTGACCACCCGTGTCCCAGGACTGGTGTATACATGTAATAAAACAAGGTATACGAGGAATAGACCCAGACTCTGCATCGCTGATTTCTGCTCCAGTGGGAAGCTGGCTTACAAAGCCCTGTATATCCGCTACTGCTTGATGGCGGGGCAACGACACCCTTAACTCTTCTCTGTTGTTCCTTACTCATCTATAGTATCTTAGGCTAGGTCTACACTACCCGCCTGAATCGGCGGGTAGAAATCGACCTCTCAGGGATCGATTTATCGCGTCCCGTTGGGACGCGACAATCGATCCCCAAATCGGCGCTCTTACTCCACCAGCGGAGGTGGGAGTAAGCGCCGCCGACAGAAAGCCGCAGAAGTCGATTTTGCCGCCGTCCTCACAGCGGGGTAAGTCGGCTGCGATACGTCGAATTCAGCTACACTATTCACGTAGCTGAATTTGCGTATCTGAAATCGAATGCCCCCTGTAGTGTAGATGTACCCTAAGTTTAGCAAAGCCATTTAATAGAAGTGACTACAAACAAATGCACTTGGAGCAGAGAGGGTCTAAATTACAGAAGAAAGCCAGAAACAGTGGGAAGCATCCGCTTTCGGTGGGGGATGAGTTGATTGGCTATGTGCGTGCCCCATTTCCTTCTCCAACCTCCCTTCTCTTTGGCGTTCCTTTTGTTATTTATATGCGGCTCCCCCTCACTGATGCATATGGTGCTGAAATTTGTGGTCCTGTGCAGAAAGAGAAGCTGGAAAAGTGTCTGGAGGATCTGAAGGTGACAGAGGCCAGCATGGCTCTTCATCTGCAACATAAGCAGGTGTCATGTCTTTCTTTGGATGGATGTGGGGGATGGTCTCCAAAGAGTAGAGTGAAAAGTGAAGGGATGAAATCTATGGTTGTACAGAGGACAGGGTGTTGCTGGGATTCAGGGAGGGCCAGTATTTCACTGAAAGGAATGTAAAGTCAGTGGGAATACAGCAGAATGGAACATTGCATCACTTTTTTATCATGAAGGGAATATAACTGGCAGGTTAGAGAAGAAACAGGCCTTTCGCTTAGAGAGGAAGGGGGTGAGGTTTGCGGTGGTCCTGAGTCCTGGGGGAGTTTGCTCCACAAGCTCCGACTAGCCCTGAGAAAGCTCTTGTTCCTGCACACGCAAACTGTTACTGTTGTTGTAGAAACTTCCATTGTGCTGAGGAGCAAAGTTGTTGACCGTGATCTTGAGCTTGGAGCTTGACGCAATCTTTTAGATACCCATGGCTCAGGTCATTGAGCACCCTGAAGATGAGAACCACGACCTCAAACTTGATTTGCTATTCTATGGGAAGCCAGTGTAGGGAGCTGAGGGCAGGTTTCATGAGTTCCCAGTAGGGTTGCTGGATGTATTCCTGGAGGTTTCATCACATGACATAATCTTTGATTAAAGATTAATCTTTAATTCCTGGAGATTCCAGGACAATCCTGGAAGGCTGGCAATCTTAGTTCACAGTAGCCAGTGTTGCTGAGGAGATGTGCTGTGGTGTTCTCTACTAGCTGAAGTTTCCTAAGTGCTGAAGGCTTCATGCCCAGGTGTGCTGCATTGTGGTAATCCAGCCTGAGCGGTAACAAAGGCATGAATAGCCAAGGCCAGGTCACTGTGTGCCAAGATGATGGAGACTTCTAGACAACCAGAGAGGAGTCCTGGGCGCAAGCCAGCTGTGGAGTTTAATCGGTAACTGAAACTGATAAGATTGATGCTTATCGGTTAAACTTTTACATCCCTACTCACAGTATCACCATGTATGTAATGAGGGAAGTACAGGCCATGAGTGGTTTATTTTGGAAGGAGTGGTGATTTAAGTTGGTTAGCTATGACATGGTCAGACTCTCGTTGAAGGTCAAGGTTGATTTATTGATGAAACACACACAAACACACACACCCAAATGCTATCTGAGCAATTCCTGATGCTCTCACAGCTTTTCTTTCGGTGATTCCCCATCACTGACGAACCTAATGCTTTTGCTTAACAGCATCAAAACCGTGATCTAGCAAAGGAACTCGAGGAGAAGAACCATTTGTTTCAGCTTCTTCAGCGGAAACAGGATGAAATTGAGGAGAAAAATCTGGTGAGAAACTCACACCCGCACTACCAACCTCACAGCGCAGAGAGGTCTTCGTTAGCAGTGGTACTGAACACAGTTCAGAGTTAGGCAAGGTGGTTGGATGAAAAGCTGCAAGAGGTTTTGCTGAGACTTATTAAGGAGCTCATAATAATGAACCATTATTATGAAATAGAGAATCGTGAGAAAATAGTTAAAAAGAGCTGTCTGACAAGGAAATTGTGGAAGAAAGCTTTACTAAAATGCAATCAGATGACATGGTGGGTTTTTTTCAGATGCTCGCAGCACTGGCCTAACTGCTCCCATGGAATTCAGTGGTCCTACCCAGTATTTGAAAACAAACCACACAAAGTCTTTTCACTGAGTTATTAGCTAAAGAATAGCTCCCGGTTTCTGGTCAGAGCTTTGCCATTAACTGAATGACCTTAGGCTGGTCATAGATTTTTAAGGGCAGAAGGGGTTATTTTGATCATCAGTGTCCAGTTCTGGGCACCCCACTTTAAGAAAGATGTGGACAAATTGGAAAGAGTCCAGAGGAGAGCAACAAAAATGTTAAAAGGTTGAGAAAACCTAACCTATGAGGGAAAGGTTAAAAAAAAAAAATACCTGGTCATGTTTAGTCTTGAGAAAAGAAGTCTAAGGAGAGACCTGATAAGTCTTCAAATAGGTTAAGGACTGTTATAAAGTGGACAGTGATCATTTTTTCTCCAGGTCCACTGGCGGTAGGACAAGAAGTTAAGGGCTTAATCTGTATTATAAGGCTAGCTAGGCTCTGAAATAGACTTCCAAGCGAGGTTGTGGAATCCCCGTCATTGGAGGTTTTTAAGAACAGGTTGGATAGACACCAGTCAGGGATGGTCTAGGTTTACTTGGTCCTGCTACAGCTCAGGGGGCTGGACTTGATGACTTCTCAAGGTCCCTTCCAGGCCAAAATTTCTATGATTCGATGATCATCAGGTCTGACATCCTGTGTTACACAGGCCATCAAATAGGTATTTTCACCTCCCTTTGCCTGTTTCCCTCCCATCTGCAAAATGGGGATAAGCCTGGCCTCCTGAAAAGGATTTGTGAAGTGCTTTGAGATTCTCGGGGGAGAGTAACTATATCAGCGCAAACGGTCATGACTAACAATAAATGGCTTCTCTCGGAAATGGCCCCCTGAGCTCCTGGAACTTCATTCTGCTCTTCTGTCCCTTTGCAGAGACTAAGGCAAGAGAACAACGAGTTGCTGATGCGCCTCTCTGAGAGCCCAGATTATTCTGCCCGGGTTGCTGTCCCGTCGGCGCAAGTTCCAACTCGGCCTCCAGAAAGTGCAGACCTTTTGTTTGGGAACCCGTACTATAGTGAGTTACTTGGCCTTCTGTGCAGAGGCTCCCAGGGACCACACGGGATGGGTCCGATCTAATTACATCCTGACTGCTTCCGAGCAGGAGAACCCTAATCAAGGAACTGGGCTAGAATCAGAGATGAATTAAGAATGAATAGAGTTGGGAGCTACCAAAATTCCAGCCCCCACCCTCCTGAAGATCCTTTCTTCAGTCCTCCTACCTGTTCTTGGCCAGGGAGAGACAGAAGGTGAAAATCTACTTCCTTCCCATAGCTCCTGAGAAGATGGAATCTGTCCATTCACTCTTTGTTGGCAGGAGGGACTTCCCCCTACCCACGTGGTGGTTGGGGTCTCAGCAGGTTGTCATCCCTCTTGATTTGGAGGCTTGTAGAAAAGAAGCTCTCAACAGCATGTTTGTGCTGCCTCCCATGTGTTCAGAAGATGCCCTGGCAGCTCCAAAACTCTGTCAGGTCTGAGAGTTGACTTAAGTGATTAGCACTGTGCTCTCTTTCTGCCAGTTTGCCCAGTCACAAGGCAGCCAGTCCCATGGCCTCAGTTCAGCGTTCCGGAGTCTTAAATATAGAGGTTCCTTCCAGATTCAGAGCTAGGTCTGGTGCTTCAAGAAGAATAACAGGTCAACACCACATCAAATGGTCTAGTTTTGGCTATGGTTAAGACTTGCATTTTCTGTTCTTTTGCAGACTCCCTAGAAACAAGTGCTGTGAACATGGTGAGTAAAGTGGCTGGTGGATTTTGCTTAGTGGTATGAAGGCAGGAGTCTAATTGAGCTCCATGGCCAGTTTCCTCTATAAGCTTTTAGTCCTGGTCAAGGTAGTGGGTTCTACCTTCCCAGACAGCGGAATGGAGCCCTGGATATTTCAGAATAAGCGGGGGGAATTAATGATGATTGTGCTAAGCAGGAGCGAGGGACCTCTGCTAGAACTCAATTGCAGCCCTGGGCAACATCAGCATGGAAGCCGGAATGAGCAGAATTCAGCTGCATTTCATAATGGAGAAATGGACACATACTGGGTAGGATAGAAAGCAAAAGCCGTTCTGAGAAGCTGTTCGGCTCACAGAGCCAGTCACTGTGGGACATTTAAAACCCTGTGGAGTATTAGAACCTAGAGCGGCCTGTCCTGTAACTGATTATTTCTAACCTCCCTTCCTCCATAAGATAAGATATGCATATATAGATATGCTAGTGCAGATATCTATATGTCATTGTTTTGTATTCACCTTTCAGCCCTCTGTGAAGAAATGCCCCCTGTGTCATGAGGTCTTTCCTGATGACATTGGGCCACGTCAGTACGAGGACCATGTGCGAAGCCACATTCTGGATTGCCCGTTCTGTGACGAGACCTTCGAGGATAAGCAGGTGTATGATGATCATGTGTACTGCCACAGCCTGGAATAATTCTTCATTCTGCTTTGTGCTGTATAGCAGGTGTATAGCTCCTCTTTCAGGTGTGATAGCACAGACTTGATCATAACCAATACTGTAGGAATATAGATCCTAGACAAATCACCCCAGCAAGGCTGGACTCAGCACCAGTACTGTAGTGCCGACCCATCTGTTCCGTGTGATGTGACGCATCATCAAGTTGGGTCAGATACCAAGCAGTACTATTGAAATAATCCATCCTTGTCAGCTGTCAAATATGGGCACTCTTAAACCGCTCAGTCCCTGTGGGCTGGTCTACACTGGGGGGGGATCGATCTAAGATACACAGCTTCAGCTACACTATTCGCGTAGCTGAAGTCGAAGTATCTTAGTTTGACTTACCTGGCCGTCCTCATGGCGGCAAGTTGACCACCGCGGCTCCCCCGTCGACTCCGCTTACTCCTCCTGCCGAGGTGGAGTACGGGCGTCGATTCGGGGATCGATTTATCGCGTCTAGACGAGACACGATAAGTTGATCCCTAATAGATCGATTACTACCCGCCGATCCGGCGGGTTAGTGTAGACATGGCCTGTAACCAGTTGTTCAGACCGAATGCAATACCAGTACTTCAGAACAAAGGCTGTCACTAAGATCTGTTGTTCCGATCTAACCAAGTACTGATATTGTAGAACAGCAGTTGCCTGTGTTTTGCAGAAACGTCTGTTACAATTGTTATATTCCTTAAAGCAGAGCTGAGACCACTAACCCTAAGGCCAAAAACAATGTATACTGCCCTTGAGCTCAAAGTCCCAATCTTATTAATGGTTACAGGACTGAAGATCTAACTTAATAATAAAATTGAGTCCTTCCTTCACCCTTTATCCCAAGCCAGTGAAAGCTTTACATATCTCAGGAATGAGTTTAACCATCTGTGTGCATCCTCTAAGGAAATTGGTGGGGGGAGCCTGGATTGTTTCTCTGATTTGCTTGTCTGACACTTCTTGATTCCGGGACAAAAGGAGCCTCTTCTGAGTGCAGAATGCTGGGCTTCAAACCGATCAAGTTCCTGGGATGATTGCACTGCTTTTGCACAAGTTTTAAATTCTTTTTGTTGCAATGTACAGCAAACATTCTTTCCTCTATGCAAACACAAGGGTAAAGTTTATTATCCAACAGTTACACTGTGCATTAATTTAGTGATGAATATCTAACTCTATAGGGAATCCTAATAGGTTTTCATAATAGCCTGGTTCAAATGAAGTTAAGAATATAATGGATACTTTAAAACGTTGCTTTAATATCTTCAGTGCTAAAGGCTTAAATAAACTTGTATCGATCAACCTTTGATAAAAACTTTGGACTTCTGTCTTCAATTATGTAATAAGGCTTTTATTTTATTTTTTTAACTGTTAGCAGGCACTATACAAAACCATGTAACAGAGAAATGGAAAAGGTGAATAAAGAATAGCAAACAGAAACTACACCAGGAGAAAATGTCTGGTTATTTTTGTAACAAATAAGACAAGTGGAGATTCTACCAACCCATCCCGAGTGAAAGATGTCCTCAGGGAGTTGTCTTGCAGGCCCTTATTCCTTTCTAAGGCCCAAGTCCATTTATACACATCCCTAACTTTTAGCACAGGAAGTACTCCACACTGAAATCAACTGGATTGCTTGCACTTACTGGAAAACAAGGGGCTTGTCCTCACACAGACTAGCACCAAAATAACTAAATTGGTCGTAAGTCACACCTTGTGCTATTTCAGTGCAAATCTGTGCATGGACACTCTTCTATGACCCTTTTATTCCAAAGTAAGCGCCCCCCCCCCCCTTGGACTTTTCCCATCCCCAAGCACGTTCCCAGCCTCTTCACTCTGCCCCCAGCATTGCTACTGAATCCCCTTGACTCTACAGCCCTTATCACCATCCAGAATCCTTATTATTTATTTTCCGGTAGCATCTAGGAGCCCTAGTTGTGGACCAGGGCCCCACTGTGCTAGGTGCTGTACAAACACACATTATTTTCCCTGACATGTCCAGTCACCTTCCATGTTCCTCACACTCATCCCTTGCTGCCCAGTTTGCCTCCATGCTGGCATAAATAATCACCATCCCCAGAATTGGATAGTTATTTCCTCATAAGAGGAACATGGATCGGTTTCATACCCTGGGCATTTACTTAGTAAGATGGATCAGGACTGACACAATGATGTCACTTTGGACAATCACTTAACCTCGCTGCCTCAGTTTCCCCATCTCTAGCATGGGGTTACTGACACTTTCGTACCTGTCACCCAAGACCATGTTGCATAGCTCTGAAGAGGGAGAGCACTGTATTTGTGCTCAGTATTATTATAAGGGCTGCAGGTTTGTTTGCCCTGTAGGTGGGACCTATTTTCCTCACCTCAGCTTTGAGTTAATGAGTCACTGATGTTCAGAGGTTTGTTTGAAGTACAGGAGGAACAATTCAGTTTCATTGTCTATTCCCCCTCCTTTTATTATCATTGGGTTTAAGTTTGACTTGAGGGTTTTGGGATGGTGACATCATGCAGTCCTCTGAAGACATTTGTCTATAATTAGGGCTTTGCATGATTTGCTACTTGTTGCCTCTCCTCATATGTTTAGACTGTAAATATTTTTAGGCAGGGATTGTCTTTTTTTAATTATGCGTGTCTGGTGTCTAGCACCCTTTTTCCCTGATCCATTGACAGATGCCTGAGTTTCACTATCAAAGTTGGCCTTTATTTCAAATCAGCGTAGCTCCATTTACACCAGCTAAAGATCTGACCCTCTGTTTTTAACTTAATTGGCACAGAAAATCTTGGAAAAAGGAAAGATTCCTGTTGTTAGCTGCCTCCTTAATATGGGATCCAAACCGAGCAGATTGAAAAAAGGAATTTTGATCCTGTGGGAAACTCAGTATTTTGACATTTTGTTTTCATCCTCAATTGGGACAAAAGTGGCAATAGTGAGACTCCTTGCCCAATGAAAAGTTCTGAAATTTTTGAGTTTGAAATGTCAACGTATTTCATTCTGACATGATCAAAATGAAATCTCAAGATTCCCCAAATGAAATGTTTCATTTCAATTTTCCCCAGCTGAAAATGTCACCAAACTTGTTTTTTCCCCCACAGAAAAGATCAACGAATCCCCATTTTCCAGTGAGAAACCATTTTTTTCCCACCAGCCCTAGTACCAAGTTATTTTTTGCTTCCTGTTAGACACAATTACCACTTCTCTTTTCCCAACTACACTTAGGGTGACCAGATATCCTGATTTTATAGGGACAGTGCCAATTTTGGGGTCTTTTTCTTATATAGGCTCCTATTACCCGCCACCCCCGTCCCGATTTTTTTACATTTGCTATCTGGTCACCCTACCTACACTGTGGTTAAAACCTGCTTTAGAATCCAAGTTCACAAACCCAAACCATGGTTATTTGAGGTTAGATCCATGGCAGGAATCTGGCTTATGCCCTTTATGCTGTTGATGCCATGAACTGTGCTCCTAGTTCGCCATTCCCTCCCTTTTACACTGGTTGCTGTCACCATCATCTTCCTTCTTGCATGCTCCTGTCGTTTCTCATCACCTAACAGCGCCTGTGCCATTCCAACAGCATGCAGAGACAGTGGATGCCCAGCAGGGGGGGTTAGACGGCAGGAAGTCTCATGATGGAGCTAGTAGGACTTTTCTGCAGTAAGAAGATCAGGAGTACTTGTGGCACCTTTCTGCAGCAGGGGCACAGATTCAGCCCCACCCCTGTACAGAGCACAGTAAGATGCAGCATGCATCTTCTCTATCCTGGGGTAATTTGGCCCCTGCACAGTTTAGGGTATCCATTTGCTGACCTGTAATGTACAGCCCCATTTATATCACCAGTGAATGGGGCCCACGGAATCCTCTCTGATACACTGGTGTAAATTAAGAATAACTCCACTGGCATATACAGTAACTCCTCGCTTAACATTGTAGTTATGTTCCTGAAAAATGCCACTTTAAGCAAAACGATGTTCAGCGAATCCAATATCCCCATACAAATTAATGTAAATGGAGGGTAGGTTCCAGGGAAATTTTTTTCACCGGACAGAAAAAATTATATACAGCATAAGTTTTAAATAATTTTAAACAATTTAATACTGTACTCACCAACGATGATTGTGAAGCTTGGTTGAGGCAGGGGCGTAGCGGGGTTGGGGCACAAGGGCTTTCCCCACTCCGCCCACCTGACGCTCCTGCTGGGGAGCAGGCTTGGGGGCTTGCCCGCTCCCTGGTTGGAATGCCGGGCAGGTAGAGTGGGGCGAGCCCTGACCCCCGGCTGGAACGCCGGGCGGAGGGGGATGAGCCAAACAACCTTATAACAGAACATTGCGCAACTTTAAACAAGCATGTTCTCTAATAGATCAGCAACCTAATAACAAAACAGTGTTAACCGGGATGACTTTAAGTGAGGAATTACTGTATGTACTTTCTAATTTTGGAGGTGCTCCCTTATTACATTGATAGGTGTTGAGTAAGAGCCTACAGAGAGCAACCCCAAAAAGGCAGAGGAGCAGTTTTCTGCCTGTGGCAAAGTTTCTACCCCAACACGGCCTCTTAGCTGGGGCTGTGGAAACTTTTGTCTCAGTTTCCCACACCGTCCCTAGGCCTGCTCCAGGCATAAGAATGTCCTAGCCCTCAGCCAGACTACTTTACAGAGTCCTTCACTAAAGTCCTAAAGGAATGTATACAACAACCAAATCTTCAGCCCAGCTGGGCTTAGCTAGTAGCCACCTCTCTACAGGTGCTGACATCACACTACCATGATAGTTTCTTTCCTGTACCTGTGCAGAGTTCAGCAGGGTACTTTTATGTCCAACTTTGGTTATATCCTAGAAAGGGAAGGGTGTTTATTTGAAATTTGACTTGGAGTTTGCGGGTCAAATCCACAGTGGGTGTAAGTCTGGTCAGCTCTGTTCATCTCAATGAATCTACATCAATGTACTGCAGCTGAGGATTTGGGGGGGCCAATGATCTGTTCAGGGTAGCAGATCCTGTAAACCAAGCAAGCCACCCACATGAATGCAGCAATCACCACAGGAACCTAGTGTCAGTATCCCCGCCATATCTCTCTGCCCCCAAAACAATCTCTCTTTGCCCTATGAATGAAATAAAAGTATCCCTCTATCAATTCACATGCTGCACAAATTGTTAACCCCCCCCCCCTCCAAAAAAAAGTACAGCAAAACAACCCTAAATAAAATCAGCTTTTGGCATTTAAAACCTAACCACAGCCACATCTGGAAAAATAAGACTACATCCTTTTGTCCGTGCTCCCAATGGGCTATGAAATCCTGGGCATTAGCAAACGGGCCAGGTTTCCACCCCGCCCTCTGTTCTTGCTCTTTTTAAGTTCCTCCTATCTGAATATACAAATAGATTCAGTTTTAACACATATTAAGTGTGCCTAGATGCAACACTGATGAGTATACTATAAATATGCTATACTCTGAGCTCACTGGAGCAGGGACTATTCCTTCCTGGATGTGGGGAAAGAACCTTGCATGTTGTAGATGTGGCCATAAATTATTAAATTATTGTAACAAACATTGATTATTAATAATCAGGGGTCAAATCAGTGATAAGTGATTGAGCTCTGCTTATGTCCCATTGGTCACATCCCCTTCCCTATTGACTCCTCCCCTTTCACCTTTTGTCTGTACGCCTCCACTTCCCCCCGCCGGAGGTTTTGTCTCTCTGTGTCTTTTCTTCCGTCTTCCCATTCCCCAATCACTGGCCGTAGCTAGGAAGAAACAGTGACACTTCTTGGAGGAAGCAATGATGCACACGGGGATGTGGGTGGTTTGTGAGAGTAAGGGAGTGAGGCAGGCAGGGAGAGTATGCCAAAACTTTTCTTCACAGCCCTACTCCAGTGCCTGCAGTCCCCTTCTGGGCATGTCTGTTCAGCCTGGGAAGGCCCTTTTCCCCTGCTTCACTGGGAGTTCTCTCCATCATTTGATTTCTTTTTGCCCTACTCTTTGACTTTCTCCTCTTTCCTAGGCAGTTCTCTCCTCTCCTCCTTGGTCTTTCGTTGTCCTGTTCAGACACACCAGAAATGTATCTGTCGTATTGTCAGACAGCTCATTCCATGGTGGAACATTTTCCAATTTGCATACAAAAAAAACTTTGCTCAAAAGTAAAGGGTGCATATGTGCAGTGATGGTTGTCACAAACACTCAAAAGCCAGGAAATAAAACAGTTAAGTCATTAAATGCTAAACTGCATCAACAGCAGCAACATGCTACCAACCCTAACTGTGATCACAGAAAGCATCACACGCTCAGTGATCTCAATTCTTTCAAGAGGGGCCAGAGTTTTTCCTTTATCAAGATACTCTTGGTGCAGGAGAGAGGGAAGGGACCATCAGAAAGCCAGTTGCAGCTTCCCTGATTCTCAAACCCACCTTAGTCCTGATATAAGTTAGAGCAGCCTAAGGGCTGCTGTGATTTATGGCTGTGGTTAAGGTTCTCTAAGGGATCTTACCATATGCTAGCAGAGAATTGCTGTAGAGGGACAGAACCCTGCACCATCTGCTCCGCCACAACATACCCCTATGTTGGAGTGGGGAGGAGAAGAAATTTAAGAGCCAGCTCTGCCGGCTTTATGCAAATTGGGAATTCAAATCTGCTGGAAGACTTCTCAGATGGCCAGCTGCAGCCACATTACATTCCCTTTATGCTGCTTAAGCCATGTAGAGAGGATGGAAATGGGGCTTTGAATCTGACCCAAATTTCTTATTAAGCAATACACTATATTATCTGCATCAAAAGAGGGAAACCTATTTTGTGCTTACTATACCTCGGTCACAAAGCAAGCATGTTTCTCTAGAAGCACAATACATTTTTCATAATTTCTATTTCAACAATACTAGCAGACAGAATTAAAAAGAATCAAGGTAGCAGTTAAGGCCAACGTGATAGATGGAGCAATTTGTATAGGTATAACCTATGTTTTGTAAACTAATGTTAATGACTTATATGGAGTTGGTTTGCTTGTTTAGCATCTTATACATATGTGAAATTAATAGTTTATTTCATGGCTTTTGAGGGTTTGTGTCAAAGGTAGTTGCATGTAGACATCCTACACTGTTGGGGAAACATACACACGCACCTTTATTCACCACTGACTTGCACTTTCAGTCATTAATTACTCTTGTGCAAATTGGATGTTAAATGCTACAAAACCATAATGGTAGCATTTTATTACACTTGCTTTGCACAAGTGTAGGTTACTATGGAAAGTGTAGGAGAGTGGAAATCAGACTCTGTCAAATTTTCAGAAGGGCCTAAGAGATTAAGAGGGAGAGCTGTATGAATAACTAATTTCTTGGTTTGCTGGGAGTTCCGGAAAGAAAGTAGTTTGGAGTCAACCCAAATCAATTTTTTTTTTCAGAATTTCTAGCAAATTGAAAAGTTTAAAAAAAAATGTTTTGGGTCGAAGAAAATATTTTTTTAAGCTTAAACCAAAATGTTTCATTTCAATTTTGAGCGCTTTTAAATTTTTTTATTTTATTTTAAAATCAAATGGAAGGAAATTTCAAAACAAAAAGTGGTTTTGCATTAAAAAATCAAAATGATTTCAGAATTTTTGTAGGTTTTTTTCCAACTGAAACAATTTGGCAAAATCAGTATAAATTTGTGGAATGTTTGGGTCGATCTGAATCTGCATTTTTTATCGAAAAACGTTTCGGCCAAAATATTTCACCCAGCTCTAGTTAGCAGCCTAAGAGCCATTTTTAAAAGTGACTTAGAGGCAGATTTGTAAAGGTATTTAGGTGCCTAAAAATGCAGATAGACGTCAAGTGAGATTTTCAAATATGCCTAAGCAGATTAGGTGCTGCTTTTGAAAATCTCGCTAGGCACTCATCTACATATTTAGGCACCTAAATACTGTAGCTTTGTAAATCTGCTCCTTAGGAGTCTACGTCCTGTGACTCTGCCTCCTAAGTCACTTTTGAAAATTTTACCCTCTGTGTGCATAGTTATCTATTATTCTTCTGCATATGGTGAAAAACATTCACATGTCACTTTTTAAACATAGAAATGCTCCTGCCACAAGCAATGTAAATAGACAAATGCAGGCAAACAATGGGGGGAAAGGAAAGCAACATACCAGCAAGTGATTGAGTGGTTATGCTAGCCATTCAGCTTGTCAGTTCCATTTTAAGACACAGCAAGAGAGATGGTCATTTCTTCACAGTTTTGTATAATATACATCCTCATGCTTAAAGCGATATGATTATTAGAATGCTTATTTCAGGGATCATTTCTATTCTGGTTATGGTAGCTATGTTAGAGATGTACCCATATTTTACCTGCCATTTTTCACAATTCGGGAAAAATGTTGGGTATTGTTGTTCCAAAAGCCACTTGGCATTGGATGTTAAAGGTTCGGAAACTGTTACAGGAAGAAAATAAATCCTAATGTGCCTATGTAGAATTTGGAAAATAAATGAATAAAGGCAGAGATTTTTACTGCTAATGCAGAGCTTCCCCCCCCCATATTGTTTTCTAAGTACAGATCCCTTTTTTGTTGTACGTCTATGCATAACTGTGGAGGTCCCAGCTGACACTGAGAACCAATTAAAGTCAACCAGAGCTTGTTTCTCCGTTACCCCGCAGCTTATATTGTCATGTATATCAATGCAAAGTGGGCGTAAATGCCACCAGATCAGAATGGCAGCATTGTACACTCACTTTGCATTGGTATGAACGATGACATGAGGTGCAGGCATGGCAGAATCAGACCCTGAACGTTTGGTCAATGGGAGCAGGAGTGAGTCCCAAATGAAATCAGTTGTTTTCACCAACCAGTTGTTGGGCTCCTCCATTATACTAACAGAGCTGGTTTCTCATTTGTTCCAAACAGCATAATTGAAGCAGAATGGTGCCTAGGCCTTGGACATTAGGAGCACTGTTGGCCCTGTCGTAAATCACAGGTTGTCAAGGATTTTAATGGAAGCCCTCTGAGTGCTGTAAATTTCTGCAGTTTTGCCTGCATTCCCTCCCTCATTTCCATCACAATATCACTCCAGTGGGACTGCAGCCCTGCAGCATGTGCCAGGCAGCCTAGATTGGTAGGGCACAGGGGAAGAAGGAGAAAAAAAATGAGAGAGAAGGGGCGGGGGATTCAGAACAGTTGGTATTGCAGAAGCATCTGCTGGGTGGCCAGTTATAGAGTCACCTGGTCCCATAGTGGGGGGAAGGGCAATTCATCCAGGGGATTGGAGACCGGGGATAATGTAACCATGGAGGCTGCGGGAATAAAGACAGATGTGCTGCAGTTTACCCGCCGCTCCCTCAGTCTGCAAAGCAGTAAATCTTAGGCAAACACAAGGCCTTCCTCCTTAGCAATGGAGTTTCTGATCCGAGTTGGTTTGGCAGAGTTACTGTATTTGTTCTACACATCCTATCTCCTGCTGTTTGTCAGAGGAGGCTTTTCAAGAGGGATCCTTTTACCAGGTTATCCTCCCATAGCCAACCCAGCTATCGTCAGTGGAAACGTAGGGCCGTATCCTGGTCCCAGTGACAAAGTTCCCCTTGGCTTCCGCATGACCAGGATTTAGCCTTTTAGGGATCGTATTTTCACACAATTGCCACTCTGGTGCGGAGACTTCAAAATACAGTGAAATCCTTAGCAACGCAGACCCTAATCTGCAGAACCTGCTGTGAAATACGGCTCGTTCTTTGCCCTTTCCCTCTCAGGAGCTCAAAACACATTACATTATTGATGAATTAGGCCTCACAATTCTGCCTTTCCTCCCTCCTCCCCAGGGACATAGAATATTATCCTCACAGAGCTGAAGGGAGTTGAGCAACGTTGCTCCAAAAGTTTGTGGCATAAAAAGACCTCAGATCTAACATTTATCCTCTCTCTCTCTTTTTTTTTTTCTTCTTCTTCCCCTGTGCCCTCCCTTTTGCTAAAGGAGAGCGCTGGGGTGAAGGACAAAGGGATTGATGCCTCAGTCTCTTGGGAGATTTTAACTTTTCTATTGGTGATCCCGGTCTGAAAAATCTACCTGGGCTTTCAGAGTATGGCTATGTCTCCAGTGGCACTTTTGTTGCTATAATTTATATTGATTGGGGGTGTGAAAAAAACACCCCTCTAAATGACATGAGTTACATAAGTGTCAGGCTAAGGCAGTGGTTTAGAAATGGGCTGTGGAAGGGATCCAGTCAGGAGGGGTCTCGTTCCCTGGGTCTGGACCCCCTTCTCTCTGGGCAGAACCTCAGTTGCTGCCCCCCAAACCTCTGGAGAGGAGGAGGAGAGTGACTTATATATATTCAGAGTAGCAGCCGTGTTAGTCTGTATCTGCAAAAAGAAGAACAGGAGGACTTGTGGCACCTTAGAGACTAACAAATTTATTAGAGCATAAGCTTTCGTGGACTATAGCCCATATGCATCCGAAGAAGTGGGCTATAGTCCACGAAAGCTTATGCTCTAATAAATTTGTTAGTCTCTAAGGTGCCACAAGTCCTCCTGTTCTTCTTTTTATATATATTCAAATCAGCCAGTGCCCTCACAGCTCTGATTGGCTGCGGTAGGTTCAAACCGAGGCCCCGCCCCTGCCTCCACACCCGAGGTAGGGCGGTTGGTGATGACAGTTTGTCTCGAGCTTTTTTTTTTTTTTTTTTGAGGGAGGGAGTGGGACAAGGGAGGGAAAGGAGAGCCGCCGAGAACCTCAACTGCGCATGGGCAGGATGGCACGCGCCCTCACTCTCGGGAGCGCTAGGCCAGAGCGTCCTAACATTGCCGTGACAACCCCTCTTCTCACCCAATCAGAAAGCTGGCGGACGCTTGGACCAATGGGACTGAAGTATGTAGTGATCGAACGGGCCGGGGGAGTGGAGAGGCGGGGCCGTCGGGGTGTATTTCAACCAATACGAAGGCAGGAGGTAGTAATCAGGGTAGGCGGGGGGAGGGTGCAGGTTGGTTGAGAGCGTTACGGGGTGAGGCGGAGGAGAGTTGGGGCATGAGGAGGAGAGGAAGGGAGCAGGGTCAGGTAAGAGCGGGGAACCTCCCATTATCCTCCAGTGCACGCAGCCCCCACCTCAGCGTCCCTCCGGCCCTAGCCCCAGTGCAGAGCCCCCCCATGTCTCCCCAGCGCACAGCCTCCACCTGAGCATCCCTCCGGCCCTAGTGCAGAGCCCCCCCCATGTCTCCCCAGTGCACAGCCCCCACCTCAGCGTCCCTCTGGCCCTAGCCCCAGTGCAGAGCCCCCCCCATGTCTCCCCAGTGCACGCAGCCCCCACCTCAGCATCCCTCCGGCCCTAGCCCCAGTGCAGAGCCCCCCCATGTCTCCCCAGCGCACAGCCTCCACCTGAGCATCCCTCCGGCCCTAGTGCAGAGCCCCCCCCATGTCTCCCCAGTGCACAGCCCCCACCTCAGCGTCCCTCTGGCCCTAGCCCTAGTGCAGGACTCCCCCCCCCCGTCTCCCCAGTGCACAGCCCCCACCTGAGCATCCCTCCAGCCCTAGTGCAGGGCTGCCCCCCCATTTCCCCCTGTGCAGATTCCTCTATATTTTCCCCTGCGCAGAGCCCACCCTGATGCAGAGCTCTCCCATTGCCCCCCAGTACTGGAGCAGGGTTGGAGGGAGCCCACAGGCCCACCCCGCTGCAAGAGTGAGGAGTGACAGGAAGCAATCCCTTACTTTTTCTTCTTTTCCCCTCTTCTGGGAATAGTACCTCGTCATTATTGTTGCTTTCCTTACTGCTGCCAGATTTGAATTGTCCCCTTACCAATTCCTCTGACTGGTGACCTCTGGTGGACAGTGTTGTTGTCAGGATAGGGGTGGAGGAAGGAGAGCAGTGCTCCCTAGCAAAGGTAGTAATATGGTGGGCACTGCAGACAGTAGGGACATTATAAATATTGTACTAAAAACCCCTTGTCTCCCCTAGACAGGGTGGCTGTGTATGCAACACAGTATCTGACTATGTCTTGCCCTTGCTCTATCCATTTGTTGTCTGGGACTGCTTGCTGAGGGCCACATAAGTGTTCAGAAACTGCGAAGGCCTATGTGTCTTTGTTCGTGCAAGTCTTACTGGGTATCACTGTTCTTTCCTTGAACCCAGTGCCTGTTGTTTATACTCAGTCACTCCCTCATGCCCTCTGTCTCTAGTCCCACTTCTTTACCCAACAATATTTCCCCTTCCCATTCTTCAGACTCCTCTCCTGAGGAGATGAGACAGAGGGTAAACAAGGACATATATTGTTCAATAGTTTATCCATGTTGTGCAGTGACTGATAGGTAATCTTGTATTATCGACACAGATTTCACTATGGTTCTGGTGAAACACCCCCACTGTCTGATTAGGCAGAAGTGAACTAAAAGCCATTTATAAATTACATTATTCATAATAAAATGTCTAAAAGTAAGTTTGCAAGTTGCTGCTTGAAGAATCTGTAGCTTCAGTTTAATCTACTCTCCACCAAGCAGGTGGTGGTTCTGCGTGAGCAATGCAGAATTAAAAAATTGGGATGCTAGGAGAAAATATGTAAATATGTACCCATAATAATCATCCTGAATTATGTGTGTATGTTCAGATACCTCAGAGATGAGTGTGGCATGCGGACTCTGTCAAAAGCCCACTGAAAGAAATAGAAGGGCTCCAATTGATTACAGTAGTCTTTGGATTGGAGTAAAAAAGGCCTGGATATAAAATGTTTTAAAAAATAGTTTGATTCAATCAGTTATACTCTATATATAAATAAGAAAAAAAGACTGTATGTTACAAATACAATAACATTTCCTGACACATTTTAAATTCAGGGGCCTGGCATCTCTACTCCTTTTCACTTGGTGTCATCATTTGCATCTATGCAAAAAGTGTGAAATGAATGTATAATTCTACCAAATCATTCACTCGCTGGTGGTAGCATCTTTCATCCACTTTGCGCAGATGTGAATGACTACACAAGATTCAAAGCAGTGGAGGATCAGGATCAGTTTCTTCAATTACCTTCCAAGAGTTCAATGTTGTGTATTTGTCCTGCAAACATTGATGTCATCACGAGCCCTCAAAACAAAGTATGATTAGTTTTCAGAGTAGCAGCCGTGTTAATTTGTTAGTCTCTAAGGTGCCACAAGTACTCCTGGTTTTTTTAGAGTATGATTAGTAATGGTTTTAGAAATCCTTCCTTTACAACTTAAGCTGGTGGACCAAATTCAACCCTGGTGTAATACCAGGGACTTTAAGGCTGTCTGCACTAGGGGTTTTGCCAAAATTTGCCAATTGTTAATACTGGTTTAACTGCACCAGTGGTAGCTGTAGTAAAAGTGCTAGAGTAGACGTGACTTCTATGGCCATAGGCATTTTTGATGTCTTATGACCCTGGCTACGTCTTATGATTATGACCCTGTTCAAGTCTTAAATACATGACCGTAAAAATACCAGTGGCCCCTGGTTTGCACTAGTACTGCCGTTTGTTATGCAATGGTACTGCACCAGATATAGTACCAGTGCGAATTTTTTGACAGAAAAGTCTGATGTAGACAAGGCTCAAGGGAGTTACAGCAGGGATGAATCAGTGTGTTACAGGGACAATGTCAGTTGAAAAGAATTTACCGTATATCAAATTTAATAATATTTTTAATCTAAGGTGTTGCCAGTAACACAGGAATTATATAGAAATTCCTCACCTGTGTTACTGGCAACACTTTAGATTATAAAAATGAAAAGAATATTTATATCTAATTTATTCTTCACTGTTTCCTTTTTGCATTTATTTTGCAGTCAATTTCATTTTTTTATTTTATTTGTTCAGTAGCATATAGCTGCAATAGTTGTAAAGTTTGCAGTGGAACATTTGCTTATCTTTTATGTTTAAATTAAAAGCCTGTTTCCATTGGAATTTTTGGGGGAACGATTGAATCGTAGTTTCTCTTTTGTGAAAGATTGCTAATTATTGAATTGTGCCTTTGCTTGTGGGTCAGTCCATGTGGTTAATCTTCCAGGATTGGGGCTTATACCACGCTTTGTCTTGCCAAAAAGCTACTGCATTTATATTATCTAAAATAAATAAATAAAAAAATTCAAAAGAACTGTACTGATCTAGGATCATTAAGATACATTTTACACTTTCCTTTGAAAAGCTCTATTTTTTAAAATGTGAGACAATACAAAAAACAATATTCAGGGTTCTCTAACTTGACAGAAGCTATAATGATCTATAGTGGAAAGCCAGATCTAACCAGTTATACTGAAACACACAAACGTCTTGAAGATATTGGTCCTAATTCTGATCTCGCTTACATGAGGGTGCCCATAAATAACATAACATAATATATTAGTGGGTTGGTGGTCCTTAATTTTGCATGACAGAGTGTTTGTTGCAGTGTTACAAGGGGATGGGTGGGTTTTGAAAATCACCAAAATACGTATTATGTAATTTATGGACAGCCCCCATCAGTTTTACTCCAATGTAGTTCTGTTGACTTCAGTGGAGTAACTTCTGCTTTACATCAATGTGAGTTTAGAATCAGGCCCTCCATGTATATGTGGCATATTTCACTCTTTCATCAATTGGGATTTGTGTCTGTTATTTTGTCTGTCTGTGACTCCCTTACCCCAGAGACGACTACTAGATAAAAACTGTAACATGCTATTTCTTCTCCATGCTGTGGCCAGAGTTGGTGGGAACCCAATGTTCATTCTGGGCACAGGAGCTAGAAATCCAGGTCAAATTTTGTAAATAGATTAAGGTTAACATTTAAAGAGATACTATCAAATTAAAAGTGAAACATGTTTTTTTAATTATAGATTTGGTTGTGCTACTAATAGTATTTAGATGATTAAATCTGAGCACTTTAAAAATACATACAAATTTAATCATTCATATGCTCTCTGCACTTAATCCCCTTGTATTATAGGCAGGCTGGTAGTACCCAGGGCCGGCGCTTCCACTAGGCGACCCTAGGCAGTCGCCTAGGGCAGCAGGATGTGGGGGGGTGGCATTTTGCCGCCCTCTGCGGAATTTCGGCGGTGAGGGGCTTCTTCTGCTCCGGGTTTTCGGTGGAAATTCGGCGGCGGGTCCTTCACTTGCTCCGGGACCTGCCGCCGAAGTGCCCTGAAGACCCGGAGCGGAGGGATCCCTGCCGCCGAGAACGCAGCTTCAGAGGAGGAGCTGCCGCCGATTACTGTGGAGGAGCGCTGCCGACTAGGGCGGCAAAAACCCTGGTGCCGCTCCTGGTAGTCCCACATATTATTAAGGTTGCTCAACATTTCCCATTATAAGACTCTGTTTTCAGTTGCTTATAACTTTGCCAAACTTTAACCATTTAGGCTGAAATTTTCCATTCTGGGTATCTGCCTCAGGCTGAATTAAAAACAATAAAATTCAGCCAACACTTTACAGGCATTTCCAAGAACGAGGCTAATGCAAAACATGTCGTTTTGCCCTTGTTAATAAATCCTGTCAATCTTTTCAAACATATTTGAAACCCACCGGCAAAGTGTTCCATTCCCCTCTAGCACTGGTTCACATAGAGGATGACAGTTACTTGTTAGCTCAAATGGCAAAGATCCGTGTGGTGGGGCTAAAGGTTGCAACAATGCTGATAACCCATATGGATGTCAATATGCTGCCACATGATGGAAATTGTTTTTTCAGTTTTTTTTTTTAAAAACCTCAAAAATCACATACACAAAACTACATTAAAGGAACATTATTAAAGTTGCACAGTCAAGCGCTCAACATTAGGCTGTGTCCTAATTCACCTCCCTTGTGCATATGCATTACAATAAAGTCTTTAATTACATGATCATATTCAATTTTTTCCACAGGTCCCCTGCTTCATTCAGTTCTTTGTATGTAATAATGGAAATCCTTCCACTGTAGTTTCTTGCAGTAACACTAAGGACCCGCACCAAGACAGCTTCCTGATGTTCTATTAGCATAATATCACAGATAGCAGGAGTTTAGAAATATTCGTCAGCATCAGACAAATATATTTCCCTGTGCAGAGATACCATTCAGATGGGAATCACTATTGATAAAAGCAGATACATATATAGGTACATACATATATTTCTTCTGATCCTGTCCGAATTGGGAGAGAGGCATGGAGGGTGGACTCATGAGGAGGGGATGAACATCTCTCTTCCTAACTTGGGAATATGCAGGGAGTTATCCATTATTCTGTTTTATCAGCTGTATTTGAGGAAGCAGCTGGATCCACGAAAAGGTTGATGGAACTGTTGCTCATCCCTGTACACTGTTCACTTTTCTTCTGGTCTGTTGTGGATGTTTCCACAGGATGATGGCATCAGCTATACTGCAAAAATATGGATCCTTTGAAGAAGTAGAGCAGGAAACAGAAGAGTCGGATGAGAAAGATGTAACTGAACTAGACTTTTTACCAAGAGAACTAGAAAGAGAAGATAATGCCTTGGATACCATAGACCAGGATACAATGGAGTGTGAAGAGAAGAAAAGAAGAATTCAAGATCATAACATATCCATGAAAAAGAAAAGAAAGAGAAAGAGGTTAGAAATAACTATTGAAAGGGCTGTAAAAGTCCTGAAGAGGGCAGAATATGTTTATAGTTGAGCTACTGAAAATAGAGGAGGGTAACGGGGGGGGGGGGGGGGAAGAGATGTTGAAGAACAGGGTGTTCAGAGTGGTGCTATGCAGAAGGGGAGGAACACAGGATTTTTGTAGTGAGAGGGATAGATAAGTGTTGTGCTGGAGTGGAGGGGAAATGAAAGTGTTCTGGTGTTCAGAAAAAGTGATGATTTTAAGTTTTGTAGGCTGTCAGCTACTCAGAGGAGGGACTGCCTTTTCTTGAATGTATAGAAAGAACCTAACAGGTAATAGTTACTACCATAATAAATAATAGTAATAATAGTTATACACTAGTGTTCATGGAAAGAACATAGTTCAGTGGAGCTCTCGTTCTGATGTGAAATGGATATGCTAGTAAGGGTTGCAGAATAGCCCAGGAGAAGAACATGTACAATCTCTGAGCATAAATATTTTCTGTTAATCCCCATTCGCCCTTTGATCACTTGGCCTTTGGCTCATGACTTTGGGGAATCCCATTCATAGGTTGATTCCTAAATAACCAGTCTTGTTGAGTAACTGCCATATCTTTTTCTCGCACTGTAACTGAAAGAGTGCTCTTCCTATAAACTTAGTCACATTGGTTCCATAACTACTGTTTTTCTAGTATTCTGGTATTCTAGTATTTTTATTTTATCTTTACAGGCATTTCTGTAGTGCTCATCACTGAATTCTCTTTCTAGATGCGTAGTTATTTGGTTTGTCTCCAGCAAATAATTTTCTAAGTGACCACTGAGCAAAAAAACAGTGATCAATCCTGGTGAATAGCCTATCAGATGAACATTTAGATAATGCTTTACATAAATTTATGGAAGTACAACTGTAAAGTTCCCAGGGCTTCCCCATAAAGCGTAAACTGGTCCTTGTCTGTATGCCTCTGTCTTTCTGCTTTTTTAATTTTTTTTCCAGATGACCTGTGATAAGTCTGACCAACTGCAAGTATGAGAGTGGTGAGTATCTTTCTCATCTTTCCCAAATGTAGAAGGTAAGCCAAAGAATTGTGACCCAGTCGATTCATGTAAAGAGGGGTACGTTTTAATTTGCTCTTAAGAAAAAGAGCTCAGTTTAAAATTAAATTTATTTTGTCATGTGACTTGTTAACTGAATTTTAGTGCTTATGAACATGCCCTAATGAAAGCATCATTTAGAAACCTCATGCAGTCTGGGCAAGCATTGTTCAAGATTCCCCTACTAGTGAAACTCATTCCTGACCCACAGCATTCCTGTTATATCACACATTTGGCACCACATAGCTCTCCCAGCGTATCTCATTATTGACCCACAGCATCCCTGGTGTTTTATTACTCGCCCTCCCCAAGCATAGTCTGCTAATGATGCTGAATTGTCTACAGGGACTAGCTTGTGATCATCAAATACGTTTCCCTCATCATGACTGAAGTTAGGCAAGGATTCATATCCATGAACTTTTGCCAGTGCAAGATTTGAATTCTTGTCATGGATTTGGAACATGGGGAACCAGTTCAAATGGCTCCATTCCACATAAAATGAATCATTTCATGTTTTTATTTCAAGAAGTTCTGCTTTTCACCATTAGTCAGAAAGACCAATGCAACAACAACACAAGCTTACTCCATCTCGCAATTTTTGCTAGCTAGTGTGAAGTTTCTAGCAGCATACTGGAGAGGTCAACTTGTTCAGTAGTCACCAGTGACTGGCCAATTTGTCAGAGAAAATGGATGATTTGGGGGCAGCATATCCATAGAGATTAGAGGACTGGAAGCTGCCACTCAAAGTGGAATTGGGGTCTATAGATGGCTGAGTTGAGTGGTATAACTGAACCACGGTTCAATATCTCCTTCTGAGTCCAAACAGAATTTTCTAAAGTCTACATTTCTAGTATGATTGAAACTGTTTCTTTTCTTACGATGCAGTGCGTCGGGCTGCTCAGCAGTATGGCTTACGGGAAGCAGGTGAGAATGATGAGTGGAACCTCTATTGGACAGACTATTCAGTCTCACTGGATCGGGTAATGGACATGAAAAGTTACCAGGTACTCAGCTCTGTGAGGTGGAGAGGATATTAAATTATTACTTTTTTCCCCCCACTGCAAATGAGCGAGAGGCCAGGAAGATGCTGATTATTACGCCTTTTCTCTGGACTTCTTTCCAGAAAATCAACCACTTCCCTGGGATGAGTGAAATCTGTAGGAAGGATCTGCTGGCCAGGAACATGGCCAGGATGCTAAAGCTCTTTCCAAAAGAATTTAACTTCTTTCCCAGGACCTGGTGTCTTCCTGCTGAGTGAGTCTTCCTGACAATGTTTACTGATTGATTTTCCTCGTCTTGCTTCTCTTCACCATCACCCTCACTTTTTCCTCTCATCCTTTATGTCAGCCTTCCTTACTCTGGGCCTGAGTTTCCTCTTACACCAGTGTAAATTGAGAGAAACTTCTTAGCGCTCCATGAAGATGCCCCAAAGTAAAACTTGAGCAAGTAAGAAGAGAATCAAACCCATTATCTTTCTGCTCTCTTCTTTACCCAGAGTAATGGAAAAAGACGAGGAACATTTTCAGAGTAGAATGATGTCGCTTTGAGCTGAATGCAGCAGGAGTGTGTTAATTGGCGATGCAAGCCCCTTGGCAGTGAATGGAATAAAATTCCTTTTACTTTCTGGATGAAGTCCATTGCTGTATTACTCAATGGGATGAGGTATCTTCCCTTGTTGGAAGAGGAGATGATTTCTACATCATATTAAAAGTCTCTTTTCTCTAAAAATCAAAAAAGGGATCATTCCCATAAGACTGTGTGATTCACTCCAAATTTGCGTCTACTGGAAATAAAGGTTTACTGAGAGCTAGAGAACAGGTTGTATTCCTTGGTCTGGGGAGAGAGATTTTTTTCCTTTGTGATCACTGGTTCTGTAAACATTTGCATTTGTCTGCCAAAACATTTCTAGCATTGGTAGGCTGTGAGACATCAAACCTCAGAATCATGTAATTCTTTCTTTCTTTCCTTCCCTATAGCTACGGAGATTTGCAGACCTATAGCAGATCAAGGAAACATAAGACATATATCTGTAAGCCCGACTCTGGCTGTCAGGGGAGAGGCATCTTCATCACCAGATCTGTGAAAGACATAAAACCCGGAGAGGATATGATCTGCCAGCTCTACATCTCAAGGGTAATCTCCCTATTCCACATACCAAGACTACTGTTCTGTCATTAAACCAGAGTTTAATTCAGTTCAGCCTTGCTTGCCTGTGATCAGCCGGTCATAAACAGCAGTCATTGCCTTTGAATACATGCCCATTGAAATAATCCCTCTTTTGTGTGCCATTGGGTTCCTAAGTAATTTTTGAATAAGCTTTTTATATAAACTAATTCACCTTTGCTGGGTGAACCTAACTGGATGAGGGAAATCTCCTTCCTGCTGTAGAGTAAGTTAGCTCTCAAAGATACACAATATTTTCGTAGGCCCAACTGGAGGAGAGAGTGAAGGGATTGTTTGTACCCAGTCCCACAAACCTGTTTATAACCTATCTTACTCAAGAATCTTTTGGTTGACATCTTGGCATTACCCTCTCTTCATAGCGAACATCCACATTCAAGCCTCCAAGATCTCCTGTGTCTTTGGGACACCTATAATCAGGGCCGGCTCCAGGCACCAGCGAAGGAAGCAGGTGCTTGGGGCGGCCAATGGAAAAGGGCAGCACGTCTGGGTCTTCAGCGGCAATTCGGCGGCGGGTCCCTCAGTCCCTCTCTTTCTCTTTGAGCTGCCGCTGAAGGGGAAGAGAGGGAGCGAAGGACCCGCTGCCGAATTGCCGCCGAAGAAGGAAGCGGCACGATTGAGCTGCCACCGAAGTGCCGCCGATCGGCTTTATCTTTTTTTTTTTTTTTTTCCTCTTCGCTTCGCCGCTTGGGGCAGCAAAGAAGCTGGAGCCGGCCCTGCCTATAATGTTAATACCAGAACCTACGTTTTTACGCTGATATGTTTCATTATTATTCTTTATTACTGATTTTTAAGAGAGATAAAGCATGGTCTGGAGAGCTGGGATTCAGAACTTCTGGGTTTTATATCTGCTCTTGGTCTGACTCACTGTGCGGCTTTCAGCAAATCACTGTTCCGGGTCTGTTTCCCCACCTTTAAAATGGGGGGAAGCCTATCTACCTCATAGGGTCTATGTGACAATTAATGAGTTTGTTCAATGCTCAGAACATGTAAAGAACTCTATGATGGATTAGTTTCATTATTATTATAGTGTTGCGGCTGTCCTCAGTACCATAGAATACATTATTGTTTTTATCTTCCCTAATTTCCCAATATTTGAATAACTATAAGAAACATGATTTATAAGAGGAAGGTACTCTAGCAAGAATTGATTATATACAGGATACTGGGGTACATGTAAATTGTTGTTTGCATTATAGTAGAACTCAGGACCACAAACAGAATTAGGGCCCATTCTACTGGATGCTATATAACCATATTAAGAACACCTAGATCTATTAAGTGTCCATGACTAGTTCTAATGATGTGATCTTATTAAAATGATCATGCTCTGCATAAGGTTTGCAATTACCCTTATTTGGATGGAATGTCTTAACCTAGATAGTTTCCCAATTTCTAAAATGGAGATAGATAAGGAAGTGTTGTTATCTCCCAAAGGATGCTGTAAGGCTTAATTACTGAATATCGGCCTAGCACTTTGAAGAAGGAAGGTGATGTATATGTGCTAAGTATTGTTATAAGGTTTGCATGTCTTGGTTTTGTTTTTTCAGCTTGTAGGTGGGACTGTGCAGCTATTTTCATCACCTCAGCCTTGAGTTAATGAGTTACTAATGTTCTTCTTGTACTTCAAACAAACTATAAGCAACTCAGTTTCGTCTTCTCTTTTCCAGCCTTTTATTATTGATCGTTTTAAGTTTGATCTGAGGATTTATGTGCTGGTGACATCATGTGACCCTCTGAGGATATTTGTCTATAATGAGGGCCTTGCACGCTTTGCTACATCAGCCTACTCTGATCCCTCACACAGCAATCTGGTGAGTAAAGAACCCTGTTAACATAAATTAACACCATTCAAATTCATAACAACAGGAAGTAGCTGTTGAAATGTAGTGGCACAGAGAAACAATAATGCTTTGGACTGCTACAATACCTTTAATCTGAGGATCTGCACGCCCTTCACAAACAATAATAATTAAGCCTCACTTCATCAAAGTGACATGGGTAAGGTTATAGATGAATCATCTCACCCACCACTGAAATGCAGCCACCTCTGTGGTAGAATATAGCTAGAGTTTAACAGCACACAGTAACACTACATAATAGTTTCTGGGCAGTTAGGGGCTGATCCTGCAAACACTTACATATCACAATGACTTTACTCATGCAAGTGGTCCCATTTAAATGACTTTAAGATTGTGTTGGGCTCATTAGAGTGATGAGATAAGTACTGCTATTAAATGGCTTGCACTTAAAAAATTTTCTGCATTAAGTAGTGTGACCAGTTATCATCATGTACAGGGAGTGTGAAGAAGGCAGTTGTCTCTCTCACCCTATAACCCACTCGTTTATTTGCAGGAGGATGTCTGCATGCACCTGACTAATTATTCCATTAACAAGCACAGTACTAATTTTGTCCGAGATGAAGATTCTGGAAGTAAGAGGTAAGAGGGAGAGAACATTAATCACAGCCAAGTGATGCTAGTCTGTTCTCATGAATCTTCATATGCATTTCCACACTTTTTTCATATATGTTTAAGAAATATTTCTTTCCATGCAGCCAGTGAACAGTGTATTTTGTGTCATTAGTTATATAAATCATTTAAAGAAAGTCAGATGAGTAACAGTGAGAGGCCAGATGCAGGAGAGAAAAAAGTGAACTCTCCTTCAAATTGGAAATACCAATGCATTTGTTGCAACTGGTGCTTCTGGATTCCATCACTCTGTTTATTGTCCTTGGTGGTTATGTTTGGCTATCTAATGTAGATAAATCTATATATAATGATCAGTCAGGTTTTTCCCCTCTTGCCCACATTTTTCTCCCAGTCTTCCTCTATTTTTCTTTTCTTCTAAATCATGTTTCTAGCTGTTTCTACACAGTACCCTGTCCATTGCACTAGGACTTCAGTGCTATCAGTTTCTTCTTAGCAGTATTGCTCTTTGCCAATAGCTGCAGCAACTCCAGCAGTGCCAATGTTTCTTCTGCAGTGCTCTGTTGGTGCCAGAAAGGCTCCAGTAGAATGAATTGACTTGGAGCAATGCCTTGGTCACTGTCCAATAGTGTATGTCTTCTTTCCATTTCCTATCCTAAAGCCTTGTCTACACATGAAAGTTGTACTGCTCTGACTATACCAATATAGTTAAAGCAGTATAGCCCCCCTAGTATGGACACAGTTCTATTGGTATAAAGATGCTTTATGCTGGTATAGCTATTCACATTCAGGAAGGGGGAGGGATAGCTCAGTGGTTTGAGCACTGGCCCGCTAAACCCAGGGTTGTGAGTTCAATCCTTGAGGGGGCCATTTAGGGATTTGGGGCAAAAAAAATTGGTCCTGCTAGTGAAGGCAGGGGACTGGACTTGATGACCTTTCAAGGTCCCTTCCAGTTCTATTAGATAGGTATATCTCCATATATATATATATATATATATATATATTTTATTATAAGGGGAATAATTATACTAGTATAAGGCATCTTTGTACCAGTATAACTATGTCCACACTAGGGCTTATATTAGTATAACTATATAATTAAAAATCCCCCCCCCCCCCCCGCAACAGACGTAGCTGTACTAATACAATTTTCAAGCATAGAACTATCCTAAGAGCAAGAGGTTAATTAGGACAGTGGTTCTTCTTTTTCATACAGGGAATCCTTTCCCATATATCTGGGATCCTCTCCCCGTCCCTATTAGCAATAGAAAGGCAGGCAGGACACACTTTACTGACATTCATAGTATGCTTGGTTGAGAACCTACGTATTAGTGTGTCTCCCATCCTCACTGTCTGAGAAGCACTTACATTGATCTATGCAAGAGTTTGACTAACAATTTGTTCTGTTAATCCTTATTTTTTTTCTGCGGGTATGTGGATCTCCATGATGCCCAAATTTCTATGCTTAACTTAAGCAGCATGGAAACATACAGAAAAATGCTTACTCTGAACTGATTTGCCATTAATATGGGCTACCAACTTACTTTTTTTCTTCATAGGAAGCTCTCCACCTTTAATAAGTACATGCAGAAGCATGGCTATGATACCGACCAGATGTGGCTGGATATAGAAGATGTTATTATTAAAACCCTGATATCAGCACATCCTATTATCAAACATAACTATCACACTTGCTTCCCCAACCACACTGTGGGTAGCGCTTGCTTTGAAATATTAGGATTTGATATTCTGTTGGATCACAAACTCAAACCCTGGTTGCTTGAGGTAAGAACCACAGCAAAAGTCTCTTAGATCTCATAACATATCCATACCATGAACTGGTATCCTTTTTCACCCTTCCCTTCCTGTGGGGCCAAATTCAACCAAATGAGTTGCTATCACCAGCCTCTTCCTTAACACCGATTTTTGCCTTTTTCGTTTCTCTAGATCTCCTAACAAAAGTCCATCCTGTAGCATCTCCTACATTATTCCATCAGCTTGGAAAGCTGATGGGTGACCAGCAGAGGGGGTGAGACTACAGATAAGCTAATAATAGTCATTCCCACAGACAGTCACATTGATCTGTAGCCTTGAAATTTAAATCTGTTCCTGCATGTGGGAATCCTAACTCGTGAGGACAGCCTTACTCTTCAGTTCTTTGAACAAAGGAATCTTCCAGGGTTATCCATTAATCTCAATGGGAGCTGCACCTGCTAATACCAGAGCCTGAATTTGGTCCTCACTGCGTATCAAATTAATATAAGTTACTGATCTTGCACTGAATACTAAATTGATTCAAGCTACATCACTCTGTCACTTGCATCTGTTTTCTGCCAAATCTATCCCACCCATTATGTCACTTCTGAATTTGACCCAGGGAATCCTACTATACACCTGTATCATACATTGAAGTCTTGCAAGGATCCTTGCCAACACTAGATTTTGACTGGAATCCCCAGTAATCTAGATTTCAGATTAGTTTAATGTCCTGAGTTGTAATTTCCATTGGATCTCAACTGCAGCAAATAGATGACATTCTTGTTGTTGTTTCAGGTGAACCACTCTCCAAGCTTCACCACTGACTCCTGGTTAGACAAAGAAGTGAAGGACCAGTTGCTGTATGACACTTTGGTTCTGATAAATTTAGGGGCCTGTGACAAGAGAAAAATCCTAGATGAAGAGAAACGGCGAGGAAAGGAGAGACTCCTGAAGCAATGCCGTTCTCGAGAGACCAGGTGTGTTCTCATACAGCTTCATCTAATTTCCTCAGATTATGTAAGCCATAATTTTAAGGTGACCTGCAAAGAATGTTTTTTAATTAGTTTATTACCCCCTTTTTTTTTTTGCTTCTTCATGGTGTATACAGATGGCCTGCACAGATATTTTTAAAGGTTTTTTCTTTCCTGTTTTTTTAGCCTTAAAAATACCAGGAATATAAAGTCTGGTCTTTCCTGGCTTTGTTGGAGCGCCACTGGGATTTGTAAGGGCTGTTTATAATAAGCTCTTCACAACTGAATCGAAAAAGCGAGGGTGCTGAATGCTTAACAAAATCTTCCTTTATTCAAAATGTTAATTAACATTTCATTGAACAATTCGTTTAAAGTAACAAAAATAACCTGACCAAAAATTCCTTCCCCTCTTGATAGCTCATCTTTCACTTTCTTGGCTGCTCTGATGGCATCATTTCACTCGTTCTTTAGTCATCATAGAGTCTTCCAGCCTAGACAGTTCCCGTATTTTTAATGTAAAAAGCAAGCAAAAAATAAAATAAAATTTCAGGCCCTCGTTAACAACCGTAGGGAAACCAGAAAGACAAGCTCATTTTTTTTCCTTTGCAGATAATCTTTAAATGTATGTTACAAGTTATGTAGGAAGATACATGAGAACCATTCTACATTTCACCAAAACTAAGATGACAGGATTAGGGATGCAATTACAGTGTGAAATGAAAATAACTCCTGCTCTGGAGATTTCTCCGAGGACTTTGCTACACTTAAAATGCTGCAGCTGCGCTGCAGTAGCGCTTCAGTGAAGATGCTACCTATGCTGAAGGGAAGGCTTCTCCTGTCGGTGTAGGTACTCCACCTCCCGGAGAGGTGGTAGCTACAGGCTTGTCTACATTACCCGCTGGATCAACGGGCAGCGATTGATCCAGGGAGGGTAGATTTATCGCGGCTAGTCTAGACGCGATAAATTGACCGCCGAGCGCTGTCCCGTCGACTCCGGTACTCCACCAGGGCGAGAGGCGCAGGTGGAGTCGACGGGAGAGCATCAGCCGTCGACTTACCCCAGTGAAGACACTGCGATAAGTAGATCTAAGTATTTCCCCCCCCCACAGTGTAGACCAGGCCCATGTCAATGGGAGAAGCCCTCCCATCGACTGGGAGTCAAGTCGGTATAACTGCGTTGCTCAGGGATGTGAACAATGTAGTTATAGCAACATAAGTTCCTAGTACCAAGCCTGGATCCCACATGATTTGTTAATGGTTATACCTGAATTTTTTTTTTTTTCAGGGCTGAGGAGTATAGGAACTGCCAGGCCACTTGGTTGAAACAAGCTGAGAAATATGAGGAGAAAAACATAGGTGGTTTTCGCAGAATTTACCCCAAATCTGATTTGGACAAATATGATAAGTTTTTCCAGCACAACAATTCACTCTTTCAGGAGACTGCAGCTTCCAGGGCACGAGAAGAACATGCCAGGTAAGGAGGATTTCCAGCTCAGTTTTTATTAGGTAGGGTGGAGGATGCATTCTGAATTCGTGTTAAATAATAATACCCATCACTTATATGGCACTTTACATTAACTGATGGTTCTTTGAGATGGCCCTGTCAGATAGGTAAATGAGTATTATCAATCCTAATCTGACAGGTGGTAAAATGGACACACAAAGGTTAAGTGACTTGCTCACAAATCCATGTCAAAGCCAGGATTAGAATTCCAGAGTTCCTGAGTTCAGCGCAGAGCTCAATACTCTGAATCATGTTGCCTCTAGATCTGACCAGACTTGTTCCATATAAGGCAGAATTTGTAGCCAAGATCCAGTCAGTGGGACTGGTATCATCAGAACTATTTTAGAACTGTTAGGACCCATTTGTATCTTTATCTACAGACAGCAGCTACAGGAGCTGCGAATGAAGCATGAGCAAAAAACAGCCCATTTGCGAGAGAAGAAGATAGAGCTGCTGGGGGAGTCTGGATCTGAGAAGATAAAGACTTTCAAACAGAAGTTAGCGAGCAGGGCAGCTACAGCACAAGGATTAAGACAGGTATGATTTGGGAAGATTCCGTTGATTTTTCACTAATTCTCCTGCTTCTTGGGCATGGGGAATAGAAGCCTGAAGGTCAGAAATAGAACATGCACAAGAAAACTAATGAGATGGGATAATAATGGTGATGGACATATTATATATAAAAAGACTCCACTGGTGTTCACAAACTTTCAATTTTCTCCACTCAAGCAGGTGAGAGACCCCAGGCTAATAATCTACAGTCTTTTCATGTAGGCAAATATGTGCATCCTATAAGCAAATATTATCACCTAGATCTGGTTGTCACCTTTTGTCAGACATCAGAAGTGTTTTCTCAAAACACTGCTGAAGACAAGATAACTGGTGCTCAATTCTCCCCTGTCTCTGGGGTCAGCCCGACACTGAGGAGGTCCACCAGGGGTGTGGTTACAGCATCAATTAGTGTGGCCTGTGTGTTTCTCTAACTTTATTTCTGGCATAAAATCTCTAAGGACTTTATGCCAGTGGAGGATTGATGCAGTGGAGCTCTGCTGTGCCACACCACCAAAATATTTCCTCCTTCCCTCAGCAGCTCACCTATACCAGATTAGTGAGGGGTCATCTGGCAATGGACATGCCTCCCCTAGGCTTATACAAATGGAGAGTTCCCCTCCATAAGGGGAATTCTCCACTGGCCATTTACGGCCAGAATATGGCCCTTTTGTGCCATTTGCACCAGGAAACTGGCCCTGGCTCTTCTGGCAACAGTGTTGCTCTTTATTCATATGAGATTTAATTTATTTTTTTCCATTCTCAGCATTATCTTTGTTCAGAGTCAGGACCTGGCGCTCGTCTCCTGCTTCACAGTTTCTCAGGTGAAAAAGAAACAAAAAAAGAATTGGTTAATGGGGAATCAAGCATCCCACCAAAAGAGCACCCCAACGCTCACGAGTATTCAAATGCACCTGAAAAACAAGCGGTACAGCACTGTAGCTCCATGCCAAACTTGACAGTGCAGAACTCAACTAGTGCCCTGGACCAGTACAACTCCAACCGTGACCTGAGGGACTGCACAGTACATGGTCATCACTCTGCAGCAGATATGGACATCAGATTAATAGTAAGTAGCAGAACACTTGTAAGTACGTATTTGTAGTAGTTTGCCTATATTTCTATCTCCAGTCCATTCAAACATCCATCTCAGACTGGAAATGACACTTAATGTGGGCCCCAGAACCAGCCTACAAACTGTCTATTGCCTACTTTGCTTCAGGCTCACTGAAGAGGTTAATGTGAGCACGTGCTCAACTCAATTAATATTAACAGGGGAGAAGGACTGCCAAAATAGAGAGAGAACAGATTAAAGAATATTTAGGTAAATTAGATAAATTCAAGTCATACGATCCTGATGAAAATCATCATATGATACTTAAGGAACAAGTTTAAGCAATATCAGAACTGTTAGCAATTATCTTTGAGAAATCACAGAGGATGGATGAGATCCCAGAGGACTGGAGCAGGGCAAACATAGTACCTACCTTTAAAAAGGGGAACAAAGAGGAACCGGGGAATTATAGACTAGTCAGCCTAACTTTGATAAAAAACCTGGGCTTGTTTAGCCTTGAGAAAAGAAGACTGAGGCGGGATCTGATAAGTCTTCAAATATGTTAAGGGCTGTTATAAAGAGGATGGTGATCAACTGTTTTCCAAGTCTACTTTTGCTAGGACAAGTAGTAATGGGCTTAATCTGCAGCAAGGTGGATTTAAATTAGATATTAGGAAAAACTTTCTAACTATAAAGAGAGTTAAGTTCTTGAATAGGCTTCCAAGGGAGGTTATGGAATGCCCATCACTGGAGGTTTTAAAGAACTGGTTGGGCAAACATCTGTCTGAGGTGATTTAGATTTACTTGGTCTTGCCTCAGTGCAGGGGGCTGGACTTGATGACCTCTTGAGGTCCCTTCCAGCCCTGCATTTCTATAATTCTGTTATTCTACAAAGGGTATAATTCTAATGGAAACTACTCTATTATATTAAACAACAGGATCAATATACTGCCCATTCTGTTTACACAGTAGCTACACAATCAGTCCTTGTCAGCAATGATCAGATAAGTCAGACGTCAGAGCGGGACAAAAAATGTGGTGGTAGTGTCCAAGCCAGATCCACCCACAATTTCAAGATCCTCCCACAGTCCCAGAATAGCTAAGTGTTGCTACTAAAATCAGCAGCAATGAAATGGTTAATGTTGACATTTAAATTATCATCATTAGAGTACAAAGTCAGCACCCCATTGAGGTTAATGGGATAGTTTACAGCTTACAAATTTTTCTTCCAAAAGTATATTCAACTGTCATTTGCACCTGCTGAGATGGTAGTTGAATCATTCCTTAATGCTGTCAAGGTGGCCACCATATAGTTTCATGAGCAAGGGAGCACCCCACTGAGGTTAATGGGATAGTTTACAGCTTACTAATTTTTCTTCTTTTTTTTCTGAAGACTCATTCTCATTTTTTTCTGAAGACTCAAGACGTTATCTCCTCAATCATAAGAGTTAAAAATGTAGACCTTGAATCTCTGTTTCTCCAAGCCTATGCTTCACAAAGGAATGGAAGTGGGTGCAAACATGACTTTAAGGCAGTACACGCCCCAGAACCTTGGAACAGCTGTTAGCCTGCCTAGCCTCCAGCATAAACATAGCAACCTCGAGGATTCTCCAACCCATGCTCTGGCCACAGCAGCCCCATTTGGGTCCTGTGACGGTGATAATATATGGAGAGCAGTATGCTAAGACTGTCCCTTCCCTCCTCCAGTGTGCCCACTTCACTGCCTCTCTCCTATAGAGACAGATCTGCACTGGCCTGGGAACCCCCATAAACTGGGGTATTTCTGCCCCCTTTGTAGCTCCTAAGCTCCACTACAGTAATGTAAAGGGGGTATTAGCATAAAAGAGAATCAGGCCTTTCGTTTTTTTAAATAATAATCAAATTTCAAATCCAGTAGAAACTGCTGGGGCCACTAGAAAAGTTTTGGTCCTAGTTACCACCAGGCTCAATCTGACTCCTGCCCCTCACTAACTCGATCTTTCTGATTTTTCCCTCCAGCTCCAAACACCAGTGGATTGTTCCAGAGTATCAGATAATCCAATTCATTCTTCTTCAAAACCTTTCCCAACATTGGCTCAACCTCGGACTGCAATCACAACAGCAACTGACGTGGTTTACTGTGACAGCACAGTCACTCAGAACTTGGTGCCATTTGGATGCCAGAGAGAGCAACTCCAGCCCTATGTCAGGGAGAACTTGACCTCATACCCAAAAGTCCATAGACCATACAAAAACTTGTTAGAGCCTGAAATAGAAAAGAAACCTATCTTGGTGTCAGAATTCTTCAGCAAACTCAGTTTCACACCGGGGGAGAAGGCCCTAATATTCCCTTTTTGCCACCACCCTCCTCTCATCTATAGAACACGTGAGTGTCATCTTCATGGAGCACATTTGTATTCTATCATCTAAGTGCCTAGTGCATCTCTGTGGAAACACAGGGTGAAAGCCCCAGTGTGCCTCAAACGTACATGGTTATTACAACACAGAAGGAAATCTTAGCATACCCACAAGTCTGTGTGTAAGAATACAGTAGATCTGCCCCTATAGTATTCTTACACTCTGTCCCTCTATCTCTTCTCCCTTTGTATCTCAGATTCAGATACATAGCCATAGACTCTAGGAAAAGAGGTCTGGGGTGCGTATTGATTGCAGAATATAAATCGGACTTTTGTTTACACAGAAAGTGCTTTCCACTCCAGGAGAATTCATCTGAGTAGCAGAAACTCCACAGACAAGAGACAAACGAAACTTCAGAGTGCTCAAACAGTATTCCAAAAAACTACTTGTCACCAGTTCAGCCTTCAGGACCTTTTGGTGATCTCCAGCCCAGGTCGAGTGGACCCGCGACCTAGGAAAAGCAATACCCTAACTTCAGGGGATATTCCGACGGGCAGGTAATGGGTAGAATCACACTGCTATAATATTGTAGAAGCCAGTAGCACTCTGGCCTGCTTCAGGGAATACTTTGCAGTTAATGGACATTGATCGGTGAGGGGTAAATTGCAGTGTGAAATTATGCTGTTTAAGTGGACCTGGTCAGTTTATAGATGTGAGATCAGGTTACTGCAGGAAATCATATTAGTCACATGACTCAGTCAGTGATAGTCTTTCCTCTGAATAATCATTGTATTAGTCTCTCAGATTGATGCTCAGGTGTTCTGTGCTTAATGGTATTGGGTAAAATTTTCAAAAGTGCCTAAGTGCCATTTTCAAAGGTGACTTAGGTACCCAGGTCCTTGAAGGTATATAGGCACCTAACTCCCACTGAAATCAGTCTAAAAATCAGTGGGAGCTAGGTGTTTAAATAGCTTTGAGGATCTGAGCTTTAAATGCCAATGTCACTTTTGAAAATAGGAATTAGTCTCCTCACTCACTTAGGGATGGTTTTTTAAAGGAATTTAGATGCCTGAATATGCAGACAGACACCTAGTGGGATTTTAAAAAACACCTAGGATCTTTAGGAAAATCCCGCTAGGCACCTATAGGCATCTTTAAGTGATTATATACCTCTAAAAATCTGGCTGTGAAAATTTTACCCAGCATCTTTTGATAATATGTAACACTAAAGCCTGGAACACATGGGCTCAATTAAAATCCCCTGACACTTTTTGTAACACCAGGGGGTGCTAGATCCAGTCTCCTTTCACGCTGGGTCATTACATTCTGCCTTCCTAGATTCCTGCTGTAGTTTCAACTGGATACATTCTTCTTCACTTCCCTACCTAAAGATTATTGGATAGTGTTGCTAGTGTAGAAAGCTTGCGCCATTTCATTGTGGGGTGACTAACGACTATAAGTTTAGCACTTTGGGATCCTTCAGAATGAAATAGGTGTAATCTACTAATAGTGTGATTGTCGGCATTGGTCAGTTTCTGGTATAAATTTGCATATAGGAATAGCAATGAACTCATGCAGTGATCTGGGACAGGGAGGCACAACAGAGAAGGTGCATTCCAGGGAGAGAGAGGGCAGATTTGAGGTTACTATATAGCAGTGAGTATAGCCCACAGCAACCTCCCTGTTTAAGGCTGTCTATGGATTGCGCAACATAATCCTTCACAGCACTGAGTGCTACACTACTCCACCTTTCTCTGAGGGCTTTGAGAGGGGTATATAGGGCCTCAGATATTAGCCTGTTATAGCTCTTGTACCCGAGCAATTCTCCCAACACTTGTAGCTTCTTTCTGGGCCCTATACACTGCTGGAGAGGTGAACAGTGGCTGGAGTGGGGGGCAGAATCGGTCCCTAACTGGCATTATGCAGTGTGATATCTGACTCAAAGCTGATCTGTTTTCTTGGTCTAAATTGTCGCTAGTCTGAAAGTAGAATGTTGAAAATGAGGGTGCTGCCTACTCACGCTGCCTTCTTCACTTTCACCTATCATATGTAATGTTAGAACTTCTATGAAAAGTGCTAGGATGAATGTATCTCAGTCCACCTATTCAATGTGTGTGGTGTTGTATTTCCTTCCTTACAGGGCCTGAGCAGAGCTGCGGCACTGTTTTGCCTCCTGAAGTCTGAGAGATGCTCACTCCTGTAGACAATCTGTTCATCGGGAATTGACAGAAACATTTTGTTGTTTCTTTTCAAATATACTCTTTGGTGATTGCCTCCAGTTATACAGCTTCCATAGCATGAAACATCAATGTGTCACCAATGACATTTGCATTCAAAAAAAAAAAAAAAAAAACCAAGTCAGGCGTCTGTGGGTGTCTTGATGTGAACCTGTCGTACTGGAACTTGATGTACATCTCTTCCCTTTGGCTGTGTCTGCTTACTGCCAACTCTTGTTTTAGTTTAGTGAAAAATTCTTTTGTAAGAAGAATTCCAGTGTGATGTCTGCTCTATTCAATTGAACATCAGCCATTAAGGGGAAAATTCCCTGCAGTGAATTTCAGCTGCACAACTCCTAATAATATCAGCTGGAACGGCACAGCTGAATCCTTGCAGCATAATTTGAAAATTTACCCTGAAATGTGCAGGACAAATTTATTTTAGCTAATGTCGAGTGAAGTTCCAGTCCTGACTTTTAACAAGAGTTCAAAGGAAATAAAAATGGGCAGCACAGTGTAGAAGGGCTTTTACTTTTCAGAGCCACAGAAAGCAAAGGCAAAAAGCTGAAACAAAAATCACAATGGGTACATACTGTGGCAGAGTAGTGAAGATGCTTTCTATATTGACAGAAGGAGTTTTTCCATCAATGTAGTTAATCCACCTCTCTGAGGGCTGGTAGCTTGGCCTACAGAAGTATTCTTCCATTGACCTAGCTGCGCCTACATTGGAGGTTTGGTTGACCTCACTATGTCGCACAAGGCACAAAACTTTTCATAACCCTGAGCGACGTAGCTAGGTCAATCTACATTTTTAAGTGTGGACTCCCCCAAACGTGATGCTGCAGGTCTTTAGATTCTGTAGCGTTTGTAGTTTAGATTCTTCCATTCGGAGCCAGTATTTTGCATTTAACGCTCTCAGAGAGTACTCAACCCTCATAAAAATGCCCTTTGTTGGCCCAGTCTCCATCTGATTAGTGGGGACAAGGTCTAAAATCGCTGAGAGAAGTTAATTCATTTAACGGGGCTGCTTCTTTTTCAAGTTGTGTTTCTGAACATGCATGTTTGATTATAAAATTCGTAATAGCAATGGCTACTCAGATCATGCTGAAAGCCGTAATACAGAGAGGATGGATGGATGTGGTATGGGACACGAGGGTGAGCAACGTAAGTGCTGCTAGTTAGGAAATGCATTTGTCTATTGGAGATGTGCTAAGATCTACCACCTTTTCATAATGGAAAGTCTTTTAAATATTTGCAGTTGTGAACAAGGAAATCCCCCTAGTTCATTATTAATTCTCGTATATAGTGCCAACAACACTGCAGATCTGCAAGAAGGCTCTCGCCCTTCCCAGCGGGCGTACAGTTCAAGCGGTGATTTCTACAAGCATTGATTTCATTGGGAGTTTTACCCAAGTAAGGAATGCAGGTTTAGGCCCTACACTCACAGGGCTAAATCCTCTGCTCTAAACCACCTTCAAGCTTGCACTGTTCTCCAGTGGGGCCTCCAGCACAAATTAAAAAAAACCAAGGGCTGCTCTAAGTTGCATCAGCTTGTAATAGCCCCCAAGGTTCATTGGAGCACACTGCATTTAGGTCTTGCCCCGTACTTGGGGAGGCCTGCGGGCCCTGGCATAGAACCAGCTAGTCTAGCTGTAAACTATCTGAGGATTGCTCCACTCCAAGGGAATCCCCAGACCCATCAGCTTTATACCAACTGAGGATTCCCACAGGCCAACGGAATCCCTACTGCACACTTCGGGCAGCTTTAAGATCTCTTTGGACCATGTTCCAGGATTGGTCCCATAGCAACCAGTTCCAAATTATTTCACACATTTTCCTCAATCGGAACAGAAGTGTAAATAAAAAGAACAAGAAGATTTCTCCAGAACAGGGAGGAACCTAGTCTGAGCAAGTGAGCGCTAGATGATCACTACTATTCATTATTTTACAGTGCCTAAAGGTGTGATAGAGCCGAATACAAGTAGAAAGAGAGAGGTCCCTGCTCAAAGAATTTACAGTATCATATTAGACATGACAGAACAACTGGGTATATTTAATAGTATGGGAGGGTGGAGGTGAGGAAGATCAAGAATTCCAGCAACAAGACTTAGTTTCTTGAATTAGGCTCATGTAATAGAATTTCTACCAGCAGGAGGAAGAGGTTATTTTCTTTCGTAGTTAATATTATTAGAGATTATAGGCTCCTTTATTGTGGGGTATTACAGAAGGCTATTTTAAGCCTACATAGTCTCTTAATGATCTTTGATCTTTTACAGTATTAAAGGGAATGTTTCAAGGGAGAATATTTAACTATCTGAGAAACAGTGTTTCTGTTCTTACAATTGGGAACGTTCAGAGGTGGTCCAAAGGGGGGAATCGATGTTTTAACTTCTAATTCCCCCAGTGCCACCCTTCCTTCGCATACGTTCATGGTCTGATCCAGATTGAGATAGTTGTAGGCAAAGAGGCTACAAGGAAAGCAAGAAGGAACTTCTAGGCCATGATCTTTGCAACAAGCAGTTTCTTTGGAATTGGAAACCTGTCTTCTACATTAGGGTTCATTGGGCGGTTGCTCAGGAACAGCGTCACTTCAAAGCAATCTCTTCTTCAAAGGCATCAACAATATGTATTGAGGCCCTTTCCTCTGGGAGAGGCTTGAATTTGCATGGACTTTCAACATGATTATAACAATCAGGGCAGAGCTGGCTCCATTAAATGTTAAAGATGAAATTGAATGTTTTGAAAAAAAAAATATTAACCATCACATTCCATCCAGAGACTAGCTGTGGGCTTAAAATGCACAAATTAAATACATTTTAAAACAAGATCTTTGGAAATCACATTTCCTTGACAAGTTCTGAGTTTGATTCCAGATTTCTCCTACAAACAGCACTTGGAGTCCCAATCCAGCAAACATATGAGTTTGTGACAATGTGTCATTATTTTAGCTATGGATTTACCTCTCTTATTTGGGATATGAAATAATTCTTAATTTGTTTTTACAAAAGCCTCTCATTCACCATTAAGTTATCAGTACAAAACCCCAGGACTATATGTTCCAAGCTGTGAAACCATTTTAAACAGAGCTGTTGAATAATATTTATCAGATAATTATTTGTGATTTCCCCCCACCAATCAAGAGATAAATGGTGTGAATTTTTTCTCAATGATTTAACCAACTCTGATCATTAACAACAGACAGATGTTAAGATCTAAAAGCTACTAATAGGGGCATATTAGAGACATCGATTTAGGGCTGCCACAGCTTTAACTCCTTTGCAATGAATTAGATTTGATTAGCTTTTGGGAACAATGGAAAAATTCTTTTAGGAGTGACAGAAAGCTAAGTAGTGTTGAGACTAGGTAATAAATGTGCCTTTGTTTAATTGCTGGACATTAAAATACTCTTGAAACATCCTCTCAAAAACACTTATTGCCATTACCTAACTAAAATTGACCTGGGAAATGACAAAAATACCCCAGTCTGGACAGTCTCTCCGCAAAAGAATTAATGGACACAAATCTGACATCAGGAATCATAATACTAAAAAACCAGTGGGAGAACACTTTAACCTGTCTGGCCATTCAATGACAGACCTGCGGGCGGGTATCTTACAACAGAAAACTTCAAAAACAGACTCCAAGGAGAGACTACTGAGCTGGAATTGATATGCAAACTAGATACAATCAACTCAGGATTGAATAAGGACGGGGAATGGCTGAGCCATTACAAACATTGAATCTATCTCCCCTTGTAAGTATTCTCACACTTCTTATCAAACTGTCTGTAGTGGGCTATCTTGATTATCACTTCAAAAGTTTTTTTTCTCTTACTTAATTGGCCTCTCAGAGTTGGTAAGACAACTCCCACCTGTTCATGCTCTCTGTATGTGTGCATATATATCTCCTCAATATATGTTTCACTCTATATGCATCCGAAGAAGTGGGCTGTAGTCCACGAAAGCTTATGCTCTAATAAATTTGTTAGTCTCTAAGGTGCCACAAGTACTCCTGTTCTTTTTCCCAGTCCTCCTGTTAACTAGCTGACAGAGACAAAGGAATATTTGCGGTTGAAAGAGCAAGTTCAGGGAGATGCATTTGGTGACAAAGGATTACACAGCAAAAAATGTAGTATAAAATACAGCATTTGTATTTTAAGCCTATAACTGCATGGCATGCTGAGAGTTTGTAGGTGGTACCTGCCCTGTCAGCAGTGGTTTTGGCTTTTTCTCCATCTGTACTCATTAAAGGATGGCTTGCTAAGGCTCTCTTTCCTTCATCTGCTAGTTCTCTATTGATATATGGATTTGTGATGACGTGCCACCCCTTATTTTGTGTTTAGAGACAAGTTTATTCATCTTATTTAGGCCTATATGGCCAATTAAGTAACTGGTCTGCCTACCCACATCTGCCTTCTTTTTCTGTTCCTTATGAAAAGCAAAACTATCTTATTCGCCACTCCTTGAATTACCCACACACCCCACTATCTTTTAAGATGTTTTCAAGATTGCCAGAATTGCCTCTTTTTTTTTAATCATGCATGTAAGGAAAGAAATAGCTTTCAGAGAAGAGCATAACCTGATGACCATTATCATGAAAGATTTGGGATAAGGGCTCAATCTGTCGAACTAGGGAACTGTCGTCTTAAATCAGCAAAGCCCCCAAATACATGAGTCAGCTGTTACAATTAAGCACGTGCTGAAGTGTTCTGCTGGATTGGGTCCAGAACGCACAGCACTCTGTAGGGCCCTGTCTGAGGATCCCACGTCGCCTGCCTTGTCCTTAAGACTTTGCTCTTGAGACACACAGGTTCATCATCATCTGAGCCAAAGGATGGGGAAGTTTTTCCACTCTGAATGCTCTTCGGCAGCTCAAGTAGGGAAGCTGTCTTCACAAAATGAGGATGTTCTCAGCCTTTAGCATTAATTCCTCTTATATTCTCCAACGGCGGTGAATCACATGCAGGAGAGAAACTCACTGATGTCAGATTTGTTCACAAGTGCCTGAATAATGCTTATTTAATACCAGAAAACCAGGAAAATTACACTGTCTACATAATATCTATACAAAAGTTCACTGGCCTCTTATTGCACCTCCTCACCTGTCTGCCCCAGTATATTGCACTATATGAGTTTGCAATATAAAACAATACACCTCTAAAAACAATGTTTTTAAAAGGATCAAAGCCTGCATTGAACATCAATGGGAATTAACCCAGATTGAGAGTTTAGGCATGTAAATGCCGTTGAGGATCTGGGTTCAACCCCCAACCTCACATTTATGCCTTTGAAAGCCTTCTCTGACATTCCTAGCTTTCTGTCTTGGATTTAATTCCTATTTTAGGCTGGGATCCTTTCTGAGCCAATACGCTCTCCCATGCAATGAGGAGGGGACATTTTTTAGGCACTGAAAAATCAAAGACCCCCCTCCACACACACACTTTTTTTGGTGTGTTTAAATAAACAGTAAGCAATTGCCTACTATGGTTAAATAGACTGAGACAAATGTATCACTGCTGCTGTAATTCCACTGATCTCAGCAGGATTAAACCAAGGATGAATCTGGTCTATGCCATCCATCAAATGTTGAAGCAGGTGGAGTTACAGCTGTTCAGCCTGGTTGTGAGACAGATGACAGGGTCTGAATGTCAAGGAAAAAAAACTCCAATCCAGAGCCCACCTAAAACATTAACCTTTTTAAATTTATAATACAGACTGATTCAATGTAATTTTGCTACCCTGAGTTTTTCCTAGTTCCTGTATAAAAATTTTATAGTAGAATACCTGTGCCTGGAATTGTCTTTCCTTCCCACCCTTCTTCCCCCCATACATGGAGTTTGTCATCCTATGGCAAGAAGAGAGAGGTGGAGATGAGGGTCATTACAACCCTTGAGGGGACCACTGAGTTGCTTTCTTGATCCTTTCCAATATCTTGAGTCTCAGTGCAATAATAGATGGCAGGGTGAGCTCCCAGTGACTGATAAAGAGAGGGATATCTGAAATTGGAGAGGACATCAGGCCTCAGGAATGGTGGAGGAAAAAATCTGATGTTATCCAAGGGCCTTAGAAATGTCGGGAAGATACTTGAGTACAAAGGGACAGGCATCTGAGACGGTAGAGGGTATGAAATATGGGAGGTCTGGCTCATGTAGCTATATAAAACAGGGCCCAAGAGGGGAGGCCAAGGCAGAGAGTATCTCTTCCTTTTATCCTTCATCCTGTGGTTCTGGAACCAAACCTGTGTGAAGAAAATGATTGGGCTTTGCACGTCCCAAGCACTTTCCATGCAAAGCACTTTGTAAACAATAACTCAGCCCCTGCTACGCCACTAAGGAGGGAAAGAAGAATTGCTATCAATTTTACAGGTGGGGAAACTGAATCATGGAGCAGGAAATAGCTGTCATGGGGGAAGGGAACCTCAGTAAGATGCACCTTATGGATAGAGAGGTGGGCCTAGATCCTCAAAGGTATTTAGGCCCCTAACTACCGCTAAAAGCAATAAAAGTTAGGCACCTATAATATCTTTGAGGATCTGGGCCTAAGTGACTTGCTCCATGTCACACCAGTCGTGAACAGAGTGGGGAATAGAACCCGGGTCTCTGGATTCTTCTAGTATCAGGTAATCCCTTGGATCAGCTCCCACTTTGATTGGGTCCTGCTCTGAAATGCCCATGTCATGGGATTTAATCAGTTAACAAACAAGGTTGTCCCTTAGAAGTGATATCAGTACATACTGGTTCCTAGACAAGACATGAGATCCCAATCTTTTCCTCTCTAGGGCCTTAGCCAGACCATTCCTGTCTCAGAGCATACCAGGGACAACAGTTTACCTTGATGGTGCATTCGGGTAGATTCAGAGCAGCAGCCAATTTGTACCTCCTGGCCCTGGAAAGGTAGCTCTCCTTGGAATATTCCTGCTCCAGTGTCACCAGTTGCTCCCGCCTGAAAGCGGTCCTGTGTCTGCGAACTGGGTCAGCCTCTGCAACTGGGGGAGGCAGCTTCTAAGCCAAACCTTTCTCAGTTGGTTCAGCATCACTGGCTGGGTCTTTGTTGTCCAGGATCACTGATGAGAAACCAGAGTGACTTTAAACACCCTGTTCTCTAAAGGCCAGGTTTTAAAAAGTGCTCACCTCCCATTTAGGCCCCTGAATAAAATGGTCAGATGTTTAAAATGCCCACCAAACAGTAGCTCCTGTTGTTGCCAGCTGCCCGGCGGGCCAGATTTTCAGGAGAATTCACTATGCTGGGCGCTGAAATCTTTTGAAAATCAGGCCATGATGGGGGGTGTTGGGAGCTAAGCACCTTGGCTTTTAATGAGGCACCTAAATGGAGCATTCTTGAAAATCTGCCTCCCGGGGGGATGCTAAACACTTCAAAATCTGCCCTGAGCTCTACCAAAAGTTTGGCTCGATGAGAATCACTAAAACAGATCCCCGTGGCGGGTTCTGAGTACTGCTGAAAATCTAGCTACTTCATTTAGCTAGAATTAGCTTCATTTAGAACGAGAACTGGTTTCTTTAAAACCCTGACTATCAGAGACGGTTAACTGCCCCTTTTATTTAACTGGAGGGGAATCAGCCAAGCTCATATCGAAAAGGGGAAAAAAAGCACCATTCACTTGTCTCTGACAGCAGAGCACGTTTTCAATAAGTTTCTGCTCTAACAAGCTGCATCAGTTTCATCTCACTAGATCTGATGGTTATTGAACAACGTTTAATGTTCTGAAGGGGAGGAGGACATAATTGTTTTTCACAACACTGTGAAATGAATCAGGATGAAATTAGTGTCACTGGGCAGAGTCCCTGCCCTTTAAATTACCTGATCGGCGGGTTAATCAAAAAGGAAATAAAGTTTTGAGGCTGCCCTTCAGCTAAGGGCGAGCGGAGGAATCGGCTGCCTCACTGCAATTGGCAACAGAAAAGGCGGTTTAGAATCTTCCTGCTCACACATGTGGGAGTCCGTCCTGGTCAGTTTCCCAGCTGTGGAATCTGGAATGGAATAAACGTGCTGCATCCCTTTCAAGTGATCTCCCCTTAAAACCGGCGCCAGGAGAAGCTGGTGCCACTTCCAGTTTGAACCTCCTGCAAGGTCTGAGTCAGTGAAGTTTGGGGTCGTGGGAAGGCTGGCCAGTCTGGCACTGCAGAGTGGGTTTTCCAGGAAAAAGGGTTTATAACAAGGGGAGAGGGGTGCTGCCCCTGCCCTTTTAAAGCCCAGAGCGCAATCCACATCCCTCCCCCTGCGCTGCTTGGGCTCTGGCCTGAGGAGGTGCGAACTACATCTGCCAAAATGGCCCAGTTCCCCCACCATTGCCTTGGAAATCAGCCCCCACCTCCTTCTTGATTTCTCTTGTATAAAGTGACTCCCTGCGGCGATAAACCAAACCTCCATTGTGCTGGTTCCTTTGATGTGTGTGTTTTGGAAACAATTCCTATAAACTTCTCTGCCTCAAAAGGCTTTTAAGTCTTGCTATGTATAACTATTGCCTGGTTCTGGCCATTCACCAAAGCAGTTTTATTGTTTTTTGTTTTCACTCCATCAATATATGTGTGTGTGTGTGTGTGTGTGTGTTGTGAGTGTGTGTGTGTGTGTGTGTATGTAGGTAGGTTGTAGTGACATTTATTAGCTGCCATGTTCTTATAATATCTTCTAGCTGATGAATTATACCAATAAGTGAACTGGGCAAGACAGAGAGATCATAAGCAATAATGTTCGTATGCAGCAATGCTGTCAGCTACACACTCTGAGGCCTTGTCTAGACTAGGGGAAGTTGGCACTGGTGTAACTACATATAAATACCTAATGTGAGCACACTGCCTTGGTAGGAAATAATGTTTAGGCCTTGTCTACACGGGTTTAATTTAACTATTTTTTAAATGGATATAGTTAAGCTAGTTTAAATTTCAGTGTGGATGCTCTTAAACCAGTTTAAAGTCTTGTCTTTACTAGGAAAAAAGGTGTGTCCTTACCATCGGCTGGTTGACACGTGGAACCAACAGGAGGTAAATTCCTAGTGAAGACAAGGCAGTTGTAGTTTTAGCACCTGTTAGCAGGTGGCAGGAAGCCCTTGGCTCACCCCCTGGAGCTGGGACTCACACGAAATTACAGCTTTGCTAGCGTGTTTTCTTTTTTCCCCTGTGGAGTGGCTTCTTATGGTTTAACTTAAACCTGTTCCCAGTTGACTCTGGCTATGTTTTCACAGAAAAATATGTGTGTTTTTACATTGAGATAACTAACTTGATGTAAATTTCTAGGGAATCATAGAATCAGTGGACTGGAAGGGACCTTGAGTGGTCATCTAGTCCAGTCCCCTGCACTCCAGGCAGGTCTAAGTATTATCTAGACCATCCCTGACAGGTGTTTGTCTAACCTGCTCTTAAAAATCTCCAATGATGGAGATTCCACATCCTCCCTAGGCAATTTATTCCAGTGTTTAACCACCCTGACAGAAGTTTTTCCTAATGTCCAACCTAAACCTCCCTTGCTGCAATTTAAGCTCATTGATTCTTGTCCTAGCCTCAGAGGTTAAGAAGAACAATTTTTCTCCCTCCTCATTGTAACAACCTTTTATGTACTTGAAAACTGCTATCATGTCCCCTCTCAGTCTTCTCTTTTCCAGACTAAACAAACCCAATTTTTTCAATCTTCCCTCATAGGTCATGTTTTCTAGACTTTTAATCATTTTTGTTGCTCTTCTCTGGACTTTCTCCAATTTGTCCACATCTTTCCTGAAATGTGGCGCTCAGAACTGGACACAATACTCCAGTTGAGGCCTAATCAGCACAGAGTAGAACGGAAGAATTACTTCTCGTGTTTTGCTTACAACACTCCTGCTAATATATCCCAGAATGATGTTTGCCTTTTTTGCAACAGTGTTACACTGTTGACTCATATTTAGCTTATGATCTACTATGACCCCCAGATCTCTTTCCTCAGTACTCCTCCCTAGGCAGTCATTTCCCATTTTGTATGTGTGCAACTGATTGTTCCTTCCTAAGTGGAGTACTTTGCATTTGTCCTTATTGAATTTCATCTTATTTACTTCAGACCATTTCTCCAGTTTGTCCAGATCATTTTGAATTTTAATCCTATCCTCCAAAGCACTTGCAACCCCTCCCAGCTTGGTATCATCCGCAAACTTTATAAGTGTACTCTGTATGCCATTATCTAAATCATTCATGAAGATATTGAACTGATCCCTGTGGGACCCCACTTGTTATGCCCTTTCAGCATGACTGTGAACCAGTGACAAGGCACTATTGTTTTTACCCAGATGTAGCTAGTGCTCAACCCAGGTTGTTGTGAGACTTTGGTGCCTAACTGATTTAGGTGCTTTAAAAAAAAACCCATCCTTAAAGGATCGTTAAACTCATTACAAAATTTCACTGGATCTGTTAGAGGAGGCACCATGTGACATTTGCCTATAAGGAGGATAAGAACGTCCCTACTGGCTCAGACCAATGGTCCATCTAGCCCAATCTCCTGTCTTCCCACAGTGGCCAATGCCAGATGCTTCAGAGGGAATGAACAGAATGGGTAATCGTCAAGTGATCCATCCCCTGTCCCCCATTCCCAGCTTCTGATAAACAGAAACAGAGGGTGAAAACCACTGCACTGCAGTTTGAAGATGCTGTGTTCTGTAGAAACAATATGAGTGAGAAGAACAGGAGTACTTGTGGCACCTTAGAGACTAACAAATTTATTAGAGCATAAGCTTTCGTGGACTACAGCTTATGCTCTAATACATTTGTTAGTCTCTAAGGTGCCACAAGTCCTCCTGTTCTTTTTGCGGATACAGACTAACACGGCTGCTATTCTGAAACCTGTCAATATGAGTGAGAGTTCCAGAGAATAAAGGATTACAGTAACCCCGTCAGGAGGAAACAAAGGCATTTACCAGCAACTCTAAATCTTCTTCACTAAGCAACAATCTCAGCAGTAATAAAATCGTGGTTTAGTAATAAACGGAAGATCGGCGCCATTGATGGGTCCAATGACGATAAAGCACCTTAGCTTTTAACACGTGGAGGCTGGACTCAGAAATGCATGATCAAATGAAGTCTTCTGGGTAGCAGCATCACTCAGCAACCACTCAGGGCTGGCAATCAGCATTTGTTGGTACTGGGTTTCATAAATGATGACAGCCCTTGCTTGGCCTCTTGTGGTAGGTGACTGGTCAACATGAAACGTGCCCCATGGTAACATTGGAAGGGCTTTGTTTATCAGGTACCATCTGCCTACCAGCTGTGCTTAGCCCATTTTCTGACTGGCACATGATGGACATTAAACAAATATGTAACAGTGAAACTACTGCTTGTGTAACCCACACACGTCCTGCGTGTGGTGCTCTGTCCCATCTAGTGGCACCGAGACCACTTAGAGAGAGATTAATGAGTCTGCTCTACAGCTTTAGCTAAGGGCCATGTGGCTTTTAGCTCACACAGTAGTCGAGGCTCATGCATTTAGTTCCAGAGGTCCCAGGTTCGATCCCACCCGCTGATGAGCAGGGTCTGCGGTGTTGCATTCGCACCTCCTTATGGCACAATCCAACTGACACATACATGCCTACTAACAGAAAAGGGGTCTCTGAACAGATAGCCCATGGTTACATGGAGGGAAAATTACTAGCCAGATAGATTTCTTTTTTGAATAATAAAATACAAATCTCTTGCTCCATGAGCCCTTCAACGTGAAAATTCTCCAAGGTTGGAAACGTGACTTAGGTTTTGTGGCAGCTACTAAAGTACTTGGGAGGGTCTGGGGTTTACTGATGATCATCATACGTCCTTAGGCAAAAATGTAGCCCTGACCCTGCAGTCCGCTTTGCGTGGATGCAAGGAGTAGCTTGCAAGAGCAGGGTCTACGTTTGGCTGTAGCCATTGTCCTGTTATTGTTGTGGTGTAGGAACCGGTAAATGTTTCTATTGGTATCCTTTGGAAACGAAATGTCATGTGGGCTGGATTCTGTTCTCTGATGGGGCAGGCGACTTCCATCATTATCAATTATTTATCCCGAGCCCAAAGGGTGGACTCAGGAAAATGAAAGTCATATGGTAAGCTGGCTGGTTCTCCAACTGTTACATGCCACACTAATGATCCGGAAAATAAAAAGGGTGCGGCATGCCTTTTGCTGCATTGAAAAGCAAGCTGCACTGCAAAACGTTGCTCACGTTTTGTACAGTTTCCATGCAGTTGTGTCCTCGCTCAGTCCTGTGAATTGTGAAGTATTTATTACTATTTATTACCATAGTGCAAACATCCTAATCTAGCTGTCTGGCGTCACCATACACTAATTCCTGTCTATCGAATGACTCTCATCACCCTAATATCTGAGCTTCTCCCATTACTTAACAGAAGTCAGTGCTCTCCCCCACCCACCCCGCCTGCAAAAAGCAGGGTTAGGGCTTTTTATTATGAATGGATCTGTGGGAACTAATGTACTATTGTGGGAAAGCCTGAGTCTGAACACAGTTTTGGATGTTCTTAAAATTGGGCAGGATAGTCAGGGGTTCTGGATATTTTTGTCCTGCTATCTGTCCATCTTAGCTGCTTCCACACTCTGAAACTATCTGAGCCTCAGGGATTTCCCAAAGGCAGCGGTCACGTTAGTTACTGCTGTGCCTTCCTGTTTCAAAATATAGAACTCTTCCTGCATTGCTCTTGGACCCTACCACTCAACAAAAGGCCAGCCGGGGCCTCTTGGGTGACTGCTGGGTCACACAGACCTGGGAAACATGCAAACTCTCAGAAATGCACACACTGCTTGGATGAGTATGACCAGTTCATCACATCAGTCACATTGTTCCTGCCCAGAGGAACTGCTAGAGCAGTGGTTTTCAAACTTTGTACTGGTGACCCCTTTCACACAGCAAGCCTCTGAATGTGACCTCCCCCCTTATAAATTAATAATGGGATGTGTGGTAATTTAATTTACTGGGGGCTCAGGGCTGTCAGTCCCATGGAGCGGACAGCTCACGACCCCCAGTTTGAGAACACCTGTGCTAGAGAAACACTGCTGAAAAAGGAATGTGCATCAACTCAGGGTCCTTCACCAGAAATCGATACATTTCAGATCAAAATCCATGACCACCTTAAGACGCATGCAGTGCTGGCAGCATCCAGGGTCCATTCAACATCACACTCACATTGTGGTAAGTAACTGTTGATCTGCCTATGAGCCCAGGGGGTAGGGAGCAGATCACAGTTCTTGGTGTTAGGGGCAGGTACCCAGGACACTCTCCCCTTGTTGCAGGGACACAAACACAAGGACGACAATCCAGGGACAGCACCTGCAGAGAACTCTACTCAGCATTCTCCCATATTTGGGGTTGGGAAGGAATTTTCTCCAGGGTCCGATTGGCAGAGACCCTGTGTGTGTGTGTATGTGTGTGTGTGTTTGCCTTCCCCTGCAGCATGGGCAATGGGTCACTTGCAGGTTTAAACTGGTGTAAATGGTGGATTCTCTGTAACTTGAAGTCTTTAAATCATGATTTGAGGACTTCAGTAACTCAGCCAGAGGTGTTATGGGTCTACTACAGGAGTGGGTGGGCGATGTGGCCTGCAATGTACAGGAGGTCAGACTAGATGATCATGATGGTCCCTTCTGGTCTTAAAGTCTCTGAGTCTACATCAGTGGTTCTCAGCCTATATACCATTGTGGGCCGCATATGCAGCTCTCTGTGTGTAATGTGGGCCACATCCACACAATATATATGGCCTGAGGATGTCACATGGGCCGCAGATGTGTGTTAACTGGGATGCAAGCAGCCTGTGGGCCAGGGGTTAAGAACCACTGGTCTAAATCAAGTGTACACCATGTGCAATGAGACACCAGTCACATATGCCCTGGAGATTTTTTTTAAAGGATGGTGCCAGCCTACATCATGTCTTCAGCTGGGGCAGGAGATCAGGAGGTTATTAAAAGATAGACTAGCCATCTAGATACAGCAGAAATATTGCATATCTCAGCAACAAAGACTGGGCCAAGATCAGGAAGAAAATTAGGTTTTGAGATGATGGAAATTTGCCAGGCTATTTCCCCTGGTCAGGCCCTACCACCCACCACCGCATTGCAGCCTTGGGTGAACAGCAGAACCAGCCAGGGGTAGAGGATCCGAGCTGAGGATGCGATGCTATTGCTCATTCAGAAAAATGCAGTTGAAGCTATTGTCAGTCCAGTTTGCTTCATTTACAAATCTGTTCTCTGCTTACGTGGTGGATAGCAGGGGAAGGAGGCAGGGGGCTGCTACAGGGAATGGGCCTTTGTTCAAGAGCAGAGACCAACAAGTGAGAGAAGAGACTAAAGAGGAACAAGGCACACTTATTGGGTATATGTAAATCAGCCAACATGGAGACGCCCCCTCTCCATTAAGCCAATGAACAAAAGCCTTGTTAATCAGAGACAAAACATAATAAAGCAGAGTGCCCTCCTGGAGAGATGGCTGGGCTGGGGATTCAGGACAGCTGGGTTCTAGTCTCAGCTCTGCCACTGACCTGTTGAGTGACCGTGCCAAGTCTCTGTGCCTCAGTTGCCCCATCTGTAAAATGGGGATGATGAAATTCCTTGGTCGTCTTGTGGTTTTGAGTCAATAGTGCCATCCTGTACATACGCAAGACTGTGTAATAAAGGCCTCTACACAAGAAGGGCCGAAGTCACACAAGTGGCACATTTTGTTTTTGTTAGGGTACATGTAGCTATTAGTATCAGCCAAGCATCGGCTGAAAAAGGCCTGGTCTAAAACCCCTTAAAGTCAATGGGAGTCTTTCCATTGATTATAATGGACATTGGATCAGGCATTTAGGGCCATATTTTCAAAAGCTCTCCGCGTCCACACTCAGGGTCAGATTGTACAAAAGTGCCGCATATAGGGTGCTGTGCACTTCTATAAATAAGCTCCCATTTGTGGGTGCTGAATATTTTGACCTGATTCGGAGCCAGTAAAGCTAATGGGAGCTTTGCCTCTGAGAACAGGGCCAAGTCTCTGAACCTGAGCTACTTTGAAAATCTAACCCTAAATTAACAAACACTTCTCATGAGATTTTTAAGGCATAGTGATTTTTTTATGCTATTGATTTTTAGGCACTCTACAATCTATCGTATATTAAAAAGAAGATGTTAAAGTGAGTGTTAAATATGTCGATTTTACTAAATGTCATTCAATGAATCAAAACAGACACAGGTGATAAAAGGGTGAAAGTATGTTTTTCAACAATCCTTATGATAAGAGAGTAAATATAAATAATGGCGAGTATTAGTGGAGAATTTTAGGGTAAAAATTGGATGTTATTTCACTAATAGTGTGTTTGGGGCAGTGTTTGAATTCTAAATTGAAAAAGGGAGACATGGGCCATAATTGCAAACACTTTTAGATACCAATATTTTCTTTCTTTCTTTCTTTCTTTCTTTCTTTCTTTCTTTCTTTCTTTCCAGGGCCGCCCAGAGGATTCAGGGGGCCTGGGGCAAAGCGATTTCGGGGGCCCCTTCCATAAAACAAAGTTGCAATACTATAGAATACTATATTCTCCTGGGGGCCTGGGGCAAATTGCCCCACTTGCCCCCCCCCGCGGCCCTCTTTCTTTCTTTCTTTCTTTCTTTCTTTCTTTCTTTCTTTCACGATGTACAGTAAATCCAGAGTTTTTAAAAGCTCTCTCATAATTGAAGTCAAATTTTCTAAGGAGGTCAGCTCCCACATAAGCACCAAAATATTGGCCAGATTCTCAAAAGACCTCAGTACAATTCCATACGGTCACAGTGGGTGCTGGGTGTTTCTGAAAGCCTGCCTGTTGCAACTGTGGGTGCTGAAAAGAATCAGATTTCCTTTGAAAATTGGCCCCGCCTGTCTCATCGGCCCAGCTATTAAAAATGAACTGTGACACAAGACAATAAAATCCAGCAACGGGGGAATTCTTGAGACAGAATCCTGTACTGTAAAAATGACTCCAGCCAATGTACAAGCACCTAGAAGGATGACGAGGAGACAGGATCACTTGTGTAAGAAATGACCATGTATAATCACACCGCCTGATTGTCTGTGACTCAGCAAACTGGCATTGTATTGCCCCACCAGAAAGGAGAGGAAATTGGTTACCTTATAGAAGTAACACATTCTAAATAAACTTAAAGCCCCCCCCCCCCCTGCCACTCTGCATACAGCTGCCTTAAAAACAGCACGTTGTATTTCCATGTCTTCTCCTGTCGCAGTTGGTTTGGGTTTTGCACCCTGGCTGTTTTTCTGAATTTAAAAGAAAAAGATTTTGTTTCATATCTTAGGAGAAACTCGCCCGATCTCCTTGAAGTTCAGAACTAAAGGATCCTAAACTGGGAACGGGGAAATATTACCGAAAGATGCGTTACTGCATTTCTATTAAGGTTTCATAAGGGGGTGAATGATTCATTGGGGGAAAGTGTTGAGTTTTCTCTTCTGTGGGGTCAGTCCACTGGCTTTGACCTGCTGGACTGGGGAAAGGGATAGGGGAGAAGGGTAACTCGGAGCAGCGGAGCTGGAAACTGGCTTTGACAGAAATCGGGGGGAACTGGGAAGCGACCCTCCGGGACTCTGTAATCCGGTGTTCGCCCAACCTGCGGCCGTGACCTGTTTGCCTTACAAACGGTTTGGAAGGGAGGCGGAATTAGAAATACGCACCTGGGGTCGGTGACCCCCTTGAGCGCCTCAGCTCTGCCTTCGCTTTGGGTGCATCAGGCTGTTCGTTTCCCCCACTAAATCCATGTGTGGGCTTTGCTTACCCGGTCGTTATTTTAGCGACAGCGCCTAGCGCTCTGTATCGCGGTGTCTATCCCCTCTCACTTCCCCTGCAGGGCAGAAAGGTGACACGTTTGAGCCACACAGTAGCATCGGGGTTCGGTGACCCCCTACGAAGAGGGGAAGATCGTCCCTGATTTTCAAGGGAGCAGCGGGTGAAGAAAGGTATTTAGGTCCTAAAGGAGGCGGTTTGGGGCTCCGCCGTATTGCCGTGGGGAGCAGGAGCGAGTGAGAGGCTCGGTAATTAAAAGGCCCCTCAACTCCTGCTTGCTTCACTCACAGAGAAAGTCCCATTGACTTCCACTAGGAATGACTCCAGTGAGTCAGGCAAACATGATCCGACCCAGACCCAAAGCTGCCAGGAGTCTCCCAAAGCGGGGGGGGGGGGGTCCCTCATGGGGGGCTTGGTTTGAATAATGATAATTCTGACACTAAGTAGCGACTGTGTAGCGCTTCCAGGCAGGAAAGGCTTTTCCCCGATCTCCCCCAGCCCGTGCATGCTGCGGGTTTCACCCCTTCAGCCCGTCAGCCCCATCGGACACGCGCCCGGGCATTGATTGCGGAGCTTTCAAAGCCTCGCAAACAAAACGTGCGGGGAAGAAAAGAGCCGCTTTCAAAGAGCAAAGGAAGGAAAGAAGGGAGGAATCTGGCCATTGGTGTAACTGCAACAGGGTTCCCCCGCGCGCCTTCTTGGCGCTGCCTCCCTACTAGACACAGCGACAAGCGCAGAGATGTATTTGGTTTTGTTTCCTTACATACTCTCCTTATTCATTGCTAGGTATACGTCTGTTTATACACACCTCTCTGTGTAAATAAGAGTACATAAGGCTGACAAAAGAATGTGATTGTTAGTGGCCGTATATCATTTGCACTCATAATTTGAATGATCGTCACACGCACCCCAATTTCTATCTATCCCCATACACATCTATCTATCCCCATACACACCAAATTCTCTCTCTCTCTCCATACACACCCCAATATCTATCTATCCCCAAACACACCAAACTCTCTCTCCCTCCATACACACCCAATATCTATCTATCTGTCCCCATACACACCAAACTCTCTCTCTCTCTCTCTCCATACACACCCCAATATCTATCTATCTATCTATCGATCTATCCCCATACACACCAAACTATCTCTCTCTCTCCATACACACCCCAATATCTATCTATCTATCGATCTATCCCCATACACACCAAACTATCTCTCTCTCTCCATACACACCCCAATATCGATCTATCGATGTATCCCCATACACACCAAACTATCTCTCTCTCTCTCCATACACACCCCAATATCTATCTATCGATGTAGCCCCATACACACCAAACTATCTCTCTCTCTCTCCATACACACCCCAATATCTATCTATCTATCTATCTATCTATCTATCTATCTATCTATCTATCCCCATACACATTCCACTATCTATCTATCTGTCGATTCCATGAAATAGATCATTTTGTTCCATCATTTCGTAACGAGAACTTCCCATTAAAACGAATAGGGATGATAGATAGTAATGATAGATGTAGCCCTAGATTTGGACAACCTGACCCGGCAAGACAACAGCTGAGATCAGGAAGCTATTTTCTTGTTCCCGTTTGGAGAATTGCCTGGTTCTCTACTAGACCAGTGGCTCTCCATTTTTTGTACTGGAGACCCCTTTCACATAGCAAGCCTCTGAGTGCGACCCCCCCCCACACACTTATAAATTAGAAATACTTTTTAATATATTTAACACCGTTATAAATGCTGGAGGCAAAGCGGGGTTAGGGATGGAGGCTGACAGCTCGCGACCCCCCATGTAATAACCTCACGACCCCCTGAGGGGTCCCGACCCCCAGTCTGAGAACCCCTGTGCTAGACAGTTCGCTGTAGCCTGACGATCTGGATTTCACTTTGTAGCTTTCACGTGCTATTAAGCCTTTCCAGGAGGGTTTACTGCATTTTGCTGCCATAACTAAGCCTTGGTGACGTTAGTCTCGTGCCTCCCTGCAATTTTAATATTCGAAGAGATAAATTGTCATCTGGGTGTAAAAAAGGAAGTATGAATATTTTCAATGTAGAGTATAGCCAGGATCCGTTATTCACTGGAAGGTGCAATGGCAATTAATTCAAACAGCGAAACGGTGTTTGACTTTGCAGTAGGAAAGCTACTGGGCTTTTCCCGTTATTTGCAGCTTCTTGAAAATCAATAAGTTAATGTCCCAGCTTGCACAATGGAAAAGCGAACCGGCTGACAGGCTGTATTAGCCAGAATGAGAAATATCACATCCTGATTGCAGAAAACCTACAGCTAGTTCTAGGTTAGAAAATAGAATGACCCACTTAAAGCCTATCGTGAGAATAATTATGCCGACATAGACTGGTAAAAATTGGAGTTGATAATGTCAGCTCCTCCTCACATATTATAGAGAAAAAAACGACGTTACAAATAAAATACCTGTAAATCCAGACAAATACAAAACTGGTCAATGTAGTCAGACATAGATGCTTTTCAAATATATATTTCCCTTCTATTTTCCTCTCGTTCCCAGTTATAAAGTTTTCTGTAGATTCCCATGTCTGAAAATATTAACTTTCAATATCGGGAGGGTTAGTACAGAGAAGCAAATGTTTTCCGGTGAGAGTGAACTGATCCGAAACCTCATTAAAAGTATCTCATTGATTTGAAATGTGCTTTGAATCAGGCCCAGAGAGAGAATGCATTAACCTGTAGAATTGCATAGATCAATATGAAAGGACGGATGTTAAGGAAAAACCTAATATTCATGGAGAGAGACTCCAGACGTGTTAGGACATGAACATGTAGAAATCTAATTATTCATCGGATTTTGCTGAGATTCCTTGAAGTGGGATACAGTACAGATTCATTTTGTTGACGGTGGGCAGGAAAAGTTAGCAGTGTTCCAAACAGGCGACAGAAATCTCCGAGTCTTTCCCCCCCAAATTTCTGGGGAATGAATTGGATATGATCTGCTTTCATCATGACAAGTGTTTTGATCTTTTACAAAAATCATATTTAATCGTATCTGTTTTTTTTCTTTGTAGGAAGCAGGGTTGCTCTGAAAAGGACCTTGAAATGATACCATAAAGTGTTGTTTGTCTCTCTCACCAAAAGAAGCTGGTCTGAGAAAAGATATTTCTCACCCCACCTTGTCTCGGGACTGAAATGAAACTGACCAGGGATTCCATTCGGCAACCGGCCAGATGGTTTGACTGGGAGTTTTGCCTATAATCTTACCCCAGATTCTCAATGACAAGCAGCGGATCCTTGTCCCCCTGCCCACGGATTTAAACCAGAAGCGTGATCCGCCGAGGAGCAAGGACTCTGACTGCTGAAATCCGCACAATAAAGGACGGGAACTGTGGACAGCCAAATCTAGAATAATTCAAAGGCAATGAAAGCAGATCGGAAGCGAAGGCTTCAGAATAACCCCTTGATGGCACGTCACAGCGCTGCTAACATACAATCATGCCACCGAACTACCATACAGTGTTGCCAATCATGCCATCTACATACTGTGCAGAAGAATGCGAGTTCCGCAAATGAGGACTTCTTGCTACTAATATAGAATGGGGGAAGGAGGGGGGAAAGTGTGGCTGTATGTATTTAAAATTGCAATTAGGTCACAACTCACCTGGCTTGTTCCGAGTCAGCCCCTAGACCTTTTTGATTTCACTGCAGTCTAAACGAATCGCACTTTCAATTCGATTGCCCACCACTAGCTTTCTGCCGAAGTCTGCACGTTTTCGAGCAGGGAATTCTGGCTTATTACTGACTGGTCCAGCTACCAAAGAAATCAACGGGAAATTCCAATTCAGTTTTAAACAGGAGCAGGGTTGCTATTTATGGCTTCAGCCTTGTGTACCCTAGACCAGGAGCGGTGCTAGCAAAACCGATCTTGGGGGGAAAATAATAATAATTAAAAAAAAGACGCGCTAAAGTTAACTCGGACTTAACATGAGTTTTAGGGAACAGGACAAATTGTGTTTAAACCCCGTATAATTAGTGTCAGAGCATAAAGGACCTGATCCTGCTTTTCTCACAAATAGCCAATGAATTAAATAAACCAATTCAGCGCACTCTAAACCCGTATTTCTTGTGTACACTTATCCAGTTAATTGAATGAATAAATTCCTTCTTGGTATTATTTAATCCAGCACCAGGCAGTTTAAGAAGTAATACTTTTAACTGATTAATGACAACACAGGACAGGTATAAGCAACTTTAGTCCTAGAACTGAAAAGCACTTGTACAATATACCTTCAGAATGAATCCATTACAATGTATAACAACAGTTGTAGCCAAAAATTTAAATTGACTTTGTCAAAAGGTAATGCCTAACTCCTGTTGAAGTCAATTGAAGTTAGAGCCTAAATACCATTGTGGGGCTGAATATTTAGGCTCCTAAATACCCTTAAAAATTTGCTCTCTAAATCTATATTTAGGCTTCTAAATAAGTGGTCTGGTGTTCAAAGATGCAAAGCGTTTGCAGCTCCCATTGAAGTCAATGGTAAAGTTGTGGGTGCTCATCACTTCTGAAAATTAAGCCAAATATTTAGGTGCATAGATAAGGATTTCTATGCCTATCTTTAGGCATATATATCTGACCATTTTCTCCCTGTCTTTATTTTTAAAGTTCCTTGCTTTGGGCATGTCAGAAAAAATAAAAGCACAATTATAATAAACAGTATATTTTTAAAATATAGTAAAATCAGACATCAGGGCAACATAAACAAGGGGAAAGGCTGGATCTGAGATTAACTCAAATTGTGAAAACTTCTGGGAAAAGACACGATTTTAAATAATGATTTGTTATTATTTTGTTCAGTGGCACCTAGAAGCTCCAATCTAGATCAGGCTCCAACCTACATAAATAGAGACAAAGTATGGGAGGAGGTACAAAGGAAATGACGGGAGGAGGTCACATGGCAGAGCAGAGCTAGGAACAGAACCAAGCACCCCATGGCCCAATCCAGGGGATCATACTGCCATTCTGAAGGCTGAGATTCATAGGTGTTAAGGCCAGAAGGAACCACTGTGATCATCTAGTCTGACATCCTTATATGGGTGCTCTGAGAGGAATGGGCATGGAAAGAGACCTCAGACCACAACAAAAGCTTCCCCACACGAAGCCCTAAGGAGCCCTGATATCCCCTCTCCATGGATGTCGGTGAGTAGGAGTAAGGGAGCACAGGGTCCAATTAGGAAGATACTCAAGGAGAAAATCTGCAATATCAATAATCTGTTGTTACCAAGAAAAAAAATTCTCTACTGCAAACAAGTCTGTTGCCAACCTTCACCATGGAAAGTTCGATTGAATTTACATAGGCTGCCTAGAGGGGATGATGTTGTCCTTCGCAACTTAGACCTGGACTATTGTAGTCTATATGAATTTTGGCTCTGTGTTGGACTTCTTGGGGTATGACCTCCACACTGTTTTTTTCTTTAACCACTCTGCAGTCCCTTAGGGCTGAATTGCTCCAGGCACATTTTGTCTGTGATCCTGCTTCCGCTATAGACCTGGGGTATTTCTGGATCAGAAACCCACTTGCAAGCCTTATCCAACTCCACCTTTGCTACCCAGCCTCGAACAGCATTACCCTTTGTCTCCCAACCGTGCATAGCTCCGTTTACTCCATCTGAGCCAGACCCAGAGCACCCTGTGTGATTGCAGTCCTGGAACGTGTATGCTCTGCCAATTCGCCTCAGTCTTAACTCCAGTGCCCTTGGAATCGCAGGCCTAAGGAGGCTCTTTATCACGCCAATGGTTTTGGTGGTTGAATCCCAAATTCTTTATAAACTCTAGATCACTTTAACCACCAATGAACGGCCGTGAGATGGAATGCAGCAACTGCTTTAAATGCCCACAGCAACACTACAGATTAAGGCAGGAAGTGGAGAAGAATAATCCCATATCACTCTGACCCTGCAGGGGAAAGTAGAAGGGCAGAATGCAGTTATCTAGACTAGCACTTAACTGGGTCCATAATTGAGGCAACAGCATGAGATCTTTAATAGCTACTAGATGTCAAGACCTGGATTTTACATGCTACCTTAGAATCATAGATTCTCAGGGCTGGAAGGGACCTCAGGAGATCATCTAGTCCAACCCCCTGCTCAAAGTAGTACCAACACCAACTAACTCATCCCAGCCAGGGCTTTGTCAAGCCTGACCTTAAAAACCTCAAAGGAAGGAGATTCCACCACCTCCCTAGATAACCCATTCCAATGCTTCACCAGCCTCCCAGTGAAAAAGTTTTTCCTAATACCCAACCTAAACCTCCCTCACTGCAACTTGAGACCATTACTCCTTATTCTATCATCTGGTACCACTGAGAACAGTCTAGATCCATCCTCTTTGGAACCCCCTTTCCAATGGCACAACATATCCTGCCTCCATCTTGGACCCTGAGTTCAGTAGTGGAAAAGAAAAAGCTCCTTCATCATCAGTAGGATTGTCTTCAGTCCTTCCCCTTCCATCTCTTCCGGCATTCCCCATCCAAGTACTGACCTGCTTAGCTTATTCTGGGGTGTCGTCCAGATAGAAAAGAAATCATAACAATTCATTATTAATAACTACAGCAGTTTGCCCTTACATAGCTGTATTTGATTGGAGGATCTCAAATCCATTTACTAGGATGCATTGGTATGAACACCCTCATTTTACAGAGGAGGACAATAAGGCTGGGAGAAGTGAAGGACTTGTCTGACATCACACAGCAAGCAAGTCATTAGCCTCTTTGGGGGTCTGCTGGTTCAGTCCCTTTTTTAAACAAGGTGCTAGATCACACTGTCTTCCAAAATAATTATTATCGTTATGGTAGCACCTATAAGCCCCAAACCAGATGCTTCTTACATACACATTGGCAGTCTCTGTTCCACCAGCTCTCATTCTGTTGTTATTACCCTAGTCTCTGAGAGCTCCAGTCATGGGTCTGGACAGTGGCTGGACTCAATGTTGCTAGGTGCGGGACAAACCCAGAACTCCTCACCCCAAGAAGCTCACAATCTAAGTATAAGATAAAGAGGCAACAGATGGATACAACCAGATGGGGGAGTTCTCATGAGGTGCCCATAATCACATAGCAGGCCCAGCAAGAGAACCCAGATGTCCTGAGTTCCCCAGTCACAAATCCAATTTATGGCCTAGACGTATCATGAAACCACTCATAAAGTCAGGAAGCCTCCAGATCTGAACTCTTAGCTAGCACTCTGTCACCTATCCCCCCACCCATTCCAACCTCCCAGGTATTCAGTCAGACTGCTGGAGTGGTTCATGAGATTAAAAGAGCAGCCAATGGTGAAGAGCTAGTAATATATGGGTGAGATGGAATAGTTTGTTCCGAAATGTTACCCCCACAATCAGTAGAGGATTTCACCCCCCCATGACAATCATAGGAATGTCATATGATGAGATAGGCTGGTTTCCAAACCACAAGAAAAAGAAAACCTCTACTTATAGGACAGGTGTTTTGGGGAATATAGATCATCTTAGTGTTGTGTTTGCGCAGGTATCGATGTTTGTGTTGTTGTCATGGTTATCAGTTGTTTGTGTTGTGGTTGCTGTTGTTTGTGTTGTCATTGTATATGTTGTCAGTGTTATCCGTTGTTTGTATTGTGGTTGCTTTTGTTTGTGTTGTTATTGCTGGATATATGTTGTCAATGTTATCAGTTGTTTGTATTGTGGTTGCTGTTGTTTGTGTTGTTATTGTTGTAAGTGTTGTTATTGTTGTTTGGATTGTTAATGATGTTATTTGTTTTGTTATGAATATGAATATATGTATTTGAGTGGATTGTCGATATTTTATTTTATATATTGACTGTTAAGCGCCGAGAACGAACTGATCATCTCAGTGGATTCTCAAAACAACACTCTCACTATTCTGCTTAGCAAGGGACAATAAGACGCAGATGTTCCATTTCTCAGGATTGTCCTTTTTTTTTTTTTTTTTGCAGTTTCTGAAAATTGTGGTAAACAAAATCCCCTGTCAAGCAGTCTGGGAGCTCCCCTTGAGTTTCTTTTAAATGTAAGCGGGGGAATGGTCCCGCTATTGTGGGGAAATTTCCTGACTTCTGCACTACCCCGGTGAGGTGGGCAAGCGAAAGGATCTGAGTCCCCGCTCCCACTTCCTTTACCCAGAGGCCTTCCTGCCCTTGAGGGCTCCCCTTCCACTCTTCTGTCTGGCTGAGTCCTCGTAACCCCAACAAGGCTGGGCCCAGGATTCCTGGGGGGCTCGACCCCCAACCCTGCTGTGGTCACCTAGGACAGGGGCTAGGGTGTCCCCACTCCGGGGTACTCTCTTTACACTGGGCACCTCCCTGACCCACTGATTATTCCATACAATTTAAAGCAAATACAAGTTGTTTAATTAACAATTAATCTAAAGAAAAGAACAAGGAAAAATGGGAAAGGTTAAAGGAAAACACATCACCCTGCTCTGTGGCAGGGAACATCACAACCAGTGTCTCTGGAATGTCAGGGCAGGTCACAGTCTGCTTCTTGTAGGTCCCAGGCCTCCTTCTCAGGCCTAGGCCGTGCTGCAGCGACGCTGCGGGTTGGACACTTGCAATGGTGGTGGCCACACACCTCCGGGCTTTGAGTGGTGGGACCCTTCTTCCCAGCGTCAGCCCCCCGTAGGGTTAAGGTCCCCCTCCCGGTCTGGCCTGCAAGGGCCCTTGTCTGGGGGTGTCTTTCTGTGCTGGGCCCTTTGCCCAGGTTCCCCCTTGGCTGGCCCCACTTGCTCACCACACCTGGCTCTGTGGCTGCAGCTCTGCTCCCAGCACAGGATCTGCTCTCCCTGGGCTGTGTCTCTGGCTCTGTGGCTGCAGCTCCACTCCCAGCACAGGATCTGCTCTCCCTGGGCTGCGTCTCTGGCTCTGTGGCTGCAGCTCTGCTCCCAGCACAGGCTCTGCTCTCCCTGGGCTGCGTCTCTGGCTCTGTGGCTGCAGCTCTGCTCCCAGCACAGGATCTGCTCTCCCTGGGCTGCGTCTCTGGCTCTGCGGCTGCACCTCTGCTCCCAGCACAGGATCTGCTCTCCCTGGGCTGCGTCTCTGGCTCTGCGGCTGCAGCTCTGCTCCCAGCACAGGATCTGCTCTCCCTGGGCTGCGTCTCTGGCTCTGGATCTGGCACGGTTCTGCTCTCCAGCTCAGCTTGGGCCCCTGCTCTATCCTTAGCTCGGCCCCACTCAGTCTGACTCAGGCCATTCCAGTTCACACGGAGGACGGGACCCCCTCTGGCCTCCTGACTCCCTGATTAGCCTGCCCGCCCTGTCAATCAGGCTGATCTGGAGCATTGGCCTCTCCCCATGGTTCCTGGGGACTGTCAGTCTCAGGCTCCTGATTTGCCCTCGACCCTTCCCCTTTTAGTGCTGGGAGCTAGCCAACCAAAACACCCCCACTGAGTGTTAGTAAGGGGGCAACAGTCCCCTTACATAAAGGTCAGACATGGCCCGATCCTGCTGCTTCCAGTGAAATTAATGGCAAAGCTCCCTTAGACTTTAATAGGACCAGAATCATGGAGTGAAATCTTGGCCCTATTTAAATCAATGGGATTCTTGCCATTCAAATCCATTCATCCAGGATTTGATCCCTGATTTCTTCCATGCAATCCTCTTACTGTCCCCGGAGGACTGAAAGTTGTAGCATTCAATGAACTGAGAAACCGTGAATTCTTTAATTCCCCGGCTACGTAAGAACATGGTTAAAACAGCAGCTCTATTTGCAAACGCTGTATCCGTTAATTACGCTGCTGTGAGCCAGCACCAGCTAAACAAATGCAAAACTGGGCTACATGTTACTTTCATTGAATAAAACTCGCATTGAAATCCAGGCGAGCAGCATGTCCTTATTTAGCAGACACGTTGCCCATTCTATACTACGACACAATTTGCAACGTAGCTTACATGAATCCCACACCAGATAAAACTACGTTATAATATACTATATTGCACACATTAATCCACTGGGCACTAATATGTTTTCTCTCTCTCTCTCTCCAAACCGCAAGATTATTAAATTAGCAACCTCGGGAACTCAACGTGATGAAAAATTAAAGTAATTAATTTAAGAGGAAGAACAGGAGTACTTGTGACACCTTAGAGACTAACAAATTTATTAGAGCATAAGCTTTCGTGGACTACAGCCCACTTCTTCGGATGCATATAGAATATGCATATATGCATCCGAAGAAGTGGGCTGTAGTCCACGAAAGCTTATGCTCTAATAAATTTGTTAGTCTCTAAGGTGCCACAAGTACTCCTGTTCTTCTTTTTGCGGATACAGACTAACACGGCTGCTACTCTGAAACCTAATTTAAGAGGGTATTTCAGGGCTGTGTGAGGAGTTAATGAACCTTCATAAGATCATTAGAGCCCTTGGTTTCGCATTTAGATCGCAAGCGTGTTGACTTTTGAATTAAAAATAATATTTTCAGACCCTGTTTTCCAAATAACAATTAAATGCAACTTCCTCTCTCCTTACGGCTGTTGTGGCTATAGACGCACCAGACCAGTTTCCTGATCTATTTCCCCCTATAAAAGGAGGTTCCTGTCAGCGATTTGAAAGGGTCAAGAGATTGTTAGCTGCCTTGTTAATTACTTGTGATCGATAATTAACAGAGAAATAAAGGCAGTGCTTCTATAGCTTGGGAAATTTCCCAAAATCTGGGAATTTGTGAAGAAAATGTTTTGAATGAATATTCCCAGTTTCCCAAGTTGAAACATTTTCCTCAAAAATTCCCAGGTTTTGGGAAATTTCCCAGGCTATAGAAGCACTGTAAAAAAACCTTATCTGGGAATTTTTCACCAGATTTGGGAAATTTTTAGCACTAGAATGGGAAAAATTGGCATCACGATATAGAAGCACCGAATAAAGGCTGGAAGAATACGGATGCTGCTGAAACCCTCCAGAATCTTCCCCCTACAACAAGTCAAAGCGAAAACAGAGCGAGTATCCCATGGTTTTAATAACAATATAAGCATGTTGTCCGGCTGCTCAGTTCCTTAGGGATGGCTGGACCATTTTAATTATACTCCTGGGGGGGGGGGGGGGATATTTACTGCCTGCTTTAAAGAGGAGGGAGAGGCGCTTTTAGAACAATCATAAACCCAAGAAAAAGTTGGCCTTAAAAAAACCCAAGTAAAGGATGAAATGAATATTGGGTCTCCTCAGGAAATGAGAAAAGAAAACCGATCTGTCCGCAAGATCTTGTAGCTTGAGATTTTAAAGCTAGATCAATCCACGCCCCTGCATGAGAACGCAGGGACCAGCGTTACAGAGAATGAGAGCACAAATGAGCATATTCGTTGCTGTTTTGGAACAGGAAACACGTCAGAATGTCGCGTTCACCAACCACAGCACAGCAAAATCTGGATTCACTCACGATCCTGAAGTCCCTGTTGCAGGTCAAACTCCCGATGAACTTAATAGACTTGTCATAAGAGAAAATGATGTGCTCAGAAGGGCCTGATCCTGCAGTCTCTAATGATGCAACCTCTCCCCTGGTCCTGGATAAAGGCTGTTTACTAGGAGGGTTTCTGGTGTAAGGGTGGGGGGGAGTGGGAGCAGCATTGCCGATGTCCCAGTGCGGCTTGCTAAAAAGCCCGCCCCCACCCCGTTTGTTCAGGTTGGTCTCCCAAGAATCTGTGTAGCAGGGGTGGGGGAATTTCCACAGGAAGGAATTCGATGGTTTCTGAATCCAGGCCAACCAAAATAGGGGGCTGCAGACGCCCCGGCATGAATCCCAAAGACAGAGGGTTTTGCAATCCAGGCCACAAATCGATCTCATGAGAAATATTGTCCTTTCCCCATTTCTGGCCTCTCTTGTCTGCGCTCTGTTGGGCCTGAGGACCCTCCCCTGCCCGACAAGGGCTGGCTTTACGCTTGGAGAATTTCTTTCTGCCTTCCCCAGCTTGCTTCGATGGGGCTCCATGAACCACCAGGCCTTTCTCAAGACCTTTGTCCAGTCCACCTCTCCACCTTCGAAGTATGGAAGCGAAGGACCACTCCAGGCAGGGTTAACCCTTCAGGCTTTAAATTGGACTCCCGGGTCACTCATTGGATTTCAGACATTTTCCAGACAAGAAATGGGATACCGCTGGGGAAAGATGGGGGGACCCAGTCTTATTCCTTAGGTGCAATTGATCGCCACCCCTTCCCCAGCAAACACAGGATGGGTGTGTTACGTTCAAGACTGTTAAGCAGTCTACCTTTGACCTTTTAAACATTCTTTCCCCGGATCGCTGTACACCTACGATGTTTGCACATCCCAATTTCCCCCTTTTACAAGGACCTGTAAATACACTAAAACCTCCTGTGAGCCCGACGGTTTGCTTTTAGTTTTTATTTTCCAATGGAAAGTGCTTCTAAAACATTATTCTTCGGGTTTATCTTGAAGTGCAAGGGAGTTAAAGGGGGATCGTGGTAGTTGATGGATACTAGGATTAGTTTGGCTCTTAGACTACCGACCCCGGGGGTCAAAAAATCTCCCAGCGTTCTAGGTCCTAACTGGATACAAGAATGGATGTTGAATCTTTCTATATAGTTTGGGCGGGTTTTTCCACTGCCTAAAGATTCCCCAAAGCATTAAACCTGTCATATGCCTTAACTGAACTGAATGCAATTCTCATATGCCTTCACGGAACTCAATGCATTTTCCCATCTTTATTTCTTGAGACACATTTTTTTTTCATATATAGATGTCAAAAGTTGTAACGCTCATCTTTGCAAGTGCTGAGGGGCAGTGTTGTTTGTGTGTGTGTGTGTGAGATTTGTGTGGCTAAGGAGTATGGGTAGATTCCCTTTCTTCTCTTAATAGAAAATAGGGGTTCCCTTTTTCTCGTAATAGAAATAAATAAATACAATTTATTAGAGCACTGGATGAAGGCAGTCACATAAATTCAAACTCATTAAGGTGACTTTAAAATCCACACGGAATGTTTGTGCATCAGTACATGCATTCCCATAAATTCGGGTGACTTAAAAATCCACACGAGTTACCTTACGGTTTTAAGCGGCAGTTTGGAAGTGTTCTAGAGAAACATAAATCACATGGGTCTGATGAAGTGGGTATTCACCCAGGAAAGCTTATGCTCCAATACTTCTGTTAGTCTATAAGGTGCCATAGGACTCTTTGTCGCTTTTTATAAATCCCATTGACTTCCACTGAGATTTGCCCTGAGATCGGCGCTTTTGAAAAACAACAACAACAATGACCATCCTTAATATTTAGATTTGTATTAGAGATTTCCCCCCTGGGCTGTGTTGCTGAGGGGAAGAGATACAAGCTATTCAAGTCACAGAGTTGTGGTGAAGGGCTGCTTGGAGCCTGAGCACAGAATGTCCTGGTTACCAGCCGGTTATCAGTTATCTAAAGATTTCCTTCAAAATACACCAGCCAATAAACATTTTCTTATTTAAAAAAAAATAATAAAAATATCTCTCAAGAGACGTGAATGAAAAATGCCTCTACGCACCACTGTAAGGAATTTAATTCCCAGTATAGAACTGGGGAAACCAAGGCACGAGGGAGGGTAAGTGACCAGCCCAAAATCACAGAGAGAACTATGGCGGATTTATGAACTGAACCCAGGAGTCCCGATTCTGAGCCCTTCCCTCCGCCCCCAAACACTAGACAACAGAGTGCCCAAAATGAACACAGTCCAATAAAATACTCCAATTACCGCGTTTTAAAGCAATTAACAAGAATCCAATATCCCTGCGCGAAGCAGATTGTGCGTTACAGGAGTCTGTAATATATTATGGCGGATAAAGTTACTATGTGACTGGAATTTGCAGAAAAGGATCGTGCATCGTGAACTCTATGATTTCCAGTTTAACATGTGCAACGAAGCGGCCCTCCGTTCTTCCACCTGCATAAAATTTCATGTTTACCGTTGAAACTGATCTTCCCGCTGAAATTAATGAGGGGGCAAACGTTGCTGTTGGTTACGATGTAAAGGGAACTACTCCGAATTTACACGAGGGACAATTGAGAGCAGAATTTGGCTCGCAGATGAAAGAAAGCAAGCCCGCTGAGGTATTAGATTTGTTTCTCTGAGCACTGTATTTTACTATTTGTTTAATCCACCACAGGCTGGCTCCAAAATTGGGGGTGTTTCCCTCTGAAATAAGCCAAATGAAACAGCTTGTTTTCCAATTCACTTCCCAAAGTCCAGCTTCTCAAAGACTGGGAAGGGGCTCATTTCCAGGCAACCCCTCAGTAGTGCTTCGACAAACACCCATTTCTTTCCTGGTTATTCATCACTATTTCAAGTTGGAATTGAGTGCATGTTTATTTCCCCCCTTTAGACATAAAGCACAAACCCTCGAGCTAACAGGGGCTGATTAAAAGCCACTTTAAGCCAGTGGAAAGACACTCATCGACGTCAATGGTTTAGGGTCATGTTCATGGGGTCTGAAACTCACCCGTCACACTTAGGAAATCCATCCCGTAGGTCGCGCCATTGCAAGGGTTGAATGATGGGTTCTGAGTCGACTTCTGGAGTTTCGTGGATCTCGCTTGATAATAGCTTTGCAGGGCGGCTAGGTAAAAACGCACCCAGTTTTTGAGCATTTGTGAGACATGCGTCTCTTTCAGACCCATCCTCGCCCAAAGCGTCGAATAGAACTGAGCTAAACGTTTGTCTATCCGTCTGGATGCTAAATAATGGACCTCCAGTTTGGACGACATCCAGAAAGTGAATACTCTGCCCCAAACCAAATTCACGATCACAGTGTCTTTCCCGCGCGTGAATATTTTGGCATGTGAATAAGAATTCCCTCCTCCCGTCGCAGGTTCATTTAATTACTTGTAAAATACAGCTACAGAGGCAGGGAAAAGTGACTATAACAACAGCAGCCGTGATTTCATTTTGCTTGCATTAAAGATGAACAAACTATTAACTAGTAGCAGAAAAAAACCCACGTTTCTTATCTGAGCAGAGTTTGTATCGAAATTCCATTCGGTTTAATATAAGTGCCTCAGAACGGTACCCCACCCCCAATGGTGCACGAATGATAAGTAAATATCTTTATTCTAATCCTACAGATTTTGTTCCATTCTCTGCTGTGAAGGTTATGTAGATACACATTACTCTAGTCTCTCCATGAGCCGTTGTAATCAATGGAAAGGCTCCTCTTGGATCAGGCCCTGTGAGGGTTGTGTAGCCTCGGGGAGATTTGTTCTGATCTCTCGTGGCACAGAGAGGAAAATATAATCGGGATGATTCCAATCAATGCATGTCTCAGGGTGTAACAGCGCCGATTGCATTTAGCACAGCGAGACACAAAACGCTTGGCTTCACGCATTTCTAATTTCAGCCCCGAGTGCAGCATGAACAGAGGAAAAATCCTGCCCTTTCCAGACCTGATACGAAACACACGAGCAACAAGAAACAAGGACTCGACTCAGTTTCGATCCAGTACAAAGATCAAAATTGTGTCGACCAGAAAAGCCAAAGTTAGGAGCTGCAGAAGTTTGACCCTAGAATGAAGTTAAGCCACCAAATTAGCTTTCAAGGAAAGTTGCATTCGGTCATTATATAGTATGAAAAAAAACCACTGATCAGAAGGAACAACGCAGATGCAATATGTGAAAACTAATCCGAGAAAATTTGCCAATCAGTTCTGTACCCCGATTTTTTTTTATTCTTAAATCTCTCCTTTCAAGCCACCTTGGTCTTCATTTGATTTTGATGATAAAATAACAGCCTCGATAGATCAAAGCCATTTTGGGAAAGGATGGACAGTTTGACTCCTTAATTATTGACATCATAGGATATGTTGGAACAAAAACTCTCAAAGGGCAGGAGAAAAGAAGACAGTCTTTTTACAGTGAGTTTCAGTTGGAATGAAATTAAACCTGTCTCCTATTTTGCATGAGGTAGTAGGGGACGGCATTAAGGTAACCGGACCAGATCCTACTCTAGTTAAGGTTTGTCACTGGAGTTCAGTGAAAGCCAGATGAGTCCATTCCTTTGAATTGGAGCGACTGGTAAACTTGTACTTTCATGTAATACTCACAGAGGCTGAGAAGGCAAATCTTTTCAGCACACTGTGTATAGACGTAACTTTTTTACAGCCGGCACACAGACAGGGTAAAAAGAAGAGATGAAGACAATTGTACTAAATGGATTTCTTTGCCTTTGCTAAGCAATCCGGTGCACTATTCCTAAATGTATGTTTGATCCACTGTCATCTGCAGACTCCTTTAGGAGCGGCGGTGTAGTGAAATTGACAGGTCGATCAAAGCACATCGTTAATTTCAAGGACATCCTCTTGTAATTAAAAGAATAAAGAAACATAGCTGGGTGCAGCGAAACGGGGTCCCCTCATCTGGTGATGAACGGGCTGCTTCTGGTTTTGAAGCAAATGGAAGGTCGGGGCGGTTTAATCTTTAGGTTGGAAATTGCATCTCTAAAAACGCTGCGGATCTGTAATTAAATAATTGGAGGGCCAGATCCTGCGCGTTTACACAGACAAAAACTCCATCTGGCGTCAAAAGAGTAAGAACCAGTAAAGACTGTGGGAAATAGCCCCTTCAAAGGCCTATGTCTGTTCCCATTTTAAATCCAGGAGAAAGGTCCCACTGAGTCCAAATCGAGCCCCCAAGAGGCACAGGTTACAGAATCGGGCTGCTTGTGTTTGTGCCACGTTAAGACTATGTTGTAAACAAGTGATCGTCTCCAGATTATTATTTTCTTTCTTAGCATCTTATGCGGTCTCTGAAATGTGCTGATTTCATACCAGCGCTGAGCGTCTCCTGAGGTTAGTTGGGTTCGAATTGATTATAAGAAGTCTCCTTTCGTGTTTTACCAAGGGGGGGCCAGTCGGAGCGGTTTTTTTTTAAATGTTAAAGCAGAAGCGATTACAAAATTCTGAAGACAAAATTACCCTCCTGGTGCGTGGTATGTCTGACCCTTGGACAGCCAGGAAATACCTAAAACAGCGCTTTCTGGGGAGAAAATAGTCCAATGTATTCGGCACTTTTATTATTAATTAAAACACTATCAAAACCCACGCGTCTGGAAAAAATCTGGCGTATGATTTTCATATAGGAGTGGAAACTAAACAGAAAAGTACTAAAAGCAACACAGATTGCGCTTTCGATACCTATCCAGTCTCTTGTTCCGTCGGTTGAAATATGTGTTATTGTTTTTCTTTAAATGACCTTCCATTTATTTCAGCGGTTGCCCATGGAAAAAGCAGATAACATTTTAAAATCCTCATAATTGAAAATACATTGAGTATAAAAATATTACCGGGACTATGGCATAATTAAATTTTGAAGACAATTTCATAATGCTAGTAATTTTGTTGTTTGAGAAGGGTGTGTGTATGTATCTATCTATCTGATTTGGAATAATAGAAATTTAAACCATGACATTTTTTGCCAGAGGGACAGAAGAAATACCAGGATTGTATAACCATCTGTAAAGCTGAATTATGTCACAACACAGTAATATTTTTTTTACACACACACACACACACACACACACACACACACACACACACACACACACTAAACGCAAAATCCTTTTTGCTGAGAATTCGCCGCAAACATTGCACGGCGCATACAGGCAACGACCGTGAATTTACACTTTCAAGCTAACTCAATAAAAATAGTCAGTTCGGGATTATTTATTATTGTTTGTCAATGTATCACTTTTTGGGTGACCCCTTTCCTTAATTTAGGAGATGCGGCTAGGATCCTGAAAGGTTCTGAGCAGCCTCCACTCCTTGTTAAAGCCAACAACAGCTGCTACAGTTCAGTTCCTTTCGGGAGAAGACTGAGAAGTAGCCCCTCGGAAGTCCAATATGCCTAGACTCTGAACTGCAAGACCCTGAGCCAACGCTCCTTGAGGTCAAATGGAGCCGTTCCTTTGACTTCAGTGAGGTTTGGACAAGGTCTAATCCGAAGTCATACATGTTAGCAGCACGGTTGTGAATTGAGTGAGGTTCTGCATGATCAGTGGGTTGATGAACGCTGTCACTGGATTTTACTCCTGAGAAAATTGGGATTTGTTTGTGGCAAAGGCATTTGTTGAGTTGTTACGGGGTGTGTGTGTGTGAAGTCTTCTGAAATTGATAGTAGGATCATGGATTTTGTATCAACAGAGCTATCACTCACTGCCATTGCTCCAATCTGTTCCCAAAGTCAAGTCTAATGGCAAGTTGTAGGCATTGGGCTCTATGGACCTCATCCAAACCCCACTGAAATCAACAGGCGTTTCCCCACTATTTCAATGGGCTTTGACTCAGCACCCCCTGTGCAGAGTTTTGATGCAATGTGTTTTCATGTTATTTTCATCATGTCTCCAAAGGACATTTCCCCCTCCTCTAAAAGCATCTGTACTATGTCAAATGCTGAGTTACAACATGTGTTTCAGGACTGTTGGCTTTGTGCCAGAATTTCTGGTTGGTTGGAAGGAATTTTGCAATGTCTTTCTCAAAGGAATGAAACAGGCAATTGGGATTGCCTTACCAGGAGGAAGAAGGGGAGTGTGTGTGGGGGGGGGGGGGGGAGGGGGGGAGAAAGCATTTGGTATTTGAAAATTTGTGTTTCTAATATAATAACACTACTTGATGGTTCATGTATTTATTTGGAAAATAGTATTACATTAGAGCTGGTTGAATGGTAAAAATTGCTAATGATTCATGCATATTTTCATGCATGAAAGCATGAAAGCATTTTTCACTATCACTCATGGGGTTGTATTATTCATTACTTCTAATTGCAGTAATGGCTATTTAGACAACTGCCAGTTATTCCTGAAAATATGTGCATATTTAGAAAATTACATAACATAAATGATTAGATTAATCTGAACATCCAAACTGGAAAGAAGGTAATTTGTTATTCCCCGTGTTCTACTTTGGCTCTCCCTCTATCTAAAATGTTTCAATCATCCAATCAGGAAGCAGAAACCAAATTAAGTGACTGACTCTAGGAGATAGTCCATGTTCTTGTTGTATAATTTACCTCCTGACATGCCCCTGCACTAGCAGAGCTGTGAATGGCTGCATAGATCTGCTACACAATTGTTATGCTAGCTAAAGATCCACATTTAGAGTAGCTTTTTATGGTCCCTTTGCCATGTTTCTGCAGCCCAAAGGGATCAAAGTATGGGTCAGGATCTGCTCCTGTATATACTGTATTTAGTGAAGATGATGATGATGATGATGATGATGATGATGAAGGAGAAAAAGCTGTGTTACAGCCTCTCCCAACACCTATTACTAATATTCCAGTGTATGGGCTGGAATGGAAGCCATAGCCTCTCCCAACCGGGCTTTGGGGCCACTGGAATAACATACACAAAGATCCAACAGATTCTACCCATACCCAGCTCCCCCGCCCCCTTCCAACATTCCTGACCACATCAGCCTATCCAGGCCCAAACTAGAACCTGGCCCACAGTATACAAAGGGTGCAGTGGTTCCTCTGCCTGGCTGCCTCTCATGAACAGTTATGAAATAACTTCCCTGTAGCAGAAGTTTGATCCTAATCTGTTAGAGTCTGAAATAATTTGAGTTTATTTAAGGTAACGGTGGATGTTCTCATTACCTATGTAAATGGCTAAGGGATGGTCCACACTTAGGCTAGATCTACACTACCCACCTGAATCGGCGGGTAGAAATCGACCTCTCGGGGATCGATTTATCGCATCCCGTTGGGACGCGACAATCGATCCCCGAATCGACGCTCTTACTCCACCAGTGGAGGTGGGAGTAAGCGCCGTCGACAGGAAGCCGCAGAGGTCGATTTTGCCGCCGTCCTCACAGCGGGGTAAGTCGGCTGCGATACGTCGAATTCAGCTACGCTATTCGCGTAGCTGAATTTGCCTATCTTAAATCGACCCCCCCCCCCGGTAGTGTAGATGTAGCCTCAGTGTGAGCCTCCCTGTGGACATGCTTATTCTGGAATAAGCATGTCCACATGGGGATTTATACTAAAATAACTATTCCAGAGTAATTATTCTGGAATGGCTATTTTGATAAATGTTCAGAAGTCCTCACCGCTGACTTAACTCTGCTCTCGTTGAAGTCAGGTGTAAAACTCCCTCTTTATACAACTGTACTTACTCCAGGGGCATTGCTTTCAGGGCTGACCGTCTCCTTACCGGGAAGGTATAGACCTAGTGGGGTCGGGGGGAGTGGAGAAAAGTGCAGCAGAAATAATCAGGCCACTGGAGAAAAATGACAGTGAAACATATTAATGACATTGCGGGCTAGATGGAGACTTGGCTTGTATGCCTGTGAGGTGGAGGAAGAAGTCCCCTGCATGGGCTACCTACCTGCTCTATAGCTCTGAGGACACTGTGCATCTGCTTAGTCCCTTCCTGGAGCAGGTGGGCAAGGAACATCCAAGAATGGGCACAAGCTTGACTCTGTCCCTTCCATGTGCCAGCCAAATAGCTGAGCTGGTTTAGGGAGGTGAGGGGATGTCATAATTTGCTGCTGCTCTAGGCCAACAGTAAATGATCACCCTCCCTCACTTGGAGCAAGGGGGGCGGACCAGGGAGAGAAGAGAGAACTGTGCATGCTAGCAGTGTCTTTGAGTCACAATATCTCTCAGGGCTTCCCCCAAGATAGGGCAGCTCAGACATTATGCCTTGCTCAGGGTGATGCCTAAAGGTACAACGTAACCCTCAATACGACGCGCAGTGATTAAAGGCCGGTAATAGACATCTACAGATATTGGATAGACTGATGAAACAACAAGGAATGTGAGGAATTATTTAGGGCGACAGAAGGAAGCTATTAAGAAGCAGAAGATTTAAACTGGATGTCAGACAAAATATTGTTATAGTGAGGTCAGTTAGGCTGTGGAATAATTTCCCAAGAGAAGTGGTGGAAATGCCATCAGTTAGGGCATTTAAAACTAGACTGGGCGAGGAACTATAAAATGTACTGTTGAGAACAAAAGCTACCCACCTAACTAGATTTAGCTAGGCTGTGTTATTGTTCTACAACCGACATGCTCTGTGATCTCAGGCAGATCACTTTAGCCCAGGGCCTCAAAGGAATTGAAATCAATGGGATTTAGGAGGCCTAAATACCTTTGAGGACCAGGGCCTTTGCCCCTCTTTCACTTCCACATCTTTAGATGATAACCTCTTTGGGGTAAAGACTGTCTCCTACTATGCATGGGTACCGCACCTAGCACAAAGGCCCTCCCAATACCAGTTGAGGTCTCTAAGGGTATGTAAAAAACCCATGGTTGGCCTATGCCAGCCAGTTTGGGCTCATGGAGCTTAGATTGCGGGGCTGTTTCATTGCTGTGTAGAGTTCCAGGCATGGGTTGGACCCCGGACTCAAGGACCCTGCCAGCTGCGAGTTTTTCTTTGCTGTGTAGACATACCCTTTGGCTATGTCCACACTAGCAACTGTACATATGTCCGTGTGTGTAGTTGTGCCATAGCCCTCTTATTGTCCACATCTAAACTCCTGAAGCACAGAGAAGGGGAGTAAGCTACGGTGCTTGAAAGGGCCACTGTTATATCAATATCTATCTACTCATTCATACCATGGTGTAACAGTGCCTGCTCCACAAACTCAGTCGGAGACTGCTCCAAAGTACCTGCACCAGTGCTCTTCTATTGTTCGTGCCTATTCCCACCACCTACTATTTACATATCTTACAGACCAACACTCTGGGAGACCACTGGCATCTCCTGCCAGCAGGGGGTCTTAAGCTCCTTTCTCCTCCCTTTCCTGTCTCTCTCCCTCACTTCCTCCCAGACAGCTTTATATAGCAGGCTGGCCACTCAGGCCTGCAGGTGCATCCCCTCAGGTGATTAGGGCGTGGCCTCCCTGGCCAGTCCTAACTAATCCCCTCTTAAGCAGAGCTGGGCTAACAGGGGCTTGGCTTGGATCTCCTAGCCAGCACCCTGTTATACCTGGCCACTGCCATTGTTTCTAAGCACATCACTAGAATAGATTCCACACTAGCTTTTGCTCTCTCTTGTTTCTCTGATCCCACAAGGGAGAAGGGTCAGTGACTTTGGGCTTGATTCTTCTCTGTGTGTGAGAAGAATAAAAAAAAGCAAATCACTGGGGAAAATGGATATGTCTGTGTGCCATCAGGGCAGCACACTTCACATCATATTTGGCTCCATTTGTTTTGGTGGATTGCTGGACCTGGCAGTGGGTGGGGGTTTTGAATTAGTGCCTCTGCCTAAGGAAGTCAGTGTTCAACCTATACTAACGTCCATACATGGGTCTCTTCTTATGGATTATTGGTCTAACCATCTGGCACATTCTGCTAGTACAATCCAGGATGGATTTCTTGGGCATTTCTTTACTAGATGTGAGACCCTCTTATGAAACGATATGTGAGAAATAAACAACATTTGTCTGGAATGGCAGAGTCCTAATTGCCCATAAAACAGGTAATGTGTACAGTTTTACCCCACTTTTTATGTCCAATCCATGCCTGCTACAGCCATAAGATGCACAGAGCTAGACAATTCTACATCCATGATAACTTTTAAGGACTGCCCTATTGTTGTTGTTAGGGTTCTAGGATTTTGGGACACATCTCGAGAGGGCATATCATCACCTGAATTTTCACCTGCGACGTGCCAAGTACATGCCTCAGCTAAGGAACGGACAGCGTGACATGCCTTTAGCTTGACTGAGAAATAAGCCACCCAACAAAATGCTGTTGCCTGTCTCTCTTTTTGTGTATGTAATTTCCATGCAGTCATATCCTCCCTCCTCCCCTCTGCTGGGAGATCTGAAACACCTTGTAATGGGGTGTCTACCTCACACAGGCCTGGAGGGGTTAAGATGGCCAATTAACTGCCCACCCTGCACCTGGAGGAAATAGGGAGCAGAGATTTAATTAGAAGAGGCTCAGCTGGGGCGGGGCCTATGTAAGCCAGGAAGCTGGTAACAGCAGCAGAGAAATAAGCCGCAGTCGCTCCCTGGGAGAAGGAAGGTGTGTAGGGGAGTTTGGACTGGCCAACCCAGAGATGAGGGAGAGTCAGGCAAGGCTCAGGGGAAAAGCAGCAAAGTATGGCGTAGGTCAGACTTTCTCTGCTGATGAGAGGGCCCCTGAACCAGGGCCTGGAGTAGAGGGTGGACCTGGCCACTGGAGGAGTGGCACAATTAGAGGAGTAAAGAGAAGACTGCCATTTTGTGGGGAGGGACTTTGATACATTCCCCCACCACTACCCTCAGAAGGAGAAATATGTGGTGACCTGGTTGGAGGGCTAAGTCATGAAGAGGGAGCTCCTTGAGTGGTAGATGGTGAGAGGATGATGGGAGAGACACCTGCTGAAGGATGGGGCAATGCCTAACCAGAGCTAATCCCCAGAATGGCCAGGAGGAGGTGCTGCTAAGCGGGGACTGCACCCTGTGACACCCCTATAAAGAACAGTTGTTATTTCATTTGAGGTTATGTATATAGCACCATATGTATCTACGGTGTTTTGCAGACGTGTCAGAAGACAGGCCCCTGCCCCTAAAGGATCTACAAACTATTAACTCCATCCTGCTGCCATTTACATCAATGGCAAACTTCCCATTGACATCAGCAATGTAAGATTGAGCCACAAGGACCCAATTCTGCTAAGATCATGCTCATTTCTTCTAATGTTTGTGAGCAGAATGGAGCTGTACGGGGGTCATTTACTTTAGGCCAGAGATGCCTTTACTCACATTGAGTAATAACTCATCCCACAAGTAGGGACACCGATTCCAATGGGACTTTTCTGGAAGTAAGACATGCCTCTGTGTAAGGGAGCGTGGTAGAATCTGGCCTTCAATTAAGAGAATTTGCCCTATTACATCTGCCATGGGTCTCGTTTACATGAGAGAACAGTACCTTTGTGTCTAGATCTCTCCAAGAAGCTAAGATGATGGATCTTGCATTGGTGTTAACTGAAAATCAGAGAAAAGATAGATGGAAAAGACAAAGACCTATTATGGGCTTGGCCCTGTGTAGTACATGTGTGGAGTGTAGCACTTTTAAGTATGAGGTAAATAATGAGCACATGTGAGCCCAGTCCTCCACTAATGATCCTGCTGTTGCATGGCCGCTGAGTTACACCTTCTCAGGACCAGAAGTAAGGCCAAAGAGGAGAGAGCATAGAAAGGCCTCCCACTTATCTGCTGAGTGTAGGATCCTCCTCAGGTTTCTTTGCTCCGTGCAGGACCCAGGTGGCATTACACCACCATTTTGCTCCCTCTATCCTGAGGGAAAGTGGGGAGTCACTTTAGCTCCACAATGCAACGTAGAGCTGCCTCGGGGCTGCTCTAAGTTATTCCCCCTAGGAGCTGTTCCTCCAGCTCAGGATCACCATAGCTCAAAGTGCTCTGGCCACACGGCCACAGTATCCTGTTTGATTTGGAGCGGGGGAGGGAGGAATGGTGGACATAGAACTGGCTACAACACCTTTATATTACTTAGGAATTCCCCGCTGTAAGAGGAATCCCTGCCAACTTTTCATCTACCAGAGAAGTAACAGAGTAGGGACCAGGATCTACCCCTGAGAATCCTACTTGGGGCTATGTCTCCTCGAACAAAGCTATACTCTGCCACAGTTGAAGGCTGAGAAGGAACCTGAGACTTTGTTCCATGGGGGAGGACCGTACCACACAGTGCCTGCTGACATTTGCTTCTCTATTGTGCAAGGCCTCTAGGATCAAGACAACATCTCAGTCCATCTCCCACCCCATACAGGATTGTGCAGTCCCAGGCAGAAAGAGAGCTCCAAAAAGAGGCTCTTCTGGGCTGCACCATATGGGGAGGCAACGAGGTCACTGGTGGAAGAGCTGGGTTTTATTCTTCCACTGACCGACTGTGTGACCTTGGAGAAGCCACTAGGTTCTCTGCTTCAATTTTGCCAGTGGTAACATGAGGCTAATAGTGCTTCCTTTGTACAGGGCTGTGGGATCTATGGATGAAAAGCTAAGCATTGCTATATTCAGGAGTGCGCAAGATAGCATGTTATCTCCCAAACGGAGAGAGATAATTGGCTGGTCTGTTGGGCTGAAACGTGACTTTTTTGTCACCCCAGAATCCTTGTGAGGTGACTGCTCAGGAAGGGACATGTTAGATCTGTGCATGGATCCTACGGCACCTTGCAGTAAGGGCCATCACAGCTGCCTTTTTCACACAGAGATGGGTATCTTGGCTGGGATGATTTAGCTGGGGTTGGTCCTGCTTTGAGCAGGGGATTGGACTAGATGATCTCCTGAGGTCCCTTCCAACCTATTCTATGATCTACTCAGCCCAAGCACAAGTAGTAGGCAGCCCCTCGCCATCATATATTATTATTCTGGTCCTCTCTAGGGCCAGCACATTGTCCTAGGCACTGTACAAACACAGAACAAGAGACAGCCCCTGCCCTGAAAAGCTGACTTTAGCCTCAAAACACCTCTGGGGAGTAGGAAAGGACCACCCCTCTCATTCTGCCAATGGAAAAAACCAAGGCACAGAGACAATCATCTTCTATAGGGTGGGACTGGAACTGGAGTCTCCAGGCACTGAAACCCTGGGATAGCGAGGTGACTGGGAGTTTGCCGCTGACTTCAAGGAGGCCAAGAGTTCACCCCAAGCCGTCTCCCACCCCGGGGGCTGTTGGTAGCGCCCCCAAACATGCACCGTGCACCACTTCCTGACATGCAAATCTCCCACCGACTTCAGATGAATCCCCTTCCCCTCCCCGAATGTTGGATGCATGTTTGTAACAGCAAACATACAATGTCGAATGGGGGCCAAGCACCTGCCATTTTGCTTGAGATTGATGGAAATAGAGGCCCCATCAGTGCATTAAGGCCTTGCCTCCTTACTGCCCTGAGCTCAACACTACTGGTAGCTGGGGAACTAGCCAATAGGAATCATCTCTGGTGTGGTGTAAATCGTCCCCCTCTTTAATGCGATTTTTTAAAACCAGTGAAACGATGTATTCAGTGCTGTAGCATTGGGCCATTCTATAACTAGGTCTTCCGAAGTGCAAAAACTTTAGAGTAAATGAATTAATTTGCTCGTTCCCCCTCCCCAAAACCCCCCCCCCAATCATGCCTAAAATGAGTTTAAATTAGTGACTTGAGGGGGGAAAGTCGAATGCCCTGATCTAGTTTTAGAGTATTTCTCTAGATACTTTACAAACCGAATCTTCCTTTCCTCCACCTGCTGTCCCAGGGCTCCTCTTCGCTACTCTACGCCGGTGAATCAAGTTTCCCGTGTGGCTCTTTCAACAAGAAGGCAAAACGATTTTCGAAAGGGGCCCGTGAGTCCTCACATACCCAGCCCCTGCCCCTCACTTCCTTGAAAGCAAACCTGATCGCTGGAGCAGCGCTTAGAAACGCTGATATAAACATTCCTGCTAGAAGAACACCTTGGCTTGCGTCTGAGGTTTCAAACCGAAGTCGGAGATTTTATTCTCCCATTTCTATCTAGCCCCCTTGGCGAGTCTTCTGAGGATGTTTTTGTTGCAGGGAGTGGGGGGTGGATTAAACTGTTTTGGAGGCAGGTTGAATGTAGACGGATTCCTGCCAAAATTGCGTAGGCAACACACTTAGGAAAAAGGATGCTAGGAGAGAAGCGAGTGATTAAATCATAAAGGGGCCTTTTGTTCACTTATTAATCTAGTCACAGTGCTGGGAGATCGCCTCGTTGTCTTTTAAAAGCGGTGCAATACACGAACCCGGTTATTTTCTATGGCTCTCACAAAGCAGTCGTGAAGTTGCCCCAGCAAGGCCATACAGAAGGCACCGCCATTCTGGAAACCTGTTGTTTCATAAGTGTACAAAGTTTACTTTATTCTTTGGAATATTTCTTTAAAAATCAATAAGAAAGACGCAGTGCAAAGGCCGCGATTTAAATAGTTGAGAACGTGGGACACGAACAAGAACTGCGAAGGGTCAGAAACCAGATCTCCTGTAAGCTGGGGGAGAGATTTCTGAAAATAAAACTCAACTCAAGTGCAGACACATGTTCACAGTTCTATCCAGGTTAGGGGTAAACAGTTCTAGGGCTCGGAAACTTGTGACTAACCTCTAGAGACAAGACACTGATGTTTTGAAATCACTCCAGTTTTTTTTAAACAAAACTTACTAGGCTTGGAGTTTGAAAAGCAGGATGGTTGGAAAATGGGTTGGTTTGCTGTAGGATCTGGCAGATTCCGAGTTCCCGAGGGGTACGCCGGGCTTCTGAATCAGAACAATGTTTGTAAAAGAAAAATAAAACGAAGCAAAAAACAAACAGAACAAATCCGAACAGTGCGAATAATCTACTTTCTGTCACCACGCCAAGTGACTGATTCATAAGATCGAAAAAGAATTGTTATGTAATTTACAGCCATTCAAAACATAGGCTGCGAGACTACCCTTCTTCGTGAAGGAAAAACCGTAACTTCTATTTAATCCTCGTGAATTTATGAGGTGGCAGGAAAAGCTGATGAAGATTTTCCCTTATTTCCCAGAAATATTGTCAAAACCAGAAGCCCTGGACAGGCTTTAAGAACTGGGCTCCTGCCCAGACCGAGAACAAACAAATATCCCATTTTCCAACAATAATTATTTCCAAACGTGAAACTCATAAATTGCTTCAATAGTTCCCACTTAAACAGCTTTGAGGAATTTTTTTTCTCTCTCCCTAACTTGTATTTCAATTGCTTGGAAAAATTAAAGACAGTTAAAAATTAGTGCACGGCTTTTCAGTTTCCAGATGGCGTATATATCAGCTTCATGGTTGTTATAATCCATGCACTAAAAGGAAGTTCTCTTTTAAAAAAAGAAATCTTTTTAGTGTTCAAAATAAGTTCCACTGTTTTGGACAAGCATCTTAAAGTGATATTAATTTTTAGATAGAAAAGTCTCTGTAAAATCTCCTGGCTGTTATGTTGAAGCTTAATGTAAAGTTTAAAGGATATTTTACAGTTTACTTTTGGAACCCACCTTTTAAACTATGTCTACAGTAAAATGTGTTGTAGCATATTTCAGTGTTATATAGAAAGGAATTGGAATCAAAGGTTGGGCGTATATCACAGTTTTGGAAAACTTTAATCCATTGGGCTGTACCAACCCAAACAGAGAATTGTCCTAAATCAGGTGATTCTGGGTACAAAGCTAAGTCCCCACCAGTAGTCTTTACTCCGGCAACCAACACAATTGCTTTCAGTAAGACTTTTGCAGAAGGAAGGACTGCAGGATATGGACAGAGATATATTGGACTGAGTTTACTCTCTGAACGTCCTGGACATATAATATCATCATAGAGGTACTTTCGTACCCTACTTTTTTTTTTTTAAATCTTGAATACCAATCCAAAAAAATAAAATAAAGCAAACAAAACAACCACAAAAAATCCCCAAAAGACTTTCTTTGGAGGACTCTACTGTATCACCAAACCACAATCATTCTGCCCTCAGTAGCTTCTTCCGAATGTGCAGTATTATTGTTCACATTTTATTCTGGCATCCGTGGATTTGCTCATTTGGTTAGGAACTTGCGAAAATCAATCTCTGTATTTCTTGATGCGTAACCTATTAGACAGTGGCCAATTTAGTTAAAGGGTAGTAAAACTGTCCTGTAGGGTGGGGTTTAACACCGAGCTGTGAATTCTAAAGTCAGACATTGCTGGTAATAGCCTTCAGTGTGTCTGCCCCATTAAAAGGACGGTGGACTAGGGACTTGCAAAGGTCAACTCAGAATATAGAGCTCTGCTGAATAGAAAAGCGCCAGAGGTAAACAGACTCTTAACTTTCAACTTGGCCTTGACCTTCAGATTATGTCTGACCTTTATGCAAAGGAGCATTTTAAGACATTAGTGTGTTTTTCCCCTGTCTGCAAACATTTGACTGGTTGAATGGTATCACACAGCCCGGTTCCCAAGCTCGGAGAATGATTTGGAAACAGGAGTGAATGAAGACAATGAAGAAAACGTGGCTGCTTTTAAATAGATATATTTTTAAAAATAGCCTTGGAATAAGAATAGCGTAGTCTTAAAAGAGAGATTAAACACAAATTAGGACCATTTGCTAGTTAAAAAGAAATCGAAGGAGAAACCAAACTAAAATTTGGCCAAGACTCACGCATAAGCGACTTCAAGGCTCTAGAGAGTGTGAAACAAAAATGATGACAGGACACGTTTTGATCTCCAGACTTTGTGTTTGTGTGTGGTGAACCTACAGCCCAATCCTGCTGTCGCTGAGTCCAGTTGCAAAATGTATCGTTGATTTCGATGGGAGAAGGACAGGACACCCTCCTCCCCCTTTTACGTTTTTAAAGAAATTAAATGACTTTCCGCAGTGAATTCTGCCTGAGAGTTTCAGGGCCGGATTCTGCTTGTCTGCATCATTTATTTAAAATGGGTTACTCATGTGAGTAAAGCAGAGAACTTGCCTATGGTAAAGGTTAACTGCAAAGATAATGTCCCATTCCATCATTGATCTAAAATAGCTAATTAATCGGATACACACACACACATATGGGTAAAATAATAATAATAATAATAATAATAATATTTATAGATATACGATAGATATAAATAAGGTATATAGATAGACGAGAGAGAGATTATTGGAAACAAGTCTTTCTTTTCTATTTCTTTGCTAAACTGATTTTTTTTAAGGATGTCGTGTTTTTGGTTTACAACTAATGATTATTTAAAGCTTTTGTTAGCGACCAGAGCTATGACAAATGCCCCCAAAATATGGTTGCAATAAATGACACAACGCAAGACATTGTATAAGAAGAGCAAGCCTCCAACCAGAGCTAAGAACTAAGTCATAATTTAAAATCCTGGGACGTTTTAAAGATGTGAGTGACTAGACGTTTGAAAATTTAGGTTGGACGAATGCGCGCTCAAGACCTCCTTTTAATCCATTCCCTCATTAGCAGCCTCGCTTTATTTCTGACGTGCCCATCCCTGTGTTTAAAAGACTCTTAATTTTTTTAAAACTCTGGGACATGGTTAAAACCTGTGTTATTATTTCATTTGTTAAAGTCTCAGGACGGGACGTTTTAAAATGTGTAATCTCAGAAAGCAGAACTCTACCAGTAGGGTTGTTCAGCGTTCCAAAACTTTCTCTTTGCACATTAAAAATAAAAATCAACCTAAAAGAACAAAATCCACTCAGACTAACCTCAAATAGTCATGTGAGGCAAGCCTGCCTGGAAATGCGCGTGGTTTTATGAACACTATCCTCTGGGTAAAAAACAGGCGAAGTGGAATAAGTTTCAACCAAACGCTTTTTTGAAGGAAAACAGACACATATTTGCGTGTGAGAGTATATGTGCTTATTAGCATCATGAGCATGTAAATGGACATGATGCACATACACAATTATTTATTCACGTGTGTACGAGAGAGGAAAACACTCAGAGAGATTTGGGAAAGTTTTTGAATGAATTCATAAATCAGAGACGTGTGTCCGTCTGAGAGAGAGTGTGTATATGTATTATTTATTCGTTCAAAAACGTTAGATACGCCGTTCCTCTCTTTCTCTCTCTGGTACACACACCTACGTCTCAATTGTGTATTCATTCAACAACTTTTCTAAACTTCTCTGGCGGTGCATGCCCGAATTATTTACTCGCTCAGAAACTCTTCCAGATACTGAGGCAGATCGTCTGTAAGCAGCTATCATGGAAAACCTCGATTTTTTTTTTTAAGTGCAGTTATGTTAGCTGAGACAGCGTTCAATGCCATGCCACCACCCAGTGAAAATAAGAAAAGTCTGCGTCTGGTGTGGATTAATTCAGCCCTTAAAAAAAATCCTCCCAGACTTTCCTTCTGCATATAGTTAGTGCAAGAGGCTTTTTCAGCGTTTGCAATTATATGGCCGACCCAGTATGTTGTAGCATTGCTGATTGCTCCCCCCTTTCCCCAACATTGTATTCTTTCCTTCATGGCTTTCCCCTCCCTGTCTCTTCATTCTTTCCCTCCCAGGAGACCATTGTCTTTTACAATTGTTATGTAAACCCTCTCGCTCGCTCGCTGTTTTAAATACAAAACATATTTTTAAAAAATCAAAAATAATTGAATGAACATTTTCAGCCGGAGAGAGGGGGAAAGAGAGCCACACACACTCCTAGCGATGAAACAGTCAGAAAACAGTGCGGTTTAGGAGAGCCGTTATGAACTGCAACACGCGAAGGCCTAGATTAACTTCTCAAGTGAGTCTAACTTTATTCTACATAAAATCGAGGCCATTCTAAAGACGTCTAAAGTTTCAGAAACAATGAGATTCTGAATTCTTAACATGTTCAGACAATTGTTCTGTCTCCTCCTGCATAGGTATCGTTTTTTTCTTGTTTCTTTTTAAAGTGTAGCTTCTAGTGTAACCGCAGATCTGCCCGAAAGAACGTAGACAATGAATTACAGGAATTCCATTTCGTCTTAGATTTTTCGCACTGGGAATGTTCGTATTTTCCCCGCTCCTTCTTGGGAAGATGCAGATTGAAAAGCAAAAACTCTCCCCCCCCCCCTTTCCCCCGCTTTGTTTAGCCTGTCGCTGGTGCAGAGGGTTATTTTCCCCACAACTGGAATAAAAGCATTTTCGCAATAAGACTATTAGAGTTTTTTTTCTCCCTTCCCTTCTCTCTTCCCTTCCCCCCTCGGGCTCTCGGCAGCCAATGAATAACTCGGCTGGGGAAGGCCACGTAGTTTGCGTCAGAGCAAGTTGGCTGGAGGAAATGCAGCCTCCTCTGCAGTTCCCAGCCTTTTAAAAAGATTAGGAGCCCTCCCTCCCAGAGCCCAAATGCTGCTGAGTGTTTTCTGACCAATGCACCGGCCTGCAAACCTCGCTGCATGGACCCTGGGACTTTCGCGAGCGCCGGGGAGCTGGATGAAAGCACCAAGAGCATGGAGGGGCTCATGGGGGCGGGCAGTTTTGCCACAAGCCAGTGCAGGAATCTGGTGGGTCACTCTGCCTTAGGAGGGCCCCCTCCTCCTGCCTTGATGCAGGGCTCTACGTACTCCACCCTGGATGTTCCCGGTGCAGGCCCCGGGGAGCCCTCCAAGCAATGCATTCCGTGCCCTGCTATCCCCCAGAGTTCCTCCACCACCCCGCCTTTACCTTATGGATATTTCGGGAGCGGTTATTATTCTTGCCGGGTTGCCAGGAGCGCCCTCAAACCTTGCCCCCAGTCCAGCTACTCTGCGGATAAATATATGGACACCCCAGCGGCGGCTGATGACTACCAGACCCGACCGACAGAGTTGGCTTTCTACCCCGGCTACGCAGGCCCGTACCAGCCCAGGGCTAGCTACCTGGACGTTTCTGTAGTTCAGACCATAGGTGGGCCGGGAGAGCCTAGGCATGAGACACTTTTACCCGTGGACAGTTACCACCAGCCGTGGGCTTTAACCGGCGGCTGGAACAGCCAGATGTGTTGCCCCAAAGATCAAAGCCAGGCTGGGCACTTCTGGAAATCTGCCTTTGCAGGTAATGTCCCCAACCCCTTGCCCTGCTTTCTCGGCTTAAGGCGCTTTAAGGTAGACGGATGTGCCAGGCAGGTGACTTTGCTGAAATGGTTGCTCTAGGGTGGAACGAGGAAGGGATCTGTAGAGAAGTTTTCAGATGTGGATATTCCAGGTCAGGGATGTACCGTGGCAACATGTCACACTCCAAACCAGTAGAAGGCTACCGATAGAATTCTGCTGTAATGATGCCCAGAACTCGGCACACCGAGCGCGGTCTGACAGGGTACATCTACACTACAGGGGGGAGTCGATTTAAGATACGCAAATTCAGCTATGTGAATAGCAAATAAATAGACTCCAGGATTGATTCCGATTTAAGAAGGTTCTCTGCAGCATGGCACAGTATAAGCAAGTAAACGCATCGGTATTATTTTGATGCAAGAATGCACTCCGCAAGATGCCACAATCTAAGCAAGTGTGTGTGTCTGTGTGGATTATTCCCATTCACACATGTACCTTGCAATATGGGGCATTCTAAGTGTGTGTGTGTGTACTTAAAATGCCCCATATTGCAAGGTACATGTCTGAATAGGAATAATCTATCTATCTATCTATCTATCTATCTATCTATCTATCTATCTATCTATCTATCTATCTATCTATCCACACACACAGAGTCAAGCATATACTTTGGAATAGGCCACAAATCTAAGCGAGTAAATAGGTATTCATGTGATTTCAGTTCCAGCAGTGAGCATTGCAACTTATTTGACTTTTTTTTTAACTAAAAAAGCAGGGAAGGGTCATTTAATTGTGCCGAAATCATTCTAGACCAAGGGTCGGCAACCTTTCAGAAGCGGTGTGCCGAGTCTTCATTTATTCACTCTGATGTAAAGTTTGGCGGGCCAGTCATACATTTTAACCTTTTTAGAAGGTCTCTGTCTATAAGTCTATAATATATAACTAAACGATTGTTGCATGTAAAGTAAATAAGGTTTTAAAAATGTTTAAGAAGCTTCCATTTAAAATTAAATTAAAATGCAGAGCCCCCCAGACCGGTGGCCAGGACCTGGGCAGTGTGAGTGCCACTGAAAATCAGCTCTCGTGCCAAAGCACACGTGCCATAGGTTGCTACCCCTGTTCTAGACAAATAAAAGGGCGCTTTGTTGTCCCCATTGAGAGCAGGCAGCCCACTAAAATGGGATAGAAGAGAAAAGGAGCCATATTTGAAAGTAAAAGCAGGTAGCTCGACTGGCGAGCGAGATTTCTCTGGGCAGCCCGCCTCAGTAGGTTCAGGCATGTCCTGGCCACTTTATCCAGGAGAAATAACTAAAGGGGGGATGTTGGCGTTGGTCAGTTACACGCCCTAGATGCAGCGTTCTTGTCTGTTTCCCCGGCCCCCGTGCGTTCAGCCAGTCTTTATCCCCGGCTCTAAGCTCTGTTCTTTCTCCGCGCTCAGATGTGGGCCAGCCGCCGCCGGACGCCTGTTCCTTCCGCCGGGGTCGCAAGAAGCGGATTCCCTACACCAAGGGGCAGCTGAAGGAGCTGGAGAAGGAATACGCCAGCAGCAAATTCATCACCAAGGACAAGAGGAGGAAGATCGCCGCCACCACCAACCTCACGGAGAGACAGATCACCATTTGGTTTCAGAACAGGAGGGTGAAAGAGAAGAAAGTGGTGGCCAAGGTCAAAACCAGCAGTATCCCGTGAAGTAACAAGGACAACAACACTACCGTAACAACACAACCACCCCGGCTCCCCTTTCGGATCTGTGTGGACCTGAGATGTAAAGAAAAAAACAATGGGGGGGGGGATCATCCCCTGGACATTTGACTTATCTGCACACACACACCCCTAGCCCACGCCCGCCAGCTCCCTCCCAGTGAATCCAGGCGAAGGACGCGCTTGTTGCTTGTTGCTGATTCTTTAATAAGTTAAACCCGTCTGTAAATGCCGATGATTTAGGAAGCTGCGACGTGACCCCGTCTGGCTGTAACGGAGGGTGTGCGGTTTACCGGTTTGCCTTATAGTGCCACATGAACGTCATAGTCTCGCTATCGCTGTCTCCTTGTAGGGGCTCCGTTCCCGAGAGCGCTTTAGAAAACCGCCTCAATGAACCGAATTAATAAATTCCAAATGCGTAAGAAGGCTCTGGATGGCGTCTCGTTCAGCGTGTGCACCGAACTCGCCCGGTAGATTGCAAACTCCTCAGCTGTGGAGTTGCGGCTTTTTTAAAGGGAATAGTTTTAACAATTTCTTAAAGATTTAAGTGTCAGGAGCAAACTAGCCTTATAAACTACAGTCTGATATATATATATATATATTCTTATATATAAATACACACATGTGACTGAATATATATATACAGACGTATATATGAACATACACATTTATACACGTTTGCATTCATATATATGCTTCTATATAAATACACTCACTACTGAATATATATAATACTCAAGTGTGTATATATACAACTATATATATATGCACTATATATATAGTTACAACTATATATACAACTATACATATACTATATATATAGTCACAACTATATATACAACTATATGTATACATACACACGTTTATGCATATATATATATATATATCATATAGATGCTTATATACAAAGACACATGACTGAATATATATTTATAGTCGTGTATATATAGTCATGTATATGATATATGTATGCATGCGTATATATGTATATGTGTGTACAAGGCATGTATATATACACATGTGCATACATTATGTTTGTCATATATATGTACACACATACGTATGTACACACATTTATACACACAAATGTATGTAATATAATAATGTATGTGTGCATAAATGCTTGTATATATGTGTATGTGCATACATGAGTGCGTCTAAATATATTAGAAACTAACAAATTTATTAGAGCATAAGCTCTAATAAATAAATTTGTTAGTCTTTAAGGTGCCACAAGTACTCCTGTTCTTTTTGCGGATACAGACTAACACGGCTGCTACTCTGAAATCTAAATATATTAGTGCGTTTATTTAGATACACATACACACAACTCTATGTATATATGTATACGGACATACGTACAGATACAGTTGTGTACTATATGTATATATTTATACATACCCATTTCCGCTCCCCAGTTCTTCATAATATCCTGGCATATTCGTACATTTGATACCATATGCTGAAAGGATCTCCAGTATAATACCAGACACTTCACTTGCACCACAGCTCAGAGAGTATAATACCAGTGTCAGATAATGTGAGACCTTGTAAAAAAGGCCTATAACAACATAGTGAAATAATATTGCTAGACTTGTACGTTTATTTTATCTGTTAGGGTTAGGGGGGCGATTTCAGAGAGGCAACTGGTATATGAATTGCTTTTTTCTTTAAAGTATATCATACAGAATCTTTTCAGTATTTAGAGGAAGAAGCTTCCAGAAATGATTCCTCCACCACAGATGTATTTGAACTTGACTCTAGCGACTGGCCCTTTCGTTTTATGTAAAGGCGAATCAAACACAAAATGTCCTGTACACTTTTTTTTTTTTTTTTTTGGGGAAAGCCCTAACCACTCAACTCACCGCGTGTATCCTAAATAATGACAGACCATTGTTTAACAGCTTCCCTTTGTTCTTCCTTTGTTAGTCTCTAAGGTGCCACAAGTACTCCTGTTCCTTTTGACGTTGTATTTCTCATATTTACAAGATGCCATCATCTTCATTCTGTGAACCCTGACTCGAGGGAAATACCATAAGTGCAGTCCCATAAATATAAAGCGTAGGGTTAATAGATTGGGCAGAAATCTCTCTCTCTCTCTCTCAATCTGTGTTGCAATTAGTAATAATTAATCTATTTCCCCAGTGCTTGTATTTCCCCCCTGCTCTTACACATGTCAGTATAACAGCATAGTCTACTTGTATGCTCCACCCCCTGACTCCCAGGAATGAGTGAATGTTGAGGGTGGAAAAAAACCCAAGCAAAAAACCCAAACAAGATTGTGACATCTTATTTTCCACGAGTGGCTGGTGGGAGAGAGTCCAGGTGTGATAGGTGGATGGGGGGGGAGGGGCTGGGTGTGATCAAACTCTCTTGCTCATTCAGTATTGATGGGCGTAACCTAGAGACGGCTATGATATGGATGATCGAGGGAACGGTTGATGGCTGGGAGGGGGGGAGGAGCAAATGGCTGTCTCTCTCAACTCTCCAGAGGTGGGGCTCCCAGCTGCGAGTGGGAGGGGCCTTCTCTGAGCCACAATAACTCAGCCCTTAACTTTGACCTCTGAGACCGAGTTCCCTACACCATTAGGCAGCAGTGACCTTGACTCTAAGCACCCCCCCCCCCCACGAATAATTAGGAAAGAGCCTCCTAGGATCAGAAGACGTTTAGAGATTGGTGTTAAAGAGGCGCCTGCTTATTAGAAGACCAAGAGCTCCATCTTCTGTTTGCTAGTGTAAAAGGTGTCATGAGGTCTTGCCTTGTAAAATCCAGAGTGCAGTGCCCATCTCATAGTGTCTGTATGTTTTATTTGTCTATTTCGAGGTCTGAGTTTCTCTTATCGGGCGTGCTGGGGACAAAAAATAAGAAATCTCAACCCTGTGGAAATTCCTGGTGCAGGAATCTGTATTCGCGCGCTCACACATACACACAAACCCCACAAACAATTACACACAGACATACAAATATATATATGTAATGGGTCTCTCTCTCTCTCTCTCTTTGTGTATATATATACAAATATATATACAAAGAGAGAGAGAGAGAGAGAGAGAGAGACCCACACATACATCCACACACAATCACATACACAGAAACATGCAAACATATAAACAAGCAACAGAGGATCCTGTGGCACCTTTAAGACTACTTCTGTTAGTCTTAAAGGTGCCACAGGACCCTCTGTTGCTTTTTACAGATTCAGACTAACACGGCTACCCCTCTGATACAAACAAGCCACAGCCATACACCTAAAACCACGTACACACAAACACTTTCAGACATAGACCTAAAAAGATACACAGGCATATACAAAACAAATACCTACACACAAATACAGAATAGGTTAGATAAATGTCTATCAGGGATGGTCTAGACAGTATTTGGTCCTGCCATGCGGGCTGGGGACTGGACTCGATGACCTCTCGAGGTCCCTTCCAGTCCTATAATCTATGAATCTATGAATCTATGAAACATCTCTCTCTCTCTCTCCCCTGGTATATCAGGATAGAGATAGAAGTAAGTGTTTAAACATCAGCCCATTTCCAGAGCGATGAATGAGCAGGCCAAGCAGATCTCTAACTTGGTATCTGAAATATTGACACTAGGGCTCTGTTGACACTGGAATCCGGAGTGCTTTGCTGCTAGCCTCGGTCCAGATTCTGCTCTGAGTTACCCAGATGTACATCCGGAATAACTCCGGATGAGATCAGAATCTGATTTACTGGAGAATGCAGTGCAGCCATCAGGATATGGGCTTCATGGTGGTTTATTTTGTCTCTCTGAAGCGAATGAATTTAATCCCAATTTACCAGCACTTTCCTTTGTTACTTACAAAACATCACAAGCGAGCAGGTCACGCAGAGCGATTTCTGGGCAGGGCAGAAGCGGGGCTGCACAAGAAAAAGAATTGCTGACTGGCTTGCAAGACAGACGGAAGAAAAAAGTAAAGAATAAGGCAGAAAATGCATTTGATGGAAGCTGGTATACAGGCATGGTTCTGAGCCACATTTGTGCAATCCGCTTGCTTCCAGTTAAGGCGTTGGGTGCCGTTGACATTCTAGAGACAAACAATGGGCTGGGAATTATATTTCGAATACCTTGAAACAATGGGGTTCAGAGAATCAACAAACCAAATCACTGGCCCCGTGAGTTAAATTTAGAAACCCCAATTTTTTGTCTGGTCTTCTGGCGTCTGGAATCGCTCTTGGCTAATCAATTAACTAGAAGAAATCGAGACTTTTACGTATGTTTGGAAAGAGATGCATATCCTGAAGGTTTCTTCTAGGTATATTACAGGATTAAACCCATTGATCATATATTTCCTCCCCCCCCCACCCCCCGGAATCTAAAATAAACAAACCAAAACACCGTGAGCAATAATGCAATAAATCACATTAGCATTATCCCCGGCTTCATTAATATTTGATTTAGGATCCATTCTAAGCGCAGAATGGGTTCAATCATTTCTGTACTTCTGGGGCATGGAGAGCGCTAGAAATCTTCCGAAATTTGCATTCAGGTATATTCGCTTTTATATCTAGTCTGAGATCTCAGTTGGCGAGACAAACATAGTGATTTAATGAACTGGTTGCTGTAATTTATTCAATGCAAATAGATTCGGCAGAAGCGCACGGTACAATATGGTGGAGGTCACGCGAGGGTTTGGTTTCGAACAATGGGCTATTTGCCTACCTGTTTGTATCAGAGGGGTCCTTAGAGAAATGCCTGATGTATTCCATAACACACATAAGGTTTGTACAAGGGTCTCCTTCATGCAAGAACTTGTGTGGTTTATAACCCACCCACGCACATATACTGTCGGTAGAAGAGGCATCTTTGAGCAAGGACTTCTGTATCCTAGTGTTTATATTTTTACACACACACACACACACACACACACACACACACACACACCGGACTCTATACAACCGAGTTGCTCCACGCCTGAAGTATCAGAGGGGTAGCCGTGTTAGTCTGAATCTGTAAAAAGCAACAGAGGATCCTGTGGCACCTTTAAGACTAACAGAAGTATTGGGAGCATAAGCTTTCGTGGGTAAGAACCTCACTTCTTCAGATGCACTTCTTGCATCTGAAGAAGTGAGGTTCTTACCCACGAAAGCTTATGCTCCCAATACTTCTGTTAGTCTTAAAGGTGCCACAGGACCCTCCACGCCTGAAATATACCACTCTGAATTGACCCCTCCTTTATTATCTTCTGTTACATCCGCTTCGAACTGAGACGAAATAAATGCAGTGGGGGGGAAATTTTTCCAAAAAGATCTTTTTAAAAAATAGGAGGGTGAGAGTTATGAAGATTTTTATAGGGCGAGCGCAGAAAAAAGGCTTGGAAGTCTTGTAAAAAAAAGGGGGGGGGGAGGAAACACTTAAAAAAAGGTGCAAAAGAATTTTCCAGGTACAATGAATGCCCTTTCTTCCACCCCCCCAAACCGAAAAGGAAGACTTTTCTGGATCTCTCTCAAATGGGTGCCAAAGGTGATTTTTCCCCATTTAACTTGAAACCTACACAAGCCAGAGTGATTGATGTTCGTTAGGTCTACCCAGCCCATTCATATACACATATACATGCAAGGTAAGAAACGTTTTAAGATAGGTTTTTTGACTTGGGGCGGCGGGACGGAGTGAGCCGGATCCTCCGAGCTGGGGGAAACAAAACAAAACCACTACCCAACAAAACAACGCCCGAGCAAAATTGTTATCAAGGGATATGAAAGGGAGAAAAAGAGACAAACACAATAAGAAGTTGTCAGTTCTAGAGGGGAAAATGGAAGAGGGTCCAGGAGAAAAGACAAACACAGAACTACCAATCCTTGGAAACAGATCATTATTGTTTCGTCATCTAATTGTTGACCAGACATGAATCTTGGGAAGAAAATCCGCGTGGGGAGTAAGAAAAAAAAATTAGGGTGATTCTCCTAAGCATTCCGTGTATACACAAATCTCTCCCACAACACATTTTGGAGTTGAGAAGAATGTACCTTGTGATCCACTTGGATACCTGGTGTCTAGCACCATTGCTGACCCAAGTTCACCAGTATTTCAGTTACTAGGATAACCAGACAGCTTTTCACTTTTCCGGAAATGTTTATTTGGTTTGGGGAATTTTGCGGTTGACACGAGAGCATTAGCCAGGAGACAAGGAAATATGAAAATAAATCAAGCGGCTCATTCCAGTTCTGCAAATCTAAATGCAAAACCTACATTCCGGATTTTTTTAAAGTGGAGACAAAATATTCTTCATCTAACGCTGCAGGAAAACGGAGCGATTTAAGTGGAATAATTCTCTTCTTGAAAATATTTCAAATAATACCGGGTTCAAATATTTTCTTTTCTACGGAGCACGGCTTCCTATGTTTTTCTTTATCTGATTTAACCGGCCGAAATCAGATAAAAACACCAGTGACAATAGTTTCTTCTTTTAAAAAGAAGAAATGATACCGCACTTCATGGAAATACATCCGACAGAGCCTTTCATTCAAGTCTTTGAACCAAAACTGCATCGTTTTATAAACTCGGCTGTTGAATTCAATAAAAGAGCGTGGGAACCCGACAATAAAGTTTAGAATATCAAATTAAGGCTAAAATAATTTAGATATTGTGAAAATTAAGATAATTATCTGAGCTGGAATACATAATTCTATAATAATTACATATGTAATTACGTATGTGTTCGTATATATAATTCAAACAAGCCTTTAGTATAATTGTTACTGATTGTTTTTAAAGACCAATTTTCCATCTTTATAGCAAGAAAACGCCTGCATTTTATCGGCATCGTTTCATGTTTTTCCCACTCTGTTTCATTTTTTATATATGCATATAAACACGCAAATATATAAGTGTTTATGAAAAACCCAATTGCCTTGCATTGAGAGCAATGGCTTTGCAGGGCCCATCCCTGGATTTTGTTTCCGTGTGAATTTTAAATGAGATAAACGCCAGAGAAACATTTTGTGGTTCTATTATTGTTGTTGTTGTTTCGTTCTGCTATTTTAAAAGTAGAGCTTGGATCCTTTTAAAAACAGGACCCCAGCTGCATGCTGGCAAGCGGACAGAGATTCATTTATTGAGTTTCCAGAACTTGCACAAGATTCTTGTTTGTTTTAAAAGCTAACAGTTCTCCTGCATTCCTCTCATCCCAGAATCTGAGAAGCGGTATTTGAAGCACGCACTGAGATGACGCGGGCTCGATACTGCTTCCATTGAAATCAAAGGTTCTATTCCAAAGGCACGTGAGGAGAATAAAAACACCCCTTCCCCTGTAGTTACTGGAAAACTCAGGGAATCTTTTAAAAAAATAAAAAACAACAACAACCCTGCAAATGTTGAGGGCCCTCACTGAGAGATGCGTCGCTTCCTTATTGAATGATCTTGCGATGAAGCGAAATAAGAAAAGGGACGAATGAGGCGTGCGAAGGATGTTAAACCCAGATGACTTTAGTAGGAAAGCGTCTAACGTCCAGCAGAAACATTTGAAACGGTCACTTACTTTCAGTCTCTTCCACAGCCTTGAGAGTGGTCATCATGGTTATTCAGTGCTCTTTACAAACTCAATGCCATGGTGGGATCGCCATGCTGCTTGTGCGGACTTTAATTTCTGTGGGTTTTTTTTTTCCCACCCATGGAAGGCGCAGATCCGCCTTGCTGGTGCACCCAAAACTCCCATTAACTACAATGGGAGACTTGGATGCGAAAGGGAAAGCAGTATTGGCTCCATATGTATTCTTAATCCAGAGAGACATCTGGTAAGGAACGTTCTCTGTTCATTCATATATCAAGGCCCAGGTCCAATTTCTTCTCTAATTTTAAATCTTTGAAATCTGCATGGAAGTGCTTCCCAAAGGTTATTTGCATACACACGTGGGCAATTATTTTCTTTCTTTCTTTCTTTCTTTCTTTCTTTCTTTCTTTCTTTCTTTCTTTCTTCTAATTAAAAAAATATCAGGGATACTATTGGATATCAGAAAATTAAATATTTCCCTACGGGGTAACATCTTTGTAGAGTATTTTCTCTATTCCCAGATTTCTGCTCCTTTCTTTTGTTCAAGTTCAGGCCCACAGCACACCGAGGCGGGGTTGGGATTTTTTTTTTGCTACAGAGGTTTTTGTCATTGAACTTGACTCCATGTTGTAAACATTCCTTTGACCTCCACAGGCATCTTGAGAGATACCATTAAAGAAGAAACCTGACTGCTCTGTGTGTGTGTTTAGCCCTTTTGCAAGTCCTAACAGAATCACAACCAAACCCAGTCAGGAGAAATCAAAGGTAAATCTTTATTCGACGATTTACAAGTTGAGTTACAAAAGTAAAATAAGATCAAAACCGGTTTTTTCGTAGACTTATTTTGCAATAGCATAAAACGGTATTGACTTTCTTAAGTGTTATGATGATGAGCATCGTCCCATAAGTTTAGCTTAAATAAGAAAGCGCTTAAAGTTGCCTCCAGTAATGATCTGAACACAGAGAAACTAAACTAACTAACGTTATAACAAGACATTTACAGGGGAATGTCTTTTCAGTGTGTTATAATGCAAAGAGAGAAAACCCAACTCTTTTCCTCCACCCCGAATATCAAATCCATGCCCCCTACCCAAGTTAATGCTGGAGAATAACAAAAAGAAATCAAAGAAATTAGAATATTGTTTGCAAACTGAATTGGCATTGATAAGTAATGACACCACTGCAAGTTACTGGCCTAAAATGTACCATCCAGGGGAAATAAAGCGGATTGATCAGATTCCAATTCCGATTTAGCAGACCGCACCCTAAATGAAATATATGTCACTTCCCCCCGTTTTCAAATTCGAACACCTATACGGTTCGCCAATCGGTTGCTCTTAAGTAACATTCAATACATGTTAGTTCCAAGTGCAGGCGATCCTGTGTTGAAAATAAACATGAAAGATAGGATTGTAACGTATCGTGTGCATTCTGCATTGCAACGGCTAGAAGCAAGACACGAGTTAATTTCAAGGACAAATTTCCCCTCGGTGTATCTTCTTTGTTGCGAGCAGTTAAACATTGGGGATGTTTTTCATCTTAAAATGTACAGTCATTGACAAATACACAATGAAAATCAAGACGGCGTCGGCCATTTTCTTTCATCGGTCGATGGTGGACACAGTATATTCAACGATAGGGGGAATGTAGAAAGCTCCCATTGAAATCAATGAGCGTTTTCGCCCAAGGAAGATGTTTTCAATCTACTGTGTCAGTCTTGGGCATCTATTTCTAAGAAACTGGGTTGTTCGGGGATGTCGAACTGGGTCCAAAATATGCAGCCAATTGCACCAGAGTCAGATCTTGTAAACAGTCCCGTTTCCCTTAAATCTGCCTTTGATACAGGTTAGACAATGATGAAAGAGGGCTAGTGTTAACAGGAGCACCTCTTACTTATGCTGCAGATAGTTGCGTCTGCAATAATTTTTTTGTCGGGAAAAGCGACACAGGCGAAAGGCGGCGGCGGGCTGTACGATTCGTTCCGCGGGGCAAATAAGACTTGCTTTCTTTGGAAGTTGTAGCCTGAATAGTGGCATTTTAAAACTTAGACCCTCAGAAATAGCTGGTGCCTTAGGTGCTCCTGGAAGTGTAAGGAATTCCCAGGAAAGACACCACGAAGAAAGAAAAAAGAATTTTTTGGGGGGTAAAGGCCATTATTTCATGTTGTAAAAACCCAACACATTACTCTATTTGAATCAAGTATCAGAGGGGTAGCCGTGTTCGTCTGTAGCCACAAAAACAAGGAGGAGTCCGGTGGCACCTAAAAACTATCCACACTCTTTTGAAAATCCTTTTAGCTTTCTGCACTGGGACATTTCCTCACAATTCCCATAGGGATTTTCTTTTCATAAGATCCAAGTCTGTAAAATACTCGTTATATGGATTTGCTCTTATTGTACAAACTAAGGTCGAAAAGGCACCTGGATAGCCAGAGAAAGGTTAACATTTCAAGGGAAGATTTCGTTGTTCTTCATGTGAAAATTAGTTCATATTATGAAGCGAATTATTCATTGTTGTATAATAATTCATTATTGTGTTATTTCCACCTACAAATTAAATTAGCGGGATCGCAGTTATTCAGACGCCTACGGCAGATCGGGTGGTCCTTTCGTCGCGTTTGTTGCGAATTAATTCTTAGAGAACAACACAATCATCATCTTTTGTCAATATTAGATCATTCTGCGGCATAATGTTTAGCCACTAGTGCATTTTCTGGATCATTAGTGTGTGCCTAGCAGGGTGCAGTAAGACAGCCATTACTGTAATCCGGCAAGAAATGCTGTGGTCTCTAGAAATGTGTCGAGTGGCTTGATAGGGAAGACAAAAATATGAATCAAAATGCATTTCTCTGCAACACCTTAGCTGGTGCACTCCGGCGCAAAAGCATGGTAGCCAATCAGAACGCTGACTTTATGCCTATGGTTGTAGAGTCTATTACTAATAGTTAAGTGTATCCCCTTTATAGTGGTGCTAGTTGCTGTTCTACCTACCACCTTATATGAAACCCGTTCAGCGCTGCCAGGTTCATAAGAAGCAGCTATATCAAGGTAGTGTCGCTTACTAGAAGTTGGTCCAATCAAAGATATTACCTCCCCCACCTTGTCTCTCTAATATCCTGGGACCCACACAATGACTCTGCATAAAACCAACATTACAGCTGCAGGTGCGTTTGCATCTGCATGTTGGTTTAGCACATTAAATATGCTATCATGTGAAAAAGAGGGTGCATAAAATACAATTACACACGTGTAAACAGAACGACAAGGAAGTGAAATTGGTTGTTTTTGTGCTTCTGCTGTCTTATTGATTGCATTAGAAGGAAATCTACCGGTCCCAACCACCAAGAAAGTTGTGCTAGAAAAACCTCTCCCCCACCTCCATGGATATGCTCTCTCTGTAAACAAAATCATCAAATATTTCTTTTGCTACATGCAGTTTTTTTTTAAATCAGTTCTGGTCATCTTAAACGCTTTAAGGTTGTATGCAAAAAGGTAGTATAACACACTGATAATTTCCTTAATGAGAAATAATTGTTACAGGCATAAACGCAAGTCTGTGTGCTATGCAAGAGGAACAAATATGTATTTAAAATTGATTGTGAGCAGCTGAAAATGAAAACTAGTTATAAGATATAGATGTGTTTTGTTCATTTAATCAAATTAAAATGTTGGAAGATCTTCTAGTAAGTAGTACTAGAAGAAAAACGATAGTAATTTAATTTAGCTGTTGACAGTAATTCCTTTTAGACACAATTTGGACGTAAGATTTGGCATTTTTCTCCTTAAAGACGCTATTCGGCAAGGTACATAAGCAACTGTCAAACTTTAGTCACTGAAGGAAGTAAAAAAGTACCTTTCAGAATCAGGGACTAAAACTTGGTGATATTGGCCCTTAAAATTAAATTATCTAATACCCGTCTTTAAAACATAATTGTAAAAGAATCCGAATTTCCATGAAATCCAGTATTTATTCAAATTGGTGTGGGTAGGTTAAGAACAAAAGCCCTCAGACCTGGAAAGATTCCAATATCAAAAGAATGTCCAGAAGAAATACCATACTGTGAAATTAAAGTTTAGTCTATAAAAGTAGATGGGAATAGGCTCTGGCTCAGAGACTTAACACTCCCTCTCTCTCTCTCTGCATACAGTTTCACCATCAGTATTAGTCCTGCTTAGAATTCATCTGAAAAGTGATTGTATTATTTTTATTCCACAATTTAACCTACATTTGCAAAGTGAAATAAATAAATACAGTAAAATATGAAAATTAGGGGGAAAATAGATTACATGCTTTCCCCTTCATCACAGAAATGGTTCAAAACACCCACCATTAAACATGGGACACTGGAACTTGAAAGCTTTAGGTTCCATTGCTTTTAATCATCCGGTATGACACAGGTTTCATCGGGGTCGCTGTGTTAGTCCGTATCCGCAAAAACAATGAGGAGTCCTTGTGGCACCTTAGAGACTAACAAATTTATGTGGGCATAAGCTTTTGTGGGCTAGAACCCACTTTATCAGATGCATGAAGTGGAAAATACAGGAGCAGGTATAAATACATGAAAGGATGGGAGTTGCCTTACCAAGTGTGAGCTCAGTCTAACGAGACTATTCACTTAACAGCAGGATACCACGGGAGGAAAGATACCTTTTGAAGTGGAAATGAGAGTGGTCCATTTCAGACAGTTGACAAAAAGGTGTGAGTAACAGTAGGGGAAAATTAGTATTGGGGAAAATAGGTTTAGGTTTTGTAATGCCCCAACCACTCCCAGTCTTTATTCAGGCCTAATCTGATGGTGTCCAGTTTGCAAATTAATTCCAGTTCTGCAGTTTCACATTGGAGTCTGTTTTTGGAGTTTTTTTGTTGAAGAATTGCCACTTTTAGGTCTGTTACTGAGTGACCAGAGAGATTTAAGTGTTCTCCAACTGGTTTTTGAATGTTCTGATTCCTGATATCAGATTTGTGTCCATTTATTCCAGTAATGCCCCTCTGCCATGTACATTGGCCAAACCGGACAGTCTCTACGCAAAAGAATAAATGGACACAAATCTGACATCAGGAATCAGAACATTCAACACAGACAGATTCTTTTCTATCTTGAATGCCTTTACTGTCCTACAGCAGAAAAAAACAAAGTTGGAGGCACTTCAATTCTATAACTCAGAGGATACAGTGCAAAAAGAGACCAAAAATTTGCAGCAAAACCTGAAGTTTTCTCAGCAAAAGTCAAGTTAACGTGTGTGATTAGCTGCATTCAAACTGTGTGGAAAAAACTATATAGCGTCTAATCATTTGAAACAATATGTAAACAGATGTACTTGGTTAAGTTTAACAATTTATGTAAAGCCATAAAGGCCAGTGCTAGGCTGGAAGGCATTCAGGTGCTTCTTGTTAAAATTCCACCACCAAACTGAATGGCAAGTTCAGGTGTAAAAAGAACGAGGAGGACTTGTGGCACCATAGAGACTAACAAATTTATTTGAGCATAAGCTTTCGTGGGCTAAAGCCCACTTCATCAGATGCATGCAGTGGAAAATGCAGTAGGAAGATATATATATATATATATATAGAGAGAGAGAGAGAGAGAGAGAACATGAAAAAATGCATGTTGCCATACCAACTCTAATGAGACTAATTGATTAAGGTGGGCTATTATCAGCAGGAGAAAAAAAACTTTTGTAGTGATAATCAGGGTGGCCCATTTCAAACAGTTGACAAGAAGGTGTGAGTAACAGTAGGGGGAAAATTAACATGGGGAAATAGTTTTTAGTTTGTGTAATGACTCATCCCCTCCCATTCTTTATTCAAGTCTAATTTAATGGTGTCCAGTTTGCAAATTAATTCTAGTTCTGCGGTTTCTTGTTGGAGTCTGTTTTCGAATTTTTTTGTTGAATAATTGCGACTTTTAGGTCTGTAATTGAGTGACCAGGGAGGCTGAAGTGTTCTCGGACAGGTGTTTGAATGTTATAATTCTTGATGTCTGATTTGTGTCCATTTATTATTTTACATAGCGACTGTCTGGTTTGGCCAATGTACACGGCAGAGGGGCATTGCTGGCACATGATGTCATATATCACATTGGTAGATGTGCAGGTGAACGAGCCCCTGATAGTGTGGCTGATGTGATTAGGTCCTATGATAATGTTCCCTGAATAGACATGTGGACAGATTTGGCAATGGGCTTTGTTGCAAGGATAGGTTCCTAGGTTAGTGTTTTTGTTTTGTGGTGTGTGGTTGCTGGTGAGTATTTGCTTCAGGTCGGGGAGCTGTCTGTAGGTGAGGACTGGCCTGTCTCCCAAGGTCTGTGAGAGTGAGGGATTGTCCTTCAGGATAGGTTGTAGATCCTTGATGATGCGCTGGAGAGGTTTTAGTTGGGGGCTGAGGGTGACGGCTAGTGGCGCTCCGTTACTTTCTTTGTTGGGCCTGTCCTGTAATAGGGGACTTCTGGGTACTCTTCTGGCTCTGTCAATCTGTTTCTTCACTTCAGCAGGTGGGTATTGTAGTTGTAAGAACGCTTGATAGAGATCCTGTAGGTGTTTGTCTCTGTCTGAGGGGTTGGAGCAAAAGCGGTTGTATCTTAGAGCTTGGCTGTAGATAATGGATCATGTGGTGTGGTCTGGATGAAAGCTGGAGGCATGTAGGTAGGTTCAGTATAGAGGTCAGTAGGTTTCCGGTATAGGGTGGTGTTTATGTGACCATTGCTTATTAGCACTGTAGTGTCCAGGAAGTGGATCTGTGTTTCACCCCATCCCCAATCTATCTATTATTTTCAGATAGCACCAGTCTTCATGGTGTCTACATCATTCCTGCGACTCTTAAAAATTTGAAGACCAATATTTAATCTTGCCTCCGTGCAGACGGATGAACGGGATGACCTCTTGGGTGCCCGTGCAGCATTACAGTTCTATGCGTCTATGATTTTTATCCCCTTTGGTATGCATCACATTGCCTTGAATGTCCATTTTTTTCCCTGGGAAAAAAGTATGTTCATTCTTTAGACTCACCTAAAGGGTCTTCTTCACGCACACGGCCCTCCCATTTTCAGATCACAAAAGTGAGATGCTATGCTATACTATCAGTATGCTCTGTATATTTTTTTCAGGAACAAAATAAAAACATTTTCAACAAGTGGCATGTAATATGCTCAGTTCTGTGACCTCTCCATGGTTATCCTTAAGAGAAAGTGGTTTTGTTTAAATAAGAAAACAAAGACATTGATTCCATAGCCCTTCTCTTTGAGCACAGGGAAACAAGGTAAGGGAATTTTTATGGGAATCCCTGGTTAAAGTATTATCACACACTGGTACAGATTCTTGATCTTACCATTCCTTCCTTCCTTATTTCAGTGAGCCCCAAAATATACTAGCCAAGGGTGGCCAACCTGAGCCTGAGAAGGAGCCAGAATTTACCAATGTACATTGCCAAAGAGCCGCAGTAATACATCAGCCGCCCCCCGTCAGCTCCCCCCTCCCAGTGCCTCCCGCCCACCAGCAGCCCTGCCAATCAGCGCCCCTCCCTCCTTCCCCGCACCTCCCGATCAGCTGTTTCCTGGCGTGCAGGAGGCTCAGGGGGAGGAGGGGAGGAGCGAGGGCACGGCAGGCTCAGGGGAGGGGGCGGAAAGGGGTGGAGTAGGGGCAGGGCCTGTGGCAGAGCCAGAGGTTGAGCAGTGAGCACCCCCCCACCCTGGCATATTGGAAAGTTGGCGCCTGTAGCTCCAGCCCCGGAGTCGGTGCCTATACAAGGAGCCGCGTATTAACTTCTGAAGAGCCGCATGCGGCTCCGGAGTCCACAGGTTGGCCACCCATAGGCACTGACTCCATGGGTGCTCTGGGGCTGGAGCACCCCTGGGGAAAAATTGACAGAACAAGTCCTTTTGCTGGTCTAGCTTATTTTGTAGCTGCAACTTCACTAGATGGGTTTGCTCCTATCATTACACAGGCCTGTAGATAAGGCCTTGGTCTTTCCTATTCCTTATTCAGGGGCCCTTTCTGCTGTTTTAGGCCTCAGGGCCTAGTAGTTGCAGACATTCCGGTTTTTTTCTTTAACATGACTGGCCTTGACATGTTATTTCAATAACTCACATGGTCAACTTCCAAACTATTACTAGAGCCCAGTTCCTCCTGCCTCCTAGGAATCTCAGTCTTTCCGAATAGTGTGTGTGAATGCTTTCCATGATTTGTGCCAGATCCTCAGCGGGGGGTTAATTGGCATAGCTCCAGTAAAGCCATTATCTTGGAACTGGAATTATTGAATTTTCCCAGAATTTTTCAGTCTGGCTTTCTCACTTATGCCCTTAAAAAAAAAAATCTAACGCTAAGGTTGTTTCAAAATGTTGGCATTTGGAATATTAGCTCCCCTGTTCTCTGTTCCTCTCTAATTTCTCATCCACAGAGGGTGTGCAAATGTAGAGCAAGGCTCCAAGGTCCATGGTATTCATTCCTGCTGATGCAGCTCTATTTATCTTCAATTTTTTGTCTTTTATGGGAGAGCTTTTGGCCATCTTTTCTGATGTCTGTGCCCAGTCATCATTCAGGCACATTCCACTAAACCTAGGATTACACAAATGCTGAAAACAGTGCTGTTTCTGGGCCGGGGAAACCAGTGTGGCTTGGTGGAATAGGATTGTTCTGCAGAGTTGGGATGACCCGTAGTGGCGAGAGAACTTCAGGATGGAGAAAGCTACCTTTCTTGAGATCTGTGCGGAACTGATACTGTGCAGAACTACAGTGTACCAACATGTGGTGCCCCATATCCACGGAGAAATGGGTTGACACTGACATCTGGAAGCTGATCACTCCTGAATGTTACCAGTTTATACCCAACCAATTCAGTGTTGGGAGAAGAACAGTGGGGGATATACTCATGCAGGTCTTTTAGGCCATTCCTAAGGTGCTGTCTAACCAAGCCGTGAAACTGGGTAATGTTATTGATGGCTTTGTACCATGGGATTCCCAACTGTATTTGGGCAATTAGTAGAATCCATGTGTATCAAATGTCCCTGCCCTGCCACCCACCACTGCAAGGGTGAATAATTTATAAACAGAAAAGTGTATTTCTCCATGGTCTCCAAGGACTGGAGCTGTGAAAGGTTCAAAGACAGAATGCAGGGTGGTCAGGGAGGGTCCATGATGCGAGGGCCTTTTGGAATGCAATACTACTTAAGTTCATGGAGACAGGACTGTTCACCCCAACAATTACTGGGGACATTAATGACGTGAAGCCTGATCTGATTATTCTGGGAGACCCAGCTTATCTCCTGATGCCCTGGCTAATGAAACCAGACACAGGCTGCTTGGACAGAAGGAAGGAACATGTTAACTATTTCCTGAGTAGTGACAGAATGTGCATTTGTCCATTTCAAAGGCTGATGGTGCTGTTTACAAAATATATTGGAAGCAACAGAATTCCCCCCCCTCCCAACCATTATAACTGCATGTTTTGTTTTGCACAATATTTGTGACAGCAAGGGGAGGGGGGAATATTACCGACGGGTGAGAGGCTGAGGTGTGAAGACCAGCTTGGGGGGATGGGCAGCCGGCAAAGAATCACACAGAGAACATAAACATCTAGGGAAATACACCTCTACCTCGATATAACGCGGTCCCCGGGAGCAAAAATCTTACCTCGTTATATCGAACTTGCTTTGATCCACCAGAGTGTGCAGCCCCCACCCCCAGCACTGCTTTACCACGTTATATCCGAATTCGTGTTATATTGGGTCGCATTATATCGGGGAGAGGTGAACTATTGGTCAGGTTGTAAGTCTCTGAACGTGTTAGCCTGTGGGAGGAGTGTTGGGATGCAGACAGGGCAGCATTGGGGTATTGTGTGTGGGTGATTGAAGTTTAACATTCCCTGTGTGGTTCGGTAAAACTGTATTATTTCAGCTTCATTTAAAGGATTTTCTGTGTTACATGAAATAATAACTCATCCTGGGTGTAGTGTAACCCGTTTTATTACAAAAGAACAGCAGGGAACTCCACGGATCTGTAGAGGCACACGTTCTGTTCGACATATTCATAAATGATCTGGAAAAAGGGGTAAGGAGTGAGGTGGCAAAGACTGCTGCCAAAACACAATTACTCAGGATAGAGACGTCCAAAGCAAACTGCGAAGAGTCACAAAACTGGGTGACGGGGTATCAAGATGGCAGATGCAATTCCATGTTGATAAATGCAAAATAATGGGCATTGGCAAACATAATCCCAGTGGTACATGCAAAATGATTGGGTCTACATTTGCTGCTACCACGCAAGAAAGAGATCTTGGAGTCATCCTGGATAGTTCTCTGATAACATCTCCTCCATATGCAGCCGTGGTTTATTATACTTGACGTTTCAAAGAAAACCTTCCAAATATGAGCAGAGGCAGGGGCTTGGTTCGGATGCAATACCAGGACCGAATCAATATGAAATTCTGCAAAAATCACTGCGGTCCATAAAAGACTGAAGCGATTGCGTGTGAGGGTGGGACACGTTTAATAAACATGCTAGGGGGGAGCATGGCAAATTTCCCCACTCTAGCCACGGCCCTAGAGAGCTTGCAATAAACACTAGTTCTTTCAGATCAAAGGGATACAAGCGCTGAAACGTGTTGCAAATGTAACTGCGTGCATTAACGGAATGGCTGCTGTCTCTCGCGTGTGTCTATGGCGGCTAGTATGAATGGAGTCCCAGTCGTGGTTGGCGCCTCTTGGTGCTATTAAGATAAGCGTGAGATACACAGTTATGTCAGGTACCAAGTGCTGGGCTGCTGCTGTGAGAGGTTTTGTAGGACTTGTCTAAAGTTCGATCCAGTTCACTTCCACCACTTCAGTCATATTTTGGCATGAGCTCACATGTGTTGCCTGGAGACCAGCTCCCAAAATGGGGAGAGGGATAGCTTAGTGGTTTGAGCATTGGCCTGCTAAACCCAGGGTTGTGAGCTCAATCCTTGAGGGGGCCATTTAGGGAACTGGGGCAAAAACGTGTCTGGGGATTGGTCCTGCTTTGAGCAGCCGGGTGGACTAGATGACCTCCCGAGGTCCCTTCCAACCATGATATTCTATGAAAATACAGGAGCAGGTTGAAGCTAAAGAGGGTATCAAAATAACTTCCAAACTCTTGTCCCCTCCTCCCTCACTGCTGCCTCTACCCCTCAGTGAAATCTCATGGGTACTGAGGAAGCCCCATTGATTCCCAATAAATATTGATTGCACTAACATTCGGGACAGATTTCGATGGCCTATTTAGGCACCGATTCAGCAAATTACTTAATCCCGTTGCTTCCTGAATCAGGGGCTTAGTTTTGTGCTGTTGGGTAGCCTATCCCCCCCCCCCCCATTCCATACACTTACTGGTTACTTTGGGGGAAGTTCTCTGCAAAGTAAATTCCAGCTCCAAACGTCCCTCCGGCTTATGGAATCTTGCATGAATTGTGGAAAAGGGTATGTGGGGGGGTCTCTTTTCATTTGGAAGCGATCATTTCAATGCTCATTATATTTTTCATATGACTTGCCTGAGTGGAAGCTGAACAAGAGATATTTAGTAGCTGGTAGTGCCCCCCTGTTTCAGGTGATTTGAATTCAAAGTAATCACTTCCTTAGCTGGGAATTCATTTAAGGGTTTGACAATAGAGCAAACAATCGATTGGATTTCTTGTCGCGGGCAAAGGCGTTGAGGTCCGTGGGGTTGTGACGTCGGTAGCTCTTTTGCTAATTGGAAGGGCGGCACCGGTTATAGTTTCAGTCATCAGAATCAGGGGGGAAAAGATCTAGCGATTCAGACTTCTAGTTTTCTTTCTCTGATGAGCTTTGGGTATTGTGTTTTTCAACCCCATTCTGGCTTCCACGTGCACTCCTCACTCCGTCCTGGGCTGTCTTTTCTTCCCTCTCTTTCTCCCGTCCGGCCTGTCTCAGTTTGGGGGACTCTACCCCCCAAAGACCACCCCCATTTGTCCCCCTCTCCAAACGTAAGGCTGAGACTTGATCAGTGAGTGAAATGAATTCAGAGGAGGAAGACTCCATGTGTGTTTAGTCCCTTTCTTTCTTTCTTTCTTTCTTTCTTTCTTTCTTTCTTTCTTTCTTTCTTTCTTTCTTTCTTTCTTTCTTTCTTTCTTTCTTTCTTAACAAGAAAAGGAAATGGCCAAACATTCCCTTCCCCGGTTTTCTTCCTTTTTATTCAAAAGCGACAAAGAGTCCTGTGGCACGTTATAGACTAACAGATGTATTGGAACACAAGCTTTCGTGGGTGAATACCCACTTCGTCAGAAATGAATACCCCCACTTCGCCACTTTTTATGGCATTTCCCCAGCCTAGGACTGTAAAATCCAAAGGGAACACAATCGGAATCCCATTAGGTTCCACCTCACCCTGGGATCCACCCAAATCCTCCAAAAGGCTATTGGCCGTAGACATCGTGAAAAACATCTCTATGCTCCCGTTCTTTATTTAAACCCCAAATTTCGCACCGGAGTCGCCAAATGCTACAATGCTTCTGGGAGCAACCCGTCCCACGCGGTGGCATGTCCCCATCGCTGCTGACTCTTTCCTTCGTGGCAAATCCCCGGGCCCTTTTCGAATGAAACACCACTTGTGCAGCTATTACCCAACGCTGAATCCTAGGGGGAGTGTGTGTGTGTGTGTGTGTGTGTGTGTGTGTGTGTGTGTGTGTGTGTGTGTGGAGGGGGGGCAGGAACTGAGCGATCGGAATGTAAATTTGACTCTGGGTTTTGATTCCCACCTCCCGCCTTGTAGAGTCCTACCCTGAAAGGCGACCGTTTGCGATGCACTCCGGAGCTGCCCGTGCCAATAATCCCGCGCCCGATTTTGTGGGTGTACACGTCTTTTAATCTCAAAACAAATGTAATTCTATCTAAGGGAACGTTTCCCCCGCAACTACCCCATTTTAATCCCTGTAGCATAAAGCGTGATTCCTTCTCCATTGGAAAGGTCTGACCGCGTCCACTGCGGCGGCGCTCCCGTACCTTGTATTCATTTGTGGGCCGCACAAACCTTTTCTTACGGAGTGGGAATGAGATTGCTTCGTGTCGGCTTCTTATCCAACGCCGCAGATGCCTGGGGCCCAGATGTTAATTCGAGCATCAAGACCCACAGGGACAGAGATGCAGAGAAATAACAGCCAACACACACACACACACGCGGAGAAATAACAGCCAACACACACACACACACACACACACACACACACACACACACACACACACACACAGAAATAACAGCCCCCCCCCACAAACACACACACACACACACAGAAATAACAGCCCCCCCACAAACACACATACACACGCAGAGAAATAACAGCCAACACACACACACGCGGAGAAATAACAGCCAACACACACACACACACACACACACACACACACACACACACACACACACACACACACAGAAATAACAGCCCCCCCCACAAACACACATACACACGCAGAGAAATAATAGCCAACACACACACACACACACACACACACACACACACACCTTCCTTCTTTCCCCCCTTGCAGTCCCCAGCATACGATGCATGCCAGAGTGACAATTTTATAGCCATCCAAGGAGCGGTGAGGAGAAGTAGTTGCCCGGGGAAAGATCACGTTTTGGGTGACAAACTGTGACTAAACTTAAATTATTTGGGACCTTTTAACGTACAGTCCCCTCCAAAAGGAGCGTCGTAATTTTTACAGTAAATCTGCCAGTGGTTTTGGTTCCCAGGGCTGAAGCGTACATTTAATATTTATACTGTATTTATTATTATTACTGTTATTATTCTTTTCGCGTGTGTGTGATGGGGGCGGGGAGGGAACATTGCCATCTGGCTGAAATTTATGTCTCCCTCCAGAAAGGGCTCAACTGTAGAGATGGAAAATGTAACCGTACAGCAAATGGAGCGGGGCTGAAATATTCCGGGGATCTCAATTTTGATATTCCTGGATCAATGTGCTGCCGTTTCATTAAATGCTTTGAAACCAGAGCAGAGGGGGAGACTTTCTGCATCTCTAATACAGTTAGATGGTTATTTCCCCTCCAGCTGCAGTATCGTTGGGCATACTTTGGTTAGTGCCGAATTTATAAAGTTGCCATCTCTCATAGAAATGCCAGTTCTTTTAAAGGTGGCCCTTTGCAAATAATAATAATAATTAATAGTAATCAGGGCTTTCGCTATTAAAACGCGGACAAGTTGATCTCACTCGGTTCTCTCTGTTTGATTCCACTGACTTCAAATTGGGACACAAAGCACAGTTAATAGTGAGGGGAATTTTTAAGCCATTAAATACGGATTATCTAATCCAGCCATATAGTTTTTTAGATAAACTTGAATTATTATTATGTTTTTAAATCCATAGCAATCGAAGTTTTAAGGGACCTCATTGGCTAGATGCAACCCCGAGATGTTGACTTTTCTTTGCTGTGTTCCTTAATAATAACCCTGAGTACTCATCGCCACCATTTTCAAAGCTGGGCGCCCCTAAATTCACAGCGACGCACCTGAATATGAATTGCCTATCCGAATTACTGAGCGCACACAGTTCCTGTAGATTTTCAGCACTTGTAAATGCCGGACTATTCTTAATTAGGTGCTTAGGTCTAGTCTGAAGAGGCCAACTTTGACAATGCTGGCCGCACGTCCTCAGGATAATTATTACTACAAACTATATGCAATAGTTGTTAGAAACTTGAACCTGCTCTTCTCGCCTCCATTAAATTGGATTTAATATACAATTCGAGAGCCTTCAGAGAGAGGGGCAAAATGCTCAGTGCCTTAATCTCAAGATGTGGTGAACAAGGGACTGAAAATGCAGCCCCTTATTTAGCTGGGTGAGTTTATTTCATTTGGCCATTTCAAATAAGAAAGCTGTGTCTTCACCGCAGAAAAGGGGCGTTCTGACACCCCGCTAGCTAGTGGAGGTAAGGCACAGTCGATGTGGGAGAAGAGCTAAGGTTTTTGTATGTTGGGATGTTGCTTCCCCGTGTGAATTGTACACGCAGCTGAAGGATTGTACAGATAAACGCGATGCAAATGGAAACTACAAAGAATGGGGACTTTGGAAGGTGGTAGCTTCTTGGCGTGTAAACTGAACACAAACAGGGACGAATACAGAGGCTGTCCTTGACCCCAAAATTGGTATTTGAAAATGTTCAGTGGAGTTCAATGATCAGGGGAAATCTTCGATTCAGTGATCGGCTGGAATTTTCGTTTCAATTTCTCCGCCCTGGGCTGCAACAGACAACAACAATTCCTGTGATTTTACATCACCGGATCTTGATGTCTACGATTGGACTCCATGATCTGGACTCGCTGTCCCTTCCCAACCTGACAAGCGAGCGTCGTCCTGCCAGAGAAGGGTTCATTCCCTTAATAGAAATGTTTGGCTTTGAAATGATGACCAACAAAACCCATATTTCAACGATCACAATGGATCTTTTCTCCTCCAACCGTAGCATCATATCGAATTGTTGCCCTGGCCTCCTGTGAAATGAGAAATTGCCCGAGAAGGCTATTTCCCCAATCTTCAACATAATCATTCATAAGGAATAATATCAACGTGTACCAAAAATAGACATTTTATCAGCAAACTAAGCAGGCTTTGATTGATTTTGAGCCAGACTAACTTCTGGACTGGAGAATCACTCTTCAGAAATTCAGAACACCTTTTTCGGAAGGCAAAAGGAAACTGTTCCTGAGAAGCTAAGTGCGTATTCGGGCTCTAATTGTCTCAGTCGCACAATGATCCGGCGATTATCTTTACTTAGGCCAGATACATAATCACAAATAACAATCAACATGTATTGGTTGGCCTTGGGCGGAATATTTAAAAGGAATACAGGGCGTGCGATTTCACAGAACACTCCCACGTTACAACCTTGAAAATACATCTGTTAAAGGCAACACTGATCGTATCAAAGCCTGTAGAAAACTATTGCAACGATTCAGAGCCCGTCTCCAACAATTTTCCTTGTTAGAGCCAGAAACCACAGATCTTTATCTAGTTTTATGTCTACAAATTCTTGAGCCCAGGCCGGTCCGACTTTTCTTTACAGCTATACTTTCTATCATGTTACATTTTTAACATATTGGGTGAAGGCTTTTCTTTGCTTTGTTTTTTGGGGGCGGGGGGGGGAGCAAATGAGCCACATACAGTTTAAACACTATTAAAAGTTGTAGGTCGAGATGAAAAGAGAGAGGCCAGAGACACAAAGTTTCATTAGGAAAAGTAAAAAGGAAGTCCCTTTCGCCGCTAAGTAAAGGAAGAAGAGGTAAACTTGAGTTGTCCTTGAGTTCAAATGTTTGTTACGGATCAGTTGGCCTCTTCAACAAACAACCTTTTCAGCCAACAAACCTTGGCTGCAAATATTGTTAAGCACCGCAGCAAGTGTAGATTGGAAGCGAAAGGTTTGGGCCAAACATACAGTATTTGTTCCAGTAACATGCACGCTCATTGTATTTAGAATATGATCGATCAGTCCATAACAAACAAACTAGTGTCGCATTGCTGACCTCAGAGGCGTAGCGAGCGCCCTCCGTACCCTCCGACCAGAGGGGGCCCCGCAAGGAAGGGGGCCCCTAAAAGTGGCAAAATAAATACCGCATTCCAGTTTCTGTACTGTAAGGGGCCCCGCCCCGACATATATTCGGAGGGGGCCACGTTCTTTGTTGCTAGGGCCCTGGCTGATCTGATCTGTTATGAAGCCGCAAAAGGGGTTTTAACCTCTGTGTGACTTCATTTTAAATGTTACTTGCCCAATGCAAATGAAAACACTTTTGTTTTCAGTCGCAAGGCCAGTTAGGTCTCTACTGTATTGTTGTTTTCAGGGTTGTATGTTGGTCCCAGGATATTAGAGAGACAAGGTGGGAGAGGTGATATCTTTTATTGAACCAACTTCTGTTGGTGAGAGAGCTCTGTGTATCTCCAAAGCTTGTCTCTGGCACCAACAGAAGTTGGTCCACATCTAACCCACCTTCTCTATTGCATCGTGTAATTATTTAATAGCGATTAAGCAGTTAAAAAAAAACACAAAGTGAATGTCACTCTATGTCGATCGCTTCTGTGTTGTTTCAGGAACCCCTGACTTCTTCACTGGAAATGCTTCACTTTATTATCTTCATCCAATTGCAGAACAAGATTGCTTTTCAATCCATTAATTATCAGAGGGGTAGCCCTGTTAGTCTGGATCTGTAAAAAGCAACGAGTCCTGTGGCACCTTATAGACTAACAGATGTATTGGAGCATAAGCTTTCGTGGGTGAATGCCCACTTCATCAGACAGGTTTTCACCAGGAAAGCTTATGCTCCAATACTTCTGTTAGTCTATAAGGTGCCACAGGACTCTTTAATCCATTAATTGTTATTATTATTGTTGTTGTTTTCAAACTGGAATCCATCTTTCCTAATAAATACATTGGAAGCACATTTTTTATTAAAAAAAAAGGAATAAAAACCCTGAAAGTGAAAATTTGATTTAAAAAACCCCTAAAAGAAAGACATAAATATGGGTAATCTAGGCTGCATTAAGTCTTGGGATGGTGGCTTTTGAAGTAGTGTACCTGGGTGATAAATCTGCGGCTATTATAACAGAGAGAGGATTTGGCACATGCAAACAACCTATTTCCATAAAAGCCTTCAAGCAATTCACAATTTATGTTCAGATTGCAAGGTGAAGCTGGGTGCCTGTCAGGAATATTTTTTCTTTTAATGACAAAGTCAGTGATGTGACTGATGCCACTAATCTTTAAAAAAACCTGTTGTTAACACTCGACTGCTAATGAGGAATACCACGGATAATACTGGTTATTATTCTGAAATTGGATTGGGTCTCAAAACAAGCCAGCGTTTCTCAAGATCATTCTGCTATACATTTCCCTTGAAGGGTGATGCATGTGTTTGTTTTTATATGTGTGTGTTCATAGGCATTTGTGTATGCTTATATGAATGCATGTGTGCATATTCAGCTCTATTTTTGCATGTGCGTACATGTGTATATGAATGCATATATATATATGTATCTATCTGTGTCTCTGTAAGGGTGTATATATGTGTATGTCTGTTGATCTCTGCATGTAGGCCTGTTTATCTCTGTGTGCCTGAAAAAACGCCTTACCTTTTTCTGCCTTGCCAGTCCCTAGCTGCTTATGGAAATAAATGCCTGAGATTGTCTTTAGTTTTAAGACGCAGAAAAGCCATCAGTCTGAAATGTGTCCGAAATTTTAACCGGAAGCGTTGTATACGGGGAAAATGCTACTGACAATAGACAGCAATGGGGTTGATGGCCTTTCCTGCATATATGGCGCTGGGATCATTTGGGACATATAACAAGCTGAACCAGGGAACTGCTACGGATGTGAGCCTGCAACCCTTGTCCAGGCAAAACTGCCATTTGGCCTTGTCTAGGTTAAGATTCTGGGGTGATAGTCGCATGTTTTTAAAAGACAAGTGTAGAAAAGGAACACAGCCTTTTACATGTTATACTGGTCAAGTTAACATGACTTGATTTCATCATGATAAAATCTCATACATGGCCTGTTATGGACCAGACCATCAAACCCTCAACCAGTAAAATCTTCTGCTTTGGGGCTCCAGCCATGAGTCCTGTATTCTTACTGCTCTGTTGTATTAACACCATCTTTTCTCTCAGTCCCAGATGTCTTGGGGCAGGGGGTAGGGACTGGCTTGAGCTGTAGGAATAGGGAGTTGGGGGGAGAGGAACAGAGTTGCATTACATCATCTGGCAGGCAGCCATATAAAGTGTAAGTGGGGGCCATTTCTTGGCTCCCCCGGCAGGTTTGCAGCTCTCCAGAACCTGCAAAGATTTATTCCCTTTTTTTTAGAATGTCGATTGCAGTTTTGTGCTGTTGGGTTTTAAGTACTTGGACAGGCACAATCCAGAAGGCACATGCCCTGTACAAGGTGTTTTTTTCTGGTTCTTCTTTGATGAGCACTTTAAGGTGAGTAATGCCACCGTCAAGTGGGCACTCAGCTTCTCTTGTCCAAGGGGATGCCAGATTAGCTAAGGTAACTTCTGCTCATCACAAGCCTCTGGTGGGTTCCTCCACAGCTCATGGCCTGAGCAGGAGGTTGAAGGAGGAATGGACTTGTATGATGGGCACTGTACAAAGGGAAGTACCCTAGACCCACATGCATCCATGAGCCTGGGCCAGCAGGGGACTTACACCCAACCTGTGAAAGGATTTCAACGTGGGAGTTGAATGGTCCTTAAAGATGAGGCCCATTCCTGGAATTGTCCTTGGACAGTGAAGTTGGATTCCTTAGAGTTGCAGGCTAATTGTCTGGATTCCTTAGAGTTGCAGGTCATGTGGCTTCAGAGCCGTGCAAATCTGTCCTGAGGTCTTCTCCAGCAGCTGAACAGGGACCTTGATGCTACTTTTGACTGAGGATAAAAATGGAGTCTCACCAATAAGGGTCATCTCCCTGAGGACACTCATGGGTTTGGTAGACTGTACTGAGGCTCAGATGCTACATTTATAATCTCTTCCAGACCACCTCACATTTATAATTATCATGCCAGGCAAGTCCTCCAAGGCTGATTTGGGTTTGAAACAGTTCATGCCTGCAAGGCTTTGTGCGTGATCGTAAACATGAAGGAGGATATGGTGGCCTGGACCCAAGTTTTAGACAAAGGTGTTGTGATTTCCCTTTGATGGTCCACTAGATGGTGTCACTAGACCTTTGATATTACTTGGATATGCATCATTTTTGGTGTTTATTTCACTAGTGAGTGTTGTATAAAACTGTACCCCTGCCCAGCATTGGGAAATGAGATCATGTAGGACATAACATTTTTTGGACTATTTTCCTTTTCAGGTGGGATGTCTTTTTGTAGGTCAAACCAGCAAGATACAAAAAGCTGGTGTTTCTGTGTGATTGACACTCAGATGGTGAATCATGAAATAACCTAAACCGAAGTCTGGATGGCATGCATCTTTTCCTTATATTGCTTGTGTCTCATTGATCTTGACTGGGTCTTCTAGGTGCTACTCTAATGCAAATAAGAATGTAGTTGAGATTCTCCCCCGCCCAAGTTTTCTATTTGAAATCCTCCTTTCATGGTTTATATATCTAGGGACATCTTTAAATAAAATTACTTGTGGTGAAATTTGGCAGGCCAAATCCCGGCTGGCGTGGGCGAGACTGGGAGTGGGGCAGAGAAAGTGGCAGAACTTAAAGTGTAAATAAATAGGAATGCTTGAAACTGCCTTCTGAACAAGAGGCGGGGTTTGTGATACTGAAAGGAATTATTCTCATTTAATTCCAAAGGTGTTTCTGGTTTGTTGTTGTCAGGTGTGTTTGTTTTTATACCTTGCAAGGGGTCACAGAACTCGCCTGTACCTGACTGAGAGCTTTGCTTGCTCACCTGAGATCTGATTGCAGCCCCATCAACGAAGTGCTCTCATTGTGTGTTAGGGCAGGGGATCTCAACCTTTTTCTTTCTGTGGCCCCCCCAACATGCTATAAAAACTCCACGGCCCACTTGTGCCACATATAAAAGCCAGGGCTGGCATTCAGGGGTAGCAAGGAGGGCAATTGTCTGGGGCCCCATACCACAGGGGCACCCAGAAAGCTACATTGCTCAGGCTTCGGCTTCAGCCCCATGCAGTGGGCCTTTGACTTTCTGTCCTGGGCCCCAGCGAGTCTAATGCTGGCCCTGCTTGGTGGACCCCCTGCAACCTGCTCATGACCCCCTAGGAGGCCCCCGGACCCCTCGTTTACAACCACTGTGCTAAGGCATAGTACCAACATCTACAATTGTGAGTCACCCAATCAAGGTTATAGGGAACGCAATTCATGTTAAAAGAATTCAAGGCACATCATTTCGAAGCTCTTTTTTTACTGTGACCCTCTTACTGTGTCTGTTCACAAATTTTAATACCCATTGCTTTTGATGTGGTTGTGTGTGTGTTCATCACACATTTTGTATAACATATGTGGGTGCTGAAAAGCCAAGAATGTCATGGGTAATTAAGCCATAATGAGAATCAGAACCGTCTCCTGGCTTGTTTTGGAGACACGAAATGTGCGATGCCCAAGAAGAACAATTTCTGAACAACCAGAAAGTTCTTTCTATATTATCATTTAGCTGCGTTTTTTCCTTTCCCCTCCCTACATCCAGAATTGCTCCTTGACTGTTCCAAACAACCATGTTGTGATAGCATTTGTTTTACAGTGACACCTAGCGGCTCCATTGTGGTAAGTGCTTAGGTGTATTACGGATGCAAAGTAAAAGACAATCTAGTCCCCAAACAGCTAACAATCTACAGATGCAAGGGGGAGGAAATGACATACCCCCATCAGCTGCAGAGCCAGGAATGGAACCAAGGTCTATTGATCCCAGACCAGTTGCTCCAGCCATGAGCCCCCTGTATCTCTCCATGACCATCTCTTTCTGTCCTAGACATGGCATGACACTGAGTTTCTTTGTTCTTGTCCTTGTCTATCCAGACCATCAGCTGGAAAAATGACAGACAATGGATTCTATGCCTCTCGTCATTGTACGGCTCAGGAAGGAGCAGCCGCATGCAAACGCTGTCCGAATGTGACATAAGGGCCCAGACTGGAGTAGCAGCCACATGATGCGCTCCCACAGCGAGGATCTGGCAGTGGCCTCCACATGCAAGCAACACACCATTGTGTCTCCACCCAGGGACAGGGCAGGCAAGAGGGAGACAGAGCCACTCTTAAAGCTGCGCAAAGTAGCTTTAACCTCTGATCTGTGATGACTTCTAACTCCCCGCTGAACATTCATCCAGACACTGTGAGACCACTGGTAGCCCAGACACCACATCAACCTGGTTTCCAGAGATGGAGGGATGGGAGCACTGCCAAGGGACAAACACGCCATATCGCTGCTCTGAGAGCTGTAGCGTTGTGGCCAGGTTTCCCTATGGTCTCCGGGGAGTCCCATAATTAGGGCAGCCCTTCCACATGCTCAATCTCATCACCACCTCGACGAGGGCAAAAATGAGTTGGGGTTTCATCAGCCTTGTGCATTTTTTAATGTAACATTTCCCCTATTTGAGATCATTCTCCTACTTATTCTGTCCGTTGGTGGTGGTTGCGGATGTCAGCAGGGTTATGGGTGAGGATTGATTCCAGATGTTCTTTCCACATTACAGTAGAACCTCATCGTTACGACCTAGGGAACGGAGGTTGTTCGTAACTCTGAAATGGTCATAACTCTGAACAAAATGTTCTGGTTGTTCTTTCAAAAGTTTGCAACTGAACATTGACTTAATATAGCTTTGAAACTTTACTATGCAGAAGAAAAATGCTGATTTTAATCATCTTAATTTAAATGAAACAAGCACAGAAACAGTATCCTTGCTTTGTCAAAAATGTTTTTTAACTTTCTCTTTCTTTCTTTCTTTCTTTCTGGGTAGTTTACGTTTAACACGGTACTTTACTGTATTTACTTTTTTTCCCCTTTGTCTCTGTTGCTGCCTCATTGGGTACTTCTGGTTCCAAATGAGGTGTGAGGTTGACTGGTCAGTTCATAACTGTGTTGTTCGTAACTCTGAGGTGCTACTGTATTTGTTTTCTTATATTTGAAAGATCCATTTTAAAAAGAAAAAATATGTAATTTCCCCCCTTCTGTGGGTTTTTCTACAGAAGGAGATGGATTCCGAGATGTTAAGGTCAGAAGGACCCACAATGATCATGGCCTGCTGCATATCACAGGCCCTAGTGAAAGTATTGTGATTAGGGGATTAGGCTAGTACTTAAGAGAGCTAGGTTTCAACCCTTAATCTGCTATTGACTTCCTGTATGACTTTAGCTGAGTCACTTAGCTTGGCTGAAAAATGGGGATATTAGCAATTCTCTATTGTGTGGGATTGTTGTGAGGAAAAAGATTGTGCGGCGCTTAGATACTATGACGATACAGGCCACCTTACTACTTCATGCAGAATTTCACCATGTTGTTCATGCCGTGGAAGGAGTTATTCTTCCTTGAACACTCTGAAACCCAATAACTCACTGTTGAACTGTTTTAGAAAAACATTGTAGATACCTAGATTGTAAACTCTTGGGGGCAGAGACCATCTTTTTGTTCTGTGTTTGTACAGTGCCTAGCACACCACAGGTTCTCGGTCTATGACTGTGGCCCCTTGGTGCTATCCAATAAAAATAATAAATAATAACATCCAATCGCTATTTAAATATTCCTGTCCATGTTTTGAGCCCACGCATTGTCTGTTGCCTGAGTGCTTTCCACCCATTTTAAAATATTACATTTATTACAGTTGTCATGCTGTCATGTTTGGGGAATGTAGCGAGGCGACAACTCACCGGCGCGGTGCCTCCTGCTGGTCATCTTGGGAATTAGCTCTCCAGCATATGGAGTGCCCTCTGCAGGCTGGTGTCTTGCCTGCCGCTGGCCCCTTGTCCCTCCCAGAACCTGGTGCCCTTTACCTCAGGGTTCTGCCCCAGCAGTACCCCCACACTCTGGGTCTCCCCTCCCAGGAGATCCCCCACCCCTCTATACCCACCTTGCCTCAGTGACTACTGCCAGTCGTCATCTAGCCCCCGCTCACTGGGGCAGGCTGAACAAAGCTGCTCAACTTCAATCCATAAATGTTTCCACTTAGCGGAGTGACCTTTGATAGATCATGATAGAGTTTTCCAATAAATCAGTTATGCAACTGCTGCTACAAAAGCCTTAATTGGATCACTCTCTAACCATATATACTAACTCCGGGCAAAGGTTTTCTCTGGGCAAATATGAAATTTATGACCTTCCTGGTCATGGGAGTTCCACGCTAACTGCAGATGTAAGAGTGCAAACTACGAGTTCATGTTTTGTATGCGTGAGTGTTTCATTAAAGTACCTCATAAATTCATCCAGACTTTAATGTGTTTGTCTTTGCTTCTATGTTATACTGGGGTGGGTGTTGTTGGTTTTTGTCTTTCCAAAGCACCTCATTTTGATTGTCCATTTAAGCTCTGTTCCACGGCGATGGATACACAATATTTATGCTTGTGTGTGTTAAATAAGGGTAATTTCTTGTCATATAAGATGAGAAAAAACGCTCAGTGATGTGATATCCCTCACAATAACATGATGGCCTATATCTTCAAAGGTGACGGGTGATTTTGCATGCCCCAGTCTTCAAAAAAAGTAAGGTTCTGGCACAGTCTTCCAATAAGCATAGTGGGGGCGGGGGGGGGGGGGGGAGCAAAGAACCTACCTGGTTTTAAGATGGAATTGTGTCTCTGACAGGCCAGGTGCCAGTTCATGCCAATGTCCCCATTTCTCAACTGGACACTAACAGAAACATTGCTGGAATCTGTCTGGCTCACTTGTGGGTTGATATTGATAAAATACAGATTAGAAATATAAGTAAGTGTTCAGTGTTAAGATGCTACTGCATGCTTGCGAGTTGCTTTCTGCATCAATCTTACTCATAATATCTGTGTTCCATACTGTAATGTGCTATTTGAGCAGTTGTATTGTGAGCCTCTGTGACCCAAAGGGTACGTCTACACTTACCGGAGGGTCCGGTGGCAGGCAATCGATGTTCTGGGATCGATTTATCGTGTCTGGTTAAGACGCGGTAAATCGATCCCGGATCGATCCCGGAAGTGCTCGCCGTCAACGCTGGTACTCCAGCTCCGCGAGAGGAGTAGGCGGCATCGACGGGGGAGCCTCCCTGCCGCGTCTGGACCCGCGGTAAGTTCGGACTAAGGTACTTCGAATTCAGCTACATTATTAACGTAGCTGAATTTGCGTTCCTTAGTCCGAAGTGGGGGCTTAGTGGGGACCAGGCCTATTATGACTCACCCTACAGAAGAGGGACTTTAATTAGCATGAAGAACTGCTCTTCTACAGAAATTGTTATGTCCCTCCCAAAAGAGGAGACCCATCAATGCCAGAAGGGTTCTGGTTGGATCTTACAACTGGAAACGCTCTACATCTGGATTGAGGAATCGTCAACAAAAGGGCTACATATTTTTACTGTTCTGCTCTCCTTCCTGTGAAGATGAGTCATGCAAATGAACTCCTCCCAATATCTGAGTTTGCAGCTCAGAGCACATGGCAGGAGGGGGATAAAAAACCCGAAACAAAAGGAATTATGTGGCTGTATGATGCTTTGACACTGGAGGAGCAAGGTGTTTCTAGGCATAAGCAAAAGATTCTCCTCTGCTTAGCATGGGTTAGCCCTCAAGGACAAATGGAGCTTGCTGATTATAGAGGCCTATATTCACTTTTGAAACCTAAGACTGTAATTCATAGAATCATAGAAATGTAGGACTAGAAGGGACCTCGATAGGTCATATAATCCAGTCCCGTGCACTGAGGCAGGACTAAGTATTATCTAGACCCTCCCTGGGAGATGTTTGTCTAAACGGTTCTTAAAAACCTCCAGTGACTGAAATTCCACAACCTCCCTAGGTAATTTGTTTCAGTGCTTAACTACACTTCCAGTTAGGAAGTTTTTCCTAATGTCTAACCTAAATCTTCCTTGCTGCAATTTAAGCCCATTGCTTCTTGTCTTGTCGGCAATGGATAAGAACAATTTATCACCTTCTTCTTTATAACAACCTTTTATTGTCTCCCCTCAGTCTTCTCTTTTCCAGACTAAACAAACCCACTTTTTTCAATCTTTCCTCGTAGGTCATGTTTTCTAGACCTTTTATCATTTTTGTTGCTCTCCTTTGTACTTTCTCCAATTTGTCCACATCTTTCCCAAAGCGTGGTGCTCAGAACTGGACACAATACTACAGTTCAGGCCTTACCAGCGCTGAGTAGAGTGGCCTGTTTTCATCACTCCTTCTAATACATCCCAGAATGATGCTAGCTTTTTTTTTTTTGCAACAGTCTTACATTGTTGACTCATATTTTGTTTGTGACCCACTATAACCCCCACGCCCTTTTCTACAGTACTCCTTCCTAGACAGTCATTTTCCATTTTGTATTTGTTCAATTGATTATTTCTTTCTAAGTGTAGTACTTTGCATTTGTCCTTATTGAATTTCATCCTGTTTATTTCAGACCATTTCTCCAGCTTGTCAAGATCATTTTGAATTCTAATCCAGTCTTCCAAAGCACTTGCAACCCCTCACAGCTTGGTATCATCCGCACACTTTATAAGTGTGGTTTCTATGCCATTGTCCAAATAATTTCTGAAGCTATTGAATAGAAGTAGGCCCAGGACAGATCCCTGCAGGATCACATTCAATATGCCCTTCCCGCTCAATTGTGAACCATTGAGAACTACTCTCTGAGTATGCTTGTCCAACCAGTTGTGCACCCACCTTACAGTAAGTCCATGTAGGGTAGGCTATATTTTTCTAGCTTGTTTATGAGATAGTCACATGAGACCGTAACAAAAGCCTTACTAAAGTCAAGATATATCACATCTACCGCTTCCCCACATTCACAAGGCTTGTTACCCTGTCAAAGAAGATATTTGTTTGGTTTGACATGATTGGTCCTTGACAAATCCATGCTGACTGTTACTTATCACCTTATTTTCTGCTAGAAGCTTACCAGCTGAATGATTATTTGCACCATTATCTTTCCGGTTACCGAAGTTAACCTGACTGGTCTATAATTCTCTGGATTGTCCTTATTCCCATTTTTATAAATAGGCATTATATTTGCCCTTTTCCAGACCTCTGGGATCTCCCTTGTCCTCCACAAGTTCTCAGTGATACTCGCTAATGGCTCAGAGAACTCTTTAGCTAATTCCCTAAGTATTCTAGGATGCCCTGCCGACTTGAAGACATCTAACATCTCTTTTAGGCTCCCTGGAAAATCCCACCTTAAACAAGCACTAGAGGTTGTTACTATGACTAATTTTTATGATTAAAAATATCATTATAATTGACTATGAAATAGGAGGCTAAAACTGGAGAGATACTCAGGAGACTGGATTTATCACATTGCATAAAACATTCATCAGCATGATCGAGCTTCCTGTTACCTCTTTACGGCTTGTTGGGTGAAAGCTGAGAGCAGACTTTGCCCGGGTTCTGAAACCCACAGAGGTAAAGGTGCTCCTGATTCTTATCACTGTTCTCTAGACTTTAAGGAGTTAATTCCTGACTTGACTCTGTCTCCATCTCTCCCCTAGTGAATTTTATGGGCTCCTTTAACTCACAGCACAGAGATCTGACACTCTGGCCTTTTGTAATAATCCTCTCACTCATGTTATTTCTTCTGGAAACGTCTCTTGCTTGCCTGTGCCATAAAGCCCACATTCCAGTCCTCCCGGGCCAAGGTGGTTTGATCTGAGCCCTGTTTCCTTTTACACTTAACTCTTAGCAAGAATGAGAGAGAGAAAAGAACTCTGGATTTTTTACCATGGTTTTCCACGTTTATTTTCCTAATACCCCTTCTCTCATTCCTCACCAACGTCTTTGATTATAGCCTACCAGCAGGGCCCCAGCAGGAATAAAGTGACATCACTCCATGCCCAGATATTTTTATCTGTAACTTCAGCTTCCCACACACTCTTCTTGGAAGTAGCCACCAAGCCACGAGGGTTCATCAGCGGTTTGATCACACAGCATAATGGTGCTGGTGGGCCCTGTACTCTGATGAAGCATTTAGGTCCCCAGCCCAGTAAATACTTAAGCACATGTTTAACTTCATGCACATGAGTAATGCCATTGAAACCAACGAGGCTACTCATATGCTCAAAAACGAGCACACGGATCACGACCTTAGTTCAGAAGAGGGTAGGATTGATGAAAAACACCTAGCTCTTATATAGCGCTTTTCATCAGTAGATCTCAAAGCACTGTACATAGGAGGTCAGTATCATTATCTCCATTTTACAGATAGGAAAGCTGAGGCCCAGATCAGGGAAAGTAACTTGCCCACAGTCACTCAGCAGGCCAATGACAGAGGCAGAATAGAACCCCTGATCAGCACCTTATCCCACCATACCACACTGGCCACCTCTATTTCAGATCAAGCTATGTGTGTTTTAAGTGCACGAGAGCATGTTGCTTTAAATAAAACAAAATGTGTGGCTGAAATCAACTATTTCGGAACATTTTGATAGCTAGCTGCATACAGGCGTGCATGTGTTTTGCAGAGAATGTACATGCACCTAGAGTTGTAGAGAGGCTCTTTTCATGATATCAAAATAAATGAAGTCATTTAGTTCATCGATTAAACGGGAGCGTCATGAAAAGAAAAGATTAACTCCAACGATTAGATCACTTGATCGTTGTGGCCGATTAGAAAAAAAAAACACCTCAAGTTATTTTGACGGTTTCCTTTTAACTGCAAATAAAAGCAGTTTGCAAGAACAGAGTGCTGCATGGTAAATAAATACAAACCTTTCCCCTCCCCACTTTTGCAATCTTACAAACCTTTCCTCCACCACTGTAATTGAGCCCTGGCTTGGAGAGGGAAGCAAATGATAAGAGATATTTGACCAGTGTGCCTCAGTTCAGTTTTAATCAGAGACTGCCCCCTCCTGGACTCGGAAGGGAATTCATGTCCCACACTCTTGCAATCTCTCCAAATTCTTGGTTGTATCACCCTAAACCTCTCTCAGACAATGGAGAATTCACCAGCCTTATTGATAGTTTACCTTCCCTGGATGTGACCTGGGAAGAGATCACCCTCTGCTGGACTGAGAGGGTCCCCTACGGTCACATTTTACACTTGAGAACTGTGTTAAACCAAAAGTCCATTAGAGTCAGCCAGCGACACTGATCTTATGGAACTATTGATTACAATGAGATTGATGATACTCACATATGTCTCTGTCTTTGCCTCTGCCTCTCCCTCTCTGGCATTGTCTGCACTAGAGATATTTAACATGTTAGCCACTGTTTAGTTGCCCTAGCACAATTGTAGCGCACATTCAAAAGTTTGAAGCACATAGACGGTCCAACCACCACCATGCTGTGCTTACCAGCATGTGATTCTCCAGCATGCCAATTTTCCACCACTCCAGTGCCAGCATCGATGGAGATCTCCGGTGCAATGGTCCCAACAGTGTGAATAGTCCTACAATAACAGTCTCACAGCCTCCTGGTGGCTGGTCTGAATTATGCTGATTGTGATTCCTTCCTGGTTGTGCCACTAACTTGCTCTGTGCCTCAGTTTCCCCATCTGAATAGTGGAGGAGAGTAACATTTACCTACTTCACAGGGGGATTGTTAGGTGTGAATGAAGGTTCTTAACGTGATTTGAGCCCATCCATTGAAAGAGGCTATAGAAATGCAAAATGATATTCTTTAGGTGTTTTGTTTATTATACTAGAAGCTGAAATCTCCATTTGGCCAGTGCCCTGGTGCCCTAGAGAGCTATTCTGATATGAAACAGATTTTTTAAATGTTGTTAGTTGTATATGGGCTCCATCAGGAGAGAGAGCCCATTTCTCTGCCTAATGGTGCTTCAAACACTCCTGTGACGTTGAATTAACACCACTAAAGGGAAAGATTAGAAGTCTCTTTAAAATGGCTCTTGGGAAAGTTTTCAACCCAATCTATCTGCACCCATGACACAGTATAAAGAGCCAGATAATGTGAGTGCAATAAAGCCGTAAACACAAGCAGCCTTGGTTTTAAATTAACAGGAGTGTTATTTACATCTGGGCAATTGGATACAATAGGGCTATTGCATAATTTCCATTATTTTAGAGGTGGGTTTTTTTTCCATGTGTGCAGGGAATGTTCAGGTTCGTTAATTAAAAAGGCAATATAGAAACTTTAGTGGGGGAGGGGGCGATTTCCCCCTTTTCCTCTTTTTTTAATTGAGTGCTTCATTTTTATTAAGGTTGGTTGGTTTCTGTCTAGGTCAATACATAATACCAGCATTTAATTCTCAAAGGAGCAGCTGGATAGGAAGCTAATAACATTAAAATGATAATAAATCAGACCCATGGTAGGTTTTATCATCTCGTTTTGGTTCAATTTTCTTAATGAACAAGTCAGGCTTTCCACCCACCCAATAGCTTTTCAGTCAGAGGTTTCTTTACTGAAACCTCTTTTGCCCTTTTTTGGCCTTTCTGGCCCAAATCCTCAGGTATTTAGGCTCCTAACTGCTACCGAAATCAGGGGCAGTTAGGAGCCTAAATATGTCTGAGGAGCTGGGCCTTTCTCCTCTCTCCCCAGCTGCAGCCTGATCCAAACCCCATTGATGGCAATCGGAGTCTTTCCACTGACTTCAATAGACTTTGTATCAGGTCCTATATTAATTTCTCCTTCATGCCATATAGGAAATGTATCTGCCTGGATTAGTGCTTCATGTGAAGGAAGGGGTTAGTAGGAACATAGGAACTGCCATACAGTTCTCAACATTTTTCCTATTGGGGACCCCACTCCTGGCATCATCCTCCCACATAGCTGGGATTTAGCTGGGCCTGCCCTCCCATTAGCCATATGGGAAGGGAAGTGTGTGTTTGCAAGGCCCTGACACCTGTCTGTTTCTCACCCATGTCATGTGCGCTACATCTACAATGGGACCCATGTAGACCAGCCTCTTGCCACCAACCGTGACCAATGCCACTTACTTCACTGAAAGCTGCAAGAGGGCAACTATGGCATAACCTGTCCTTTAGGGAAGTTTCTTCCCAACAGACTAACTTGTCTTAGGGGTTGGCTTATGCCCTGTGTCACTTACGGGGTTGGCTTATGCCCTGAAACAACTGACGAGCCAACTGATGAAAACAAATGACTGGGTCTACCTTCATTGCATTGCATATGAGGCTGGACCAAAACCCTTGCATTCCATTTTGGGGTGTTCTTTTATCATATTTATTAGTGGCTGGCAATTTCAAAAGTATACCCAAGTTGATCTGGGACCTAACACCTGTAGCATCCCCCATAATGAGCCGGGGTAAACCTGCTATTACACACTATCTATTCACTCAGACCCAGTTCAGCAAAGGACTTATTATGCACCTTCCAAGGGACTTAAGCATTTGCTTAAAGTTAAGCACATTCTTAGGCCATTTGCAAAACGGGGGCCTAAAAAAGGATGTGAAGGTAGATGGCCAGACCTAATAATGTGTTTGTGAAAGGCCTGGTGAACTACAACAAAATCTTGCCACTCACCTTGGGCCATATATTTTTCCTGAAGTCTTTCCATTTACTTCAATGGGCTTGGGGTCTGGCCCAGACAGAGAGGTTAGACCGCAAGGAATTTTTTGCATATACATTGTGGCAGGTGTGTGTATTCACTACTACGCCTGCCTATGCCTGTGTCATAGTTAATGGTTCTGTTGTGAAATGTTTGTTAGATCTCTTGCTTTCTTTTCTTTCATAGACACATTCCTCCAGAGACATTACAAATACGTTTTGAAAGCCAATTTATGGGCCATTATTTTATCTGAATGCATCAAAGCAAAGAATCAAAAACGAGGCAGAGAAAAAAAATGGTTTTTGTGCCAGCCACTTAAACCAAATTGCCTTGACTAAGATTACAAGTGCACCGGGACATGGCCTTTGGAGTCCTTGGATTACTGGCGTTTGGATCCTGTTGCTGCACAATCTTTTCATGTAAATCAAGATAAATTCAGCATGAAATCCTGATGAAAGCACTAGTAATCTTTTAGCTCTGATTTGTTTCCTTGCTCCCAGGTTTGCGCTCTGGACTGGGAAACCTTTCTTATTAATTAAACTGAAACCAGGGCGCCCTCTAGCGTCGCCTCGCTCTCAAACTGCAGTTAGCAAAGACTTTGAACGCACTCAAGTTTTTGCATCCCCTTTCCACCCAATGGAAACCCGAGCCATAAAATGAAAGAAAATTATGGACCTAGTGTTAGGGAAACAGCTGAAAGGTGCCGCATTTCAGCAAAGGCAGCAATATGTATTTTTGGCTCTCACTGTTTACCACAGTCCAAAGAATTCAGTAACTGTTGGACCTGTCATGATTTGAGATGTACTGTGGCCAAAAGTTGTCTTTGTTTGCTTTCTGGTGTCACGTGTATTGATGTACCCTTTCCCATGCACAAATCTTTATACCCAGACCCCAGATGAAAGGGTCTCACTAGTAACTGTCCTGTAATGATAATAACTGGAACATACTTGCCTCTCCAAAGGATATAAGTAGGATTGGAAGGATTAGATTTTTTGTAGGTAAATGTTTCATCGTACATACACAAACTGATGAATTTTTTCACCCCTCACTAAAGATCAAAATGTACACGTGGTCAAAGTAAGAAAAATGTGGCTTGAGAGCGTATTAGAAATTGACTTAAGGTTATTACCTTAATATATTTTGACGTGTGACATTGGCAATTTGTCTTTAAGTTATAAGCCTTTAACTCTTTGAATTTCAGTGTCTACTGTCATTGAGTAACTATTGTCTGATCCCTGGTGCAGGACGCCTGCCCCGTAATTTCCCACAATTCTGAACATTTAAATTGATAAAAATTGGGGGGAAATGCTCAAAACCCATAATTTTGTGCAGCTGTGAAAATTTAAATCAATGCAAATAAAAATTTTAAAAAAATAAACATAAGCATTAGCCACTGAAATTATATATATATAAAAATAAACATTGGATTCTGACAAGCCAAGGAAAGAGAGAGACCAGAGGCTGACTACAAGAATTTGAAACAGACAAAGGAATAACAGGGTAATAGCAAAGCAGAAGATTGCCTGCAAATGTAGCAATAATTCACAATAATTAGGTCCCTTCCAGCTATACATTTCTATGATTTCTGTGACTCTGTGTGTACGTAGGAACATAGGAATCGCCCTCCTGGCCAGCAATAATTGACCTGCATCTGAAGAAGTGAGGTTCTTACCCACGAAAGCTTATGCTCCCAGTACTTCTGTTAGTCTCAAAGGTGCCACAGGACCCTCTGTTGCTTTTTAATAATTCACACATCATTTTGCACTGTGTAAATAATAAACATGGACAAAAATTCTCCTTACACTTATTTTCCTCCAGTTGTATCTGTAAAATCAATTTCTCCGAACAATAAAGAGAAGTAGAGGGACTGTGTGCTTGTATGCATGACTATATCTTTGTGTATCTAGGATGTATGTGCATCACTTAATACTTAATCGGGTCTCATTGCAGGGAGGCTGGACTAGATGACCCATTGAGGTCCCTTCCAGCTATACATTTCTATGATTTCTATGACTCTGTGTGTACGTAGGAATATAGGAATCGCCCTTCTGGCCAGACCAGTGACCCATTTTGCCCAGTAGCCTGTCCCCAAAGGGCCCAGTGCTAGATGCGTCAGAGGAAGGTGTAAAAACCCACAGTAGGCGGTTGTGGGGTAATCCTAAGGGTGGTGGAACCAAGGGCAGTGCGGGCTGGTACCCTCACAATGGAAATACTATGAGGGGATGATCTATGTTTTCACCCCCACACGAGTTGTTTCAGATGATCAGGCGAGGCGGGACTCTGCAGCTGCCGGGGGCAGAGGTGAGAGTGGGACCTGGATGGGTAGGGTGACCATACGTCCCATTTGGGCCAGGACAGTCCCCTTTTTAAGCTCTGTGCCAGACCTCCTAACATCTCTGGCAAAACTGGACATTTGTCCCATTTTCTCTTGCCTAGTGGGGGCACAGAGGAATTTTTCAGGCAAGAGCAAATGCGATAAATTCCCAGTTTTGCCAAAAAAAAGTCATGACAGCCATCCGTGATGTCAGCTCAGGCAAGCAGTGACGCCAGACGGCTCGGGCCAGCCCCGGCTTAGGTTGACGGCCGCATGTGGCAGAGCTCAGGCAATCAGCGATGCCAGGGGGGCGAGGCTAGCCCTGTGTGGGGCTGGGCTGGCGTCGCCGCTTACCCAGTGTCCCGTTTTCAGTTGAGGGAAATATGGTCACCCTACGGATGGGCTGAATCTAACCCCACAGCGTCCGGGAACAGGTAGGCACCAGGGTGACTAGGCCGAGCCTGGGAGCAGCTACCCGCAGTGTGAATCACTCGGAGCCTCCCTGCCACCCCTCGGCCCATACCTCCCCCTCCCAAGTGTCAGTGGTGGCTTCCCTCATTTCCCATGCTGAGCCCCCACTGCACTCCCCTTCCTATCCCTGACAGCCCTCCCTCTCGACCCCTGACTCACCCTGGTTCCCACCCCAACTTCCCCCAACACCCTGTCTTCCCCCCTCTACCCCTGACTCACCCTGGTTCCCACCCCAACTTCCCCCAACACCCTGTCTTCCTCCCTCTACCCCTACTCTCCCTGGTTCCCACCTCAATTTCCCCCAATACCCTGTCTTCCCCCCTCTGCCCCGACTCACCCTGGTTCCCACCTCAACTTCCCATCTTCCCCTCTCTGCCCCTCACTCTCCCTGCTCCTCATACTTCATACAGAACTTTAGCATGTTTAGGCTTCAGTATGCACCTCTGCCCCTCACATCCCCCATTCAAAGCGAGTTTCGTTAGGACCCTAATAGAGATTGGTTTAAACCATAAAGCACATGCAGTTTAATAGCTGACTCAAGAGTTTTTGTTAGCTGTAGCAGCGATAGCCCTGGATATACTTGTTATCCATACAGATGTCCAATCCCATTTTTAGACGTGCTAAATTCTTTCCTCGTGTGTATGGATGACTATATGTGTGTGTGTATGCTGTAGCATGTGTATGCATGACATGATTGTGTGTGTGTGTGTGTGTGTGTGTGTGTATGTGTGTGTATGTGTATGTGTGTTGCTGACTGTCTGCCTTCACCGGTCTAATCTCTGGAGGTCACAGCTACCAGGGCGTCCTTCAAAAGAAAGGAGAGTGACATTAACTTTTTCAAATATTTTTCCTCAGTTGATACCTGTAAGTAACCATCTGTAGTGTTCTGAATGATCTTTGGAAGCATAGTTCCTAGCATTCCTCTCCTTGCCTTGATAAACTCCTTGATCAACCCAGTGATGTCAATGGAGCTACCCTGATTGACATCATCTGAGGGACTGGCCAAGTCAGTTCTGGTTTACTGCAATTTTCAGGTGTACCGAACGCCCGTCCTCTGAAAGCAGCATATTATCTGTCGCTAAACAAGAAGCAAACCCACCATTTCTTCTTCAAATAATCCAGTGTGCAGTGTGAATAAAGGTGACTGCACAGTGCCAGTTAGCATCTGCTGCCGTTAAAGATATGACAATAGCTACCTCAGATATTTATACCTCAATATCTACCTGCACTTATGTTGAAATACATGGAGACAGTTCTATGCAATTCATCAGGCCCCTAGTTCTTCAAATATGTATGCATGTGTTTAATTTTAATGCAGTTGAACACAGTGGGAATACTCGCCTGCATAAAATTAAGCAGCTACTTAACTAATTGCAGGACGGGGGCCAAATGGCTTGATTTTCAAATGTGCTGAGATTCTGCAGCTCCCAGGGACTTTAGTGATATACACTGGTGCTCAGCTCTCCTGAAAATCAGACCATAACATTATAAAATTACTTGTTTTTCAAAGAGTACATTAAGGCCCTGGTCCTGCATGCACTCAAGCACCCGAGTAACTTCAGCTTATGTGAGTAGCCCCATTGAACTTGATAGAACTCCTCACCTGTATAAAGCTAAGCATATGTGTAACAGTCTATAGGACAGGGGTCGGCAACCTTTCAGAAGTGGTGTGCCGAGTCTTCATTTATTCACTCTAATTTAAGGGTTCGCGGGCCAGTCACACATTTTAACGTTTTTAGAAGGTCTCTTTCTATAAGTCTATAATATAGAACTAAACTATTGTTGTATGTAAAGTAAAGAAGGTTTTTAAAATGTTGAAGAAGCTTCTTTTAAAATTAGATTAAAATGCAGAGCCCCCCGGACCAGTGGCCAGGACCCGGGCAGTGTGAGTGCCACTGAAAATCAGCTCGTGTGCCGCCTTTGGCACGCGTGCCATAGGTTGCCTACTCCTGCTATAGGATGTGGACTTGGTGAACGGTGCCTAATTAAACAACCCTGGAGAGTGAAGTCCTCTTTGTCCTCAAACTGGTACCATTCAAATGACTCAGCCATTAAATATATTCCATTCCTGATTTGGAGGGACCATCTCCAGGGATGCCTATAGAGAATTCAGGTTTCAGAGTAGCAGCCGTGTTAGTCTGTATCCGCAAAAAGAACAGGAGGACTTGTGGCACCTTAGAGACTAACAAATTTATTTGAGCACAAGCTTTCGTGGGCTACAGCCCACTTCTTCGGATGCATAGAATGGACATTGGCCCACTCACTCCCTTGGCCTCTTTGCTGAGACAACATAGGAACAGTAATTTCTAATTGTGATTTGTACACAAGAATTCCTCTCCAAACTGGACTGGCATTGCCAGTTCATTTTCACATAAACAACCTACCAATCATGAACTGGTATCAATTTTTGGTCCTATATGTTTCATGTCTCTGTAACTCTTACCAGTCACCTAAACCATTGGAACTCATGGAAAGGTCATCACTGCTGAATGAAGTAGTTTTGTGTTGTTTAATATAGGGCTTTAATCATTGAATATCTGTGACATCCACCTCTCTCCACTTGGGAATGTTTATGATGCTTGTAATACTTCCATATACAGACCTAGCACCATTTGCAAACATGAATGAAGTTTCACAAGAATGCTATAAAGGAGGCATGTATTATTATCATCATTTCACAGGTGAGGAAACTGAGGCACAGAATGGTGACGTGATTTGCCTAGGGCAGCACAATAATCCCATAGTCCAATGAGAAGAGAAGAAGCGTGTTTGTGTAGTGAGGCCATTGGACAGGGATTTAGGAGGCATGGACTCCGCTCCTGGCTCTGCCACAAACTTCCCGTGGGACCTTGGGTGCATCACTTCATCTTTCTTGCCCTCTATAAAATGGGGATAATGATGCTTCCTTTCCCCTAGCAGTGTATTTAGAATAAAATCCATGACAGTTAGGCACCTCAATATCTTTGAGGATCTGGGCCTAAGCTCTGTGGGCAGAATTATCTTTCTCTGTGTTTGTACCTAACCCAATGAGACCCTCTTCTCAGCTGTAGCCATTGGGCCCTCCCAGAACACAAATAATAAATAATATCTTGTGGCTCCAGCCCTCTTTCCCTTTCCTCTCGCACCCCCCAGCAAATGTGTCAACATGTTTATTTTGCTTTATCTGCAGGTATTTGATCACCTTGAGGAGGTCCATCATTCTTGAGGGAGGAGTCTGGTTCTAGCACCAAACAAAAGGCGTTCTTTTTGTTGGACGCCTGACTTGTCCAACTTAGTCTTCTGTAAGAGTCTGTTCCTTATTCAAGACCATGACCTGTGACCTTCAAGGTCAGACATTTCTAATCCCCAAAACAACTATCCTTGGTCAACTGGGGATTCTGTCTCCAAATTCCTAGCAATGGAAGGAGCTGCCTATACAAATCCCACCCCCTACACCAGAGAGAACAACCTCAGATTAGCCCAAATAATATATGAGAGCAGTGGCGTTTGGGGAGAGAGGGGGGGGGGAGAGTCTTTTAAAAGACCCCATTTCAGAGGGATGCTTGTTAAATAGTTTCAGGGTGATGTAGTGGATTGAAGGAGACAACCAGGCAGCCTGGAACTCCTGGAGGTTCTTTGTGCCTATTGATTTTTGGGTCCGCCTTTTTATTTTATTTTATTTTATGTTTAATGGAGGAAAAGAGGAAATCCATACGCCTTCCTGAACTAGAGAGCGGAAGAGATTGAGAAGCTAGATATGGCCAAGTTTAGCCGCCTGTCTGCTCCGTACGCAGCTCTGAAGTAACAAGGGCCCATTCCACTTTAGGTGCGGCGAAACTTTGACACTGCACAACGAGGAATCATAAAAACTCCCAGGGAAGGTCCTCAGACGAAGAGGTGAGGGGGCAAAAGAGGGCTCAAATCTCTTCACTTTAAAGTGGACTTTAGCTATGACTTCTTTTTTATGGCATGGGCCTTAAAGGGAAGGATCAAAGACACCTTTTGCAGAAGTCATGGCGTCTGAGCCACAGGAGGAAAAAAAAAATCTGATTACTTTCCTGCTCGAGGTGTTGAAACTGTTGCTGGTTGAGGTGTTCTTCTGGTTATTATTTTCCTCCTCCTTTTCCCTGCCTTGAGGTGATTCGAGTGGCAAGTTAAAGGCTGAAAATCCACCCAGCTGAGAGCAGATTCAACGCTAGACGTGCTGACAATACTGCGGTTTCAGACCAAGTCGCGAGTCAACTCCCGTTGCAAGGTTTGAGTGTTTAAATTCATGCTAAATCCCTAGGCATCTGAGTGAAAAAAAATCAAACGCACAAAGAAAGAAAAAGTTAAATGAACGAGTGATATGAAACGGGGTCCTGTAACTTGGGTCTTAAAATAATTGTTACCTTGTAGTTTTCGGGGTAAAACTCAGGTAACGTGACTTTTTACAAGAAAGATTTGTGAGTTTGTTTTTTTTGTTTTTTGTTTTTTTAAAATAGGCCTCTATCTTTAAAGAGTACACCCCTTTAGTGAAAGCAGTGGCTATGATAGATAGATAGATAGATAGATAGATAGATAGATAGATAGATAGATAGATAGATAGATAGATAGTGGGGTGTGTAGATAGATAGATAGATAGATAGTGGGGTGTGTAGATAGATAGATAGATAGATAGATAGATAGTGGGGTGTGTAGATAGATAGTGGGGTGTGTATGTAGATAGATAGATAGATAGATAGATAGATAGATAGATAGATAGATAGATAGATAGATAGATAGGATATTTCCAATATAGGCAAGATATTTTAATACTTTAGTTACCGTCATTGTTTGCCAATGAAAGCAGTCTAAGGACTTACATTTTAGGCTGGGAATGAAGTCTTTGTCAGAAGCAACTTTGTCAACCTCTGTTTTCTGATTATCGTGTGGCATCATTTTCAAAACCCTGTATTTTCCATGGCTTCTGAGCAGCTTAGCAGACCGTTGGAAAGGGGGGCGGGGAAGGGTTTACTTAAAAAAAAACACCAAAGAAAATCAAGGAGGATATTTAAAATGTTACCTAAACAACGTCAAACAAATCGTTTCAACATATCATATACGATATAATCTCCTGTGCTTGATCAAGTAACAAGTCTAGCATGGGAGATAATATAATATAATCCGGATCACATGAATATCTGTCGATTCTCAGAAGTGTGAAGCCATGGGGGGGGGGGGGAGGGAGATTAAAGACTATGGAATTAGTGGGTGATTAACTGGCCGGGTGCAATCGGAATACGGCCCATTGTGTATTGTACAGTGTGTAGATTTAGCAATGGCCGTCACGTGACTAGACTCTACAGTCTGCTTCACTGAATGTTACACGGGCAGTAGATTTGCCAAGATTTCGATTTTCGTCGTCAAATGCTTAGTTTAAAAGGGGAGGGGAAGACTGCTTTTAAAATAAAATTACCTCTCTCTTGCCTTCTACTACTGAAATACATGCCTTTTTAGTAATATTGATCCGCCCCCACGTCTTTCAAATTATAGATTTTTTGGTGAACTTGAAGGGGATAACTAAATTATAAGGCGAGATGGTTTTCTTCTTCTTCTAATAAGGCCAATAGCAATGCTATGTTATAGATTTCCCCATGCTAGCCCCTTTCCTGGATCTTATCCAATTACCTTCCTCTCTCCCCCTCCAGAAAAATTAACTGCTAAAAATGTCTGTAACAGTAACAGTTTTGTACGGGTCATTCGGAAAACACATCGAGATGAATACGCTATGAAAAATTTGCAACACTTATCCACCACGTATAAACATATCTGGTGGCACCCGTGTACTTAATGCTGAGGGATACTCTAATTCTCTTGATCAGGTTGCTACCCTTCAACCAGATTGAGATGATATTTTGAAACACAAAGTAAGCCTGCAAAGTAACTCAAAACTTTGTTAGCAGCAAAGGCCCGATCCCGAAGGCAAAACTCTCACTGAACTAGAGTCCAGCATCCGAGTGTTCTGATGGGGATGGGTGTTTGGCAAGGTCCGACCATTAGAAAAAATGTTTTCTATATGTTTGCAAAATCCCATGTAGATAGCAAAGGCGGAGATATTTTTGACACAGGAACGCCTAAAAAGTAAACACTGTAGTGGGGGGGGGGGGGGACTTCGACCGGGAGTGTATAGTTTGCAGCCACGATTTAAATACATTTATCAGACCCAGTTACTAATTATCCTTAATTTAAGACTATTTTAAATTCTTCTGATTGCCAGAGGTCTATTATCTAAGTAGGAATGTCTCACCCACGAATGCCTTCTCCACATGCCATGTCCAATGTATTAATACAACATTCAGTGTTGATATTAACAAAATATCTCTGGTCAGTCTGGTCGGTTTGAAACATTTAAAAATTACACTTTAGAGGCGAAAGACGACTAGAGGTTTCTATGCAGAGGCACGGCTAGTTTATAACCAGTGCTTTGTTTCTCTGGGAAGTTTTGTTAAACAGTTTTTAGCGTTCTCAAACAGCTGTGAAGATTGTCTTTCTTTGAGTGAATTAGCCACTGTGGTTTACTAATCTCTTACTTTGTAAAAGACTCAAATAAAATAACACTATGTGTGTGTGTGTGAGAGAGAGAAAGTAAGACATCACATGTTATCGCAAGATTAGCTTCAATCAATCTGTGGCGAAATATCTTCCCTGCCAGCTCATTCCTTAGAGAGCGGCTGTATTTCAAGACGAAATTGGATACGCAGTTTCCAAAGATTGCCTCCATCCTGTAGTTTATAACTCTCTGATCCAAACTGCTGCGTTTGGAAAGTGGCCATTCAACCACCTGAAAACCTAAAGGTTTTTCAATGAGAGCAGGGGGAGGATTTTGTCACAGATAACATCATTTTTTTTTTCTCAATAGCAGAGTTAGGATTCAGGCCGAATGTTTTTTAAAAATGTCCTGTGCGGCCCCTCGTCGAAACCTACATATAATTCATTCCAAAAAAATGTACATGTATAATACATACTGAGGTGGGAAGTGCAGAACTTGGCTTCTTTGTTCTTCCAAAGGAAGATTTTCTATTTTTTTTAAGGAAAGGTGCAATCTAAAACAGTTTATGCAATAAATGCGTTTCTCACAGGGGCTGGTTCTGATCCAGTGTTAGTGGGTTTACACCTCCATTACTCCATCTATTTCATCGGGGTTATTGGTGATTTACACACATCGGAGGTCAGAATCAGGCCCGCAGCGTTTGCCGTTGCTAGAGCATTGAACTTTTCTTATGAAGACAATGTTCTTATTCCGCTATGTCTTGGACAATCGGCCAAGACCTTGAATTTCTGTGGGGGGAAGTTAATCAAGAAAGTTAGCCTATTGCAAAAACCAATGGGAACAAATATGTACATACCAAATGAGACCATTTCTCTGTGTGAGTCTATTAGGGACTAAAATCTACGTACTGTCACCACAAATATTTATACTGGAATTTAACACTTGTTTCATTTCACAGTCCAGAGATCGTAAATACATAATGGCCTGCCCCAAAAGTATTAGTTTTTTTTTTTTTTTTTGCTGACATGCTCAATTCCAGCTGCTCGTGACTAACAACGGTGGAAAAACCAGCGAGGTGATCCAGAAAAAGGCAACATCATGGAATGCCGGACGAGTCACCCCGCCTTTTCTACAGTGAAAAACTTTCCGAAGGGGAATTAGTTTTTAAAATACAATTATTTACTTATTGGTTCATGTATATAGTCCCCATCAGTATGAAAATTGAACAAAATAGAAGACAAATTCAGAGTAGGAGGCCAGGTCATCTTGTCTTTAACGTGCTAGGTACCGTTTGTATGTGCCAGATGAGTATATATTTAATGTATGTTCCAGTTGTACATATATTTTAATAGCTATACCATAGGTGTATGTATATTTCTCTCTTTGTATGTGTGCATAAAGCTAATGGATTGGTTAGGTTACCTTCTCCATTCAGTTCCTTTAACCCTAAACTTCCAAAGGCAGGGTTAAAAACGTGTAATTGTGAAATCAACTTCTTGTTAAGATTTAGTTCTGTGTATAGGGAAGAGGTCTGCCGTCCATGATCAGATATACATTCCCGCCCTCTTCACGGCTCAGATCCCTTCTCCCTTGCCCATCAAAGATTTCACGCCGTAAGCCTTTCCTAAAAAACCCTCACTAACATCCCATAATATTATTGGGGAGGTTAATAATAATTGTATTGGAGTCACGGGTTTGGCGGGAGAGACAAGGAAAAGCTCAACTTTAGCTACAGATGTTTGCTTTTGGGGAGGGGAAACACCCCAGTCCTCTGAAAAAAACCCAGTAAAGTTTCCCATTAAAATTGACACCATGGGGATGGCCCTAGCGGTCATGTCCACCTCGGATTGGTTCGCTCACCGGAAGTTGCTCGCAGACGCCTTTTCTAACAGATAAGTCAACTGCCAGAGACCCTTTTCCCCTTCCCCCAAAAGTATATTTTGTCACAGCCTCAGCCCCACAGCTCCCGGTGCAGCTCCTGGTGCAGGCTACCCTCCCCTCAGTGCTAGTCCCCAAAGCAATCAGTGACAGCTGCTTCTCGGCCCCCATCTTCCCCCCCCCTTCCACCCTCCCCTTCTTCCCATTGCAAACTGGGGGGAAACATTTCCCTTACCTCCTTTGGGAGTGAGATGAGTCGCCACCAGCCAGGACTGCTGCGGTACCTTCCTCCTCCCTTCCACCCAGGTTGGGGGGACCCGGCAGGGCACGGTGGTCCCCAGCACAGAGATCCCTGTGGGTGCGCACCCAGAGGCAAAGACGAGGCGTCCAGTTTGGGATTTGATGCTAAGAACTATCCAGCCCCCCAGCCAGAGGGGTCCTCCTTCTCCAGGCTTGAGTCCACCACCAGCCCCGGGACTGGACCTTGTCAAAGCATCGACAGCTCGTCACAGCCTCAGGTAGGCATCAAGCCGGCAGGTTCCCAGGTGCTTTCGTTGCCTACTGATTTCACCCCCCCTGCTGCTCATGGACATCGGCGAGAAAGTAGCCCTGCGTCATCTTGCTCGGACACTGTCAAGGGGGATTATGAAGCGTCCATTAAACTGAAACCCGGCTCTGGGTCATCTGGGAAGGATAAAACGGAAGAGCAGCGTTTTTTTCTCCAGGAGGCTCCACTGTTAGACAGGCCTACAGACAACCAAACGTCGCAAGAAATACAAGGTGGGTACGGAAAGAAAAGAAAAGCAACTGTATAGGTAAAAAGCAGGTTTGCAGTCAAAACAAGGTGATTTTTAGCCAGACTGCCAAGGAGCTGGGGGTGGGGTGGGGGAAGGGGGGCGCCCCCCCCTCACTAACACAATGACCCTTTAGTTAAAAATTAATTTACAGCACCCAAGCATGCATGCCAGACTCAATTACAGCCCTCATTCCTGAGTGGGCCCATAGGAAAGATTTAAAAATAAAATAACCCAGAGCTTGGAAAGATTAATTTTTTTCGCGATGGCTAAGAGGTACCCTGAACGAAAAAAACATTCTTTTTAGATATTCTTCTAGCTAAGAGGTCCAAAGTCATAGACAGACAGGTAAGTCAGTTTGGAATAAAGGTGGGTAGGCGACCGGAGAACTAATTTGGAGGGTTTCTTTCAAAACCTGCTGAGCGCTGGTCATTTCCCATGTGTAGAGTCCAAAAAATGTTGCATTCTTTTCATCAGACTTTCAGACACCTGTGTAGGAAACTCCAAGGCAGTTAAGCCACGTGCACTGCCAGTTAGACCTGGTTTTTTTAATTAGCATTTCATTCCAATCCTCTGAAATATTTACCTAAAGACAGCCTTGCCTTCCTTTCCCCCCAATGTCAGGATCTGAGGCAAAATCCCCACCCCATGTTTGTCTCCCTTAGCATGTCTGTATTTGGGGAGAGGGAGGTTATCGTTCCAGTCCATAATCAAGCATGGCTTTAAAAAAAACACAACTATCTCTTTCGACCCTAGACATCGAATTAAAATGAAATAATCAAGGCTATGCAAAAATGTGGACTCGTCCCAACTATTTAAATGCCACTTTTCTACGGCGGGGTGTATGTGAGGGTGGGGATTTCTTAAACTGCAACCAGGATCTTCAGAATAAAAATACCAAATAAGAAATTGTGAGGTTGCACTTTTAACGAGGTACCTAGCTTTAACTAAGTTACCTTTTTTATTTTCACAAAGCCATCCTAATATCTTTGCTTCCTGATATATTTTTAACGACGCTGTTTATATTGGTTATTTAATTGCTATCATTTTAGTGGACAAGAAGGGCTGTCTCTTAGTTTAGACTTGAAACTATGCGGTCATTTCAACAGGACTGCCAAGTCCACTTACTTCGGGAGAACTAGTCCGGTTTATGTTCCTCTCCACGTCTATAGTGCCGCTTCTCCATAAAGCTTAGATAGATCGATATACATTTGCTTCATAATTATTGTAACTTTAAATTCAATTTCCTGGCAGTTCCCTACTTTTTATAGTTTTCTACTAAGTGTTGAAAACCGTGAAAAAGACCTATTAGTGCAACCGGCTTATTTAAACACATTAATCTATGAATTTTTAACTGTATTCCCCTCTGAAACTAACCTGATATGGGCAATTTGAATGTTTTATTGAAATAAGAGCATAGTTTTGTATGTTTCCTTGACTGCCTTTGCCAGTCAGCATTTCTAATTCTTGACAACGGGGAATTATTAGAAAGATTTAAACCTCTTTAAAAAATATCCCTGGAATCAATGTAACTGGATGAAAGTAATAGAAGCAAAAAACCCAACCCTGAAAATAGGTAATGCTGTGATCTTTCGATTTTTTGGGGGGGGGTAGGTGAATGCCTGGAAAAAAAAGGTCTACACTATGATCCCTTGAGGCTATATGTGAAGCAACTAGACTAAAAGTTTAATTTGGTAAAGTTAAATGTGCATATACAGATTGACTGCTCATTGGATCATAAAATAAGTTTGTTTAAAACATTTTGGTAATTTCCATTATTTAATGGCAATCAACCTAATGTTTCCTATATTATGCTGTACCTGCTGCTAAATTACTTTTTAAGGCTTAGCCACTCTGCCAAAATACTCTACTACTAATTAAAGAACATTTCAATTGACTGAGTCAGTAACTTTGCAGCATCTGCAGAGACCAATAAAGATTTAAAAATAAAGTTTGGTTGTTTTTTTTTTCCACACTGAGAGCTCGATCCTGCCAAGCACATGAAAGACTTTACTCACGTGAGTTGTCTAAGGGATTGTTCATGTGACTAAAGTTAGGTGCTGAATTTAAGGATTGGAGTTCATATGATAATCAATTTAACCCCAACTGTATTTAAAACTCAATTATTGTGTTTAAATATGTCCATATTAGCCACAGAAGCAAGGCTATTGACCTCTAATACATTAAAAAGAAAGCAGCAAACAAAACCTGAAGTTTAGTGTTTGTGCCTTGCTACAGAGGAACACGTTTGTTTTTTATCTTCCTTACAAAGCGTTCACTTATATTTAGCGTCTGCAGACAGTAAGAGATGTATTTTGAGAAAACTTTTAACTGTAATGGAACCACGTCCATAGGTTTTTTTATATATTTCTTAGTGTCTGAAAAATTCCCCTCCGCAGTTGGGAGACCTGATTCTGCTCTTAAGTACAAGGCTCTATATCACGGAGAGCAGAATTTGCTCCTACATTTCGATTTGCTTAATTCTTTAGATACTGGGGGGACGTGATCATGCTATCGTGACATATAAAGTATGGGTCGGATACTAGGATTTTCTATCCAGAAAATGACTCAGTCTAGAAATGATTTTAGTCCCTGGAAACATATTTACTGACAGCTGTTTTTCAATATGTTCAGGTGTATGCTGGACGGACCAAAATGGCGTGTCGAATGGCTTCCTATTGAGTTCTTTGACTCACTTAAATGGACACCGTCGATTTTGTTTTTTAAATCACTCTTTTTTCATGTTGACTTTCTATTGTTGCACCTATCTCCTAAAATGACTGAAAGAGATTAGACTGAGAATTGTTTTTTAACTGGGCGCATTTGACAGCACCAACTTGTGTCTAGTCAGGTTCACTTTTCATAGTCAATTTCTCCTTTGCTTTGTGGGAAACTTTCCCACCACAGGAGGTCAAATATTATTATTGTTAATAATAATACTAAATAATAAATTGTTAACATGTAATTGTAAAACCACAAAAAATTTGGCAGGGGGATTCAGGAGTAGGTCTAATACCTGAAGCTACCGTTAGCTTAAAAAAAAATTTGACCATAAATTACAAATTGATGGTGTCTCTTTCATATGATGATATTGTATCTTTTTCCCCCTTAATTTTTTTCCACCACGCTTTTATTCTGGTACATGCTCACCTAAAGGTGGGATATGACATTTTATACTGGATATGATTTTCACTGGTCCTTGGAGTCTTACATAGCCTGTGGACATTTCCAGCCAATCGCTTTCTCTTCTAAATTTCGGAGATGAAGGCTGTGTCGCGTCATTATCTCTGATCATGGTTATTTCCCTGCGCACCTTGTATTCATTTGCTAATCGCCATTTGTGATGCTGCGGCGTTAGTCTTTGAGTCTGTATTGTAAGCCTGGCAAAATGTGATGCATGTGCTTACTTTATGTACGTCTGAACATCAGTGAATAATAATATAATAAAGTGGGTTGCGCTGGTAATAAGAACAAGGTACAAATATGCAGTTGTGTAATATAAAGGCTTCTGGTTTTAATGTCATTCCTGGGTTGCTATCTCATGTAAAACTGCTTGTGACTGGAAAATCTTGGTTATTCCATGCCTTACAGAAACTTTTTTTAAAAGCATAATTCAATTTCGTTTATCTTGGATTTACAACAGATACCTGAGTTCAGTGAAAAAGGAGCTAACAGACTGTTACTGGCAGTCTAAATTCAAGAACCTTCCTCTGAATTTGGTCCACAGAGAACTAGTTTTGATTTTTAAGTGGACAAATTAGTTGCTTTTTCTGTTTTTTTTTTAATGAATAGAAAATTAATCTAATTTTGTCCAATTCTTTCTTTCTTTCTTTCTTTCTTTCTTTCTTTCTTTCTTTCTTTCTTTCTTTCTTTCCATCAAAACACAGTTACACATGTTTGTCTTATACTTGGCAGAGGATACAAAAGCTGAACCTATAACTGGCAGCTGGCTGACTGCAAAGGGTGGAAAGAAAAAAAGAACCCCTGATACTAAATACCAGACGCTAGAGCTGGGAAAGAAATTCTTCTTTATGTATTTAACCAGAGAGCGCCGCCTAGAGGTCAGACGAAGTGTCAACTTCACAGATTAGACAAATCAAAATCTGGTTCCAAAACCGCAGGATGAAACTGAAAAAAAACGACTAGAGATAATAGGGTACTACCAGAATTTAACAGCTCAGTTCTCATTGTGACAAGTGACTAAATAAAACCAACGCAAATCAATTTGGGGGGAAGAAAAGGAGGGGTAATATTTATTTTTTCCTTTGTTACCGCGGCTGTAACAATGTTAAGGGGTTTCAAATATATATTTTATTATCTTCTAAACCACGTGGTTAAGAAATATTCCGACGTAGGGTTTTTTTGTTTGTGATATATCCTTTAGGCTCAAACAGAGTTAAAAAGAATTCACTCTAAAGTAATAGCCCCACTGACATTTCTTTGGAATGGAGCTCGTACAACGCTAGACTGTAAGGGTTTTTTAAGCCAACTTTTTAATCTTATCCATATAAATGCGATAAGCGCCTTCCATATGTAACACATTCTGGTTGAAAATATTTCACCACTCTTACGGAACTGATGACAAATACTCCCAGAGGCCATTTCTGATGGATGGGAACCCTGACAAACAGCTGTTATAACAATATTTTAATAAAAACATAGCGTTGTGAAGGTCTAAATAAAGCACAAGGAAACCCATAATGAGAACTTAAGAGTCAAAAGCATATATATAAAATAGATACATACACAGATATACATATATTGATATATACGCATAGACTTTCATTTCCCCTTGCCTATTAATTTTAGCACGTATCTCTTGATGAGTGGAAGTTGTCCTATAGCTAAGATATCCATTAACTATATAAGAGCACTAGCTGGTCTGTGACGCCTAATTTTAAAACATTTTGAAGAACTTTCGCAACAGCCAGAAAGGGGGGAGGGGGGAGTCCCATTACTGTAAAATGTTATTGCAGCTCAAGGATTAAACCCAATATATAGCTTATGTCGCTTTATTATTATTATTATTAAACTCTGCGTTATTTATTTTAAACCTGGCCTTGAAATTATATGGCACACGAAGCTTTGTATTTCACACGTATCTAGGTCGTCTAATTAATGTTTCAGTCTGTCATTTAATGGGGGGGGGTCTTTAATTTCCAAATTTGAGCAGCGAAAGCTCAATTATAAACATATTCTTCCAGTTTGTTGTTTTGTATAAGTGGATGAGCTCTCAATACCAAAGTCACTCTAGTGCTGGAAGCTTCGAAGAAGGGGAATGAAAATGTCTGACCTCGTGGTTTCAAATTTTAAAAAGTCGGTGCAGCAGATAGAATTCAATATAAGACGTTTTGACACGTGTGGGGTGTGGATTATTTGTCAATGAAACGCAAATAAAGTTTGATAGTAATATAGCCTTTTGGTTTTTTTCCCCCCAGAGTTTGATTTAAACTTGAACCTGCCCCTTCTCTGGTGCACAGTCATGACTGTGGTCAAAAGTGAAATGATGCATTTGAAATAAAAAAATACATCTTGATTTTAAATCGCAGTCGCCGCCAAAGATGTCTACTAATATTTTTTCCTCTGTCTTGTAATTTTCAAAAAGAGGTCTAATATTGCACAAAAATAAAAACCTAGCATGCTTGATATTCGGATCCTAAGTTATTTCTCCTTTTATGATGTATGGTAGGATGGTGGTGGTGTGGTGTTTTCTTTTAAATCTGTGTTTTCTTTCTCTTCACCGCCTGATGTGATGTAAACTGTTTGAAGTTCAACAACAGGGCTAAGTTTTATTGTATTTCCGGTACAATAGATTTATATACCATCCCGTCCAGTCTTTTAAAGGCTTTGCTAATGAAATCAAACTAAGTTATAGTCAAGTTTCAGGCTCCTCCCTGCGTCTCTTGAACTCGGACTCGTTGTTGTGGTGCGTTTGGTTTGTTTGGTTTTTCTTCTAATGAACTTTTAAACGCTAGGAAACTTGCCCTTTAGAAACACGGCTATCTTTGCTTTATTGCCTTTCGAGTGAGTTGATTTATTTAATCCACTTATAAAAGTATACAGCACACGAGGTAAGACATTTAATTTATATTTTATGACATTTCAAAATGATGGCAGCGGGAAAACTGAAGTAGAAAATCTCAGTGTTATATATTTTTAAGGGAATCTAAATTTAAATTGTTTCATGTGCTTGAAAAGTTCTAAAAGTCTTCTAAGAATTAAGGAAATCTCACAGAACCTTGAACCTCAGCAAAAACTCCGTTTGGGGCTGTTATCCAACCATCTTTCCTCACCCTCTCCTCAGCTTGCTAGGTTTAATACTTCCCCTTTATAAAATTGGTAATTATTTTATATAAACACATCATTTATATATTCAATGCAAAAAAGGGACGAGTTCCTTAGAGTTGCTAAATTATAGCGATAGAATAGATGTGGCGGTGCTTTTTCTATTGTTCCCATCGATTCAAACTTTGAAAATCTTGGATCAAGTTATACTTACTTTTTGGGGGGGGGGGTGAGAGAGAAATTAATTATGATTTTTTGATTTCCAGAATTCACTGGTTTTATTTTAATGTTATTGTCAAAAGGAAGTTATCCAAATACTTGGGTTTTTTTAAACAAAAATCAGATTATTCAAAAAACATTTTCACATGGAAAAAGATGCTTTCAATTGCTTTTATTAAAAGCTTGAGAAATTTTTGTGCTCTATTTATAGCTGAGATAATCGTTTGTTTCTCAAAGTCAATAGTATTTTACTGTTTCCTCTAGTCTATTTGTAAACTATTTGTAAACTCCTGCAGGAGAGATCCGTTCTAGACACTGTACATAGGAAATAATCTGAATAGATATTTCGTGAAATCGTAGGGGTTTTTTGTCTTTGAAAAGATCCTTTTGTTGCTTTTGTTTCCTAGCAACTGTTTTCTTTTATAAAAGTTCAGATTGCAAGTGATGTCAAACAAAATGGCCGCCCAGGCGCCTTTCTTGGTAATTTTAGCCTTTGACCCAGGAATGAACTAGAACTGCTTTGTGAATTAGGTAGTTTCATGTTGTTGGGGTTTTATTTTTAAACACAAGAACATAAAACTACCTGATTTACTCCAGTTATTCTCCTCGATTTTGTTTATTCAGGGCAGTTGGATCAGAGGAAAATGATAGGTACGTTTGTTTGTTTGTTTGTTTGTTTATTTATTTATTTATTTTCAGCTCAAGCCATATTAACGAATTTTTAGCACCTAGGGGCTAAGCAAGTTGGCAAGGATCCCTATTAGTTTTGCAAAAAATAATAATAAAAACCAGAGATTATGTATGCAGGGTTGTTGTTTTTTCCCAAAAAATTCTATTTTATCAGTGCCAGTTTGCAAGAATGTATAACGACGCACAAAACAATTAACAACTTATGAAGGGTTCCATCCTGCTCCTGCTAAATTCAATGGGATCAGGATCAGTTCCCGACGGGAGACTTCTTACAAAGATATTCTCTAATTCCTTTATGTATATAAAGGGAAGGAAGTTTTTTTTATTTTTGGAATAAGAAATCCACACCTATGCTTAAATTATAAAATATTAGTTCAGGGAACACACTAAAATTCCTTCCAGGTTTTTTCAGTGGCCCCATATTATTAAGTTATGTTCATTATAAACCCTATTGCAAAAATGCTATACAACTATAACTTTCTATTTCAGTTATTTCACTATGATCATACATAGTTCGAATGATAACGTGCAGTCGGTTGTCTGTGAGTTCTCCTGTTTCTTCTCTACCTAAATTCGAAATAGACATGATAGCTACTATATCAGTTTAACACAATATGGAATATATAAGATGCTACTTATGTACTCCAGATGCTATGCAACACACTGGTGTTTTCGATACTGGTAAATGAAAAATATTGATACAGGTGGGTACACACGCGCCTCCATGTGTGGCTGTAGATAATTTGCTTTCATTTTAGTAGTCAAACAAAAGTTTATCGTTTAACTTAAAACATATGATCTTCAAATGAAGCCCACCAAGAACAATGCATGCAAAAGTCTGTAAAGACAAGCCTTCCACTGGGGTAGAAATATTGATCAAAGTTATTTCTCGGTAACCTAAGATATTCCACGTTAGTAGGCTCCTAAAAACTATATCTATACTATGTAATGATATCAAAGAAGGGAAATACCTTTCTGCATGTCAGATTATGAAATGAGCATAAAAGTAAATATTATATCGTCTGGGACGAGATTTATTTTTTAGTTGTGCTTGCCTCATACTTTGAGTTTCGAATGACTAAGGATAGAGGTGATATCCAAGTTTAGAATATCCTCTGCTATTTCTTCTGTAGCAGAGGGATTGCTGTGAATTCAGTTTATTCTAGGGTCGGAATGGTAAAAAACTGTTTTATAGCCTTTAACCGGGGGCATGCTTTATCCCTGCAACTAGTGATTGTTGTAGGCAATGTGCCCATCTTCCCTATTAAACCAGCAGCCATTGAGAGAAAAAAAAAGGGGGGGGGGAGTCAGCATAAAACGATCTGCAGTCCATACTTTTAACAAGTTCTGTGAGTCTTTATAATAGAAACAAGGTGATATTTATATTATCACCAGAACATCACGCCGGAAATGAACAATCTTGCAAAGTTAATAATCAACGATTAGGTAATAGTCTCCCCATAAGGCGAACACTAACCTGTCTTGTAAACGCATGGCCTCCAGATTTTGATCTCACTTGTACCAATGTAAAGACAGCAGCAAGGTTCATTGCAGCTGATGCAAGTGCTGTAACTGAGATCAGAATCTGCTCCCCCCTCCCCCCCCCCACTTGGTTGAAAACAGAACTGAGTCTATTTTCCAAAGGGCGGTGGGAAGGAAAAAGGGGAAACATCCTATTTGTGAATTAAAAACTAGTTGCCATGATGCATCTGATTTGCCTGGCTTGTATCTGAAGCGATTTGTTTTCTTTTCATTCCAAATCAGAAGGATCAGAGCGACTTCACCTGAAGAAGCAGCGATGTTGGGATTGCTACAGAAAGCTCCGTATAATAACTGATTCGTTTCCAAAATAACATCAACTCCTGCTCTCCACCCCCCACACCCCGCCACAAACACGAATGACAATGAACAACTCTTGTTTAAATGCAACAATAAACCCCAACTTCTTATTCTTTCGCAGCGTTCCAGCCTGCCTAAAATTCTCTCAACTCCATTCAGTATGAGTCTAAGCTGTTGGCAAAGTGCTGTAAAAATAGCTATTTGAAAGACGCCCCCCCCTTTTTTTTTTTGCAAGGTCTCATGCCATAGATTTTATTGAAGCAATTATTTAACGACCTAATTCTAGTGTGCTTTTCTTTTCCTTCTGTCCCTGGGTGGAAGCCACCGGCCTTCTCTCACTACCACGGCTTGTTAATTCCATTTCCCTCTTCCCCTCCAATAATATGTCTGGGTCCCAATTATATCCCAAGACCCAATTCGGATCCCACTAACCCAGCAGCCACTCTACTGAAGTCAATGGAGTTCCATGCGTGTGGAAATCCGTATGCAACCAGAGGAGACGCAGACCCCCACTTATTTCAAACACTTTATAATATTATTTCAAAGGGCGAAAGATTCTAGCATCCACACTACTGGTTCAAAGCAACAATGCCACTTTATTTTAATTTTCTTTCCCACAGCTTGTCCTTTAAAAGGCACACAAGGTTTTACTGTACCAGGCGTCTAAATGCGTTATTAACTGCTAAGATTACAAACCTCATTTCGGATTGTGTTTTTAGCCAGAGTAAAGTTTCGTTTCTTGGAAAATTGCCCACATGTGTAAGTTGTTTTGCTTCTCTTCAGACCAGGAATTTTTTCCCCCCCTCTCACCACTTGCGGATTTTGAACAGACGGCGGTATTCAGACTCAGAGGCAGCACAGGAAATGGTAAAGGTAGATCCTTCTGCTTTTAGGCTACAGAAACTTATTTCACTTTTTTAAAGAAATGTTTTACTCTTCGGGACCTTTTTGATGATGATGATGATGATGATGGTTATTCGCCCTCCTCGTCAGTTTTGCAAGCACCCCTGACTGAATTTCCTTTCATAACCTCTTAGACTTGTGTAAATGTAAACATCCTGTTTGTTTCATGCTGAGTTTTGATTTCTGTTTCCTGTCTCTTTTTATTCCTTTTCAATCAGTTATTAGCTTGGTTATAATTATTTAATGCTGAATGTTCTTCACAGCTGCAGAATGAACGCTAGGATATTTGGGGTTATCTTGGAATCTCGCCCTTCAATCTCTCGGTAGCTATGAAGTTCACTCCCAACTTTTTATTCACTCTATATTGCCCTTATCTATTGAAAAGAAAAACTGCATGACACAGTGAATTTCTCTTAAATGACAATATAGGGTACATATTGTGCACAGACGCCATATTGGCCTCTTGGCTCAGAAATCCTGGATCAAATCCTACAATCCTTACTCAATTCTGGCTTAAGATAAAACTGCTATTGAGGTCAATGGGGTTTTTTTTTCTTCTTTTTTTTTTTTTTTTTTTTTTGCCGGAGAAAGGAATACCGGATCAGAGCTTTTGTGTTCGCAGAACTTTTCCATCTTCTTCAAGTGGACGATAAGGAAGAAAAATCTCGTGGAAAAAGGTGCCATTTCTAATAGATGACAACAATAGTTTTTTTCTTTAAAAAAAAAATAGTGGTTAAATATGTTTCCGGTAAGCAATGGATCATCTGTTTTTTCTTGTGCCAGATCTTATAAATCAGTAAAATGTGACTGTTACACAGAGTTACAATCTGCGTATTTAAAAGACACTTTATATGTGCCTGTTTTCAGCATAGAACTTTCCACCCAAGTAGCTGATTGTTCAGGGTGAAATTTGGCAAATGTGTATTTCAATGAGAAGAGCTATTTAAAAATTATTTCTTCCCCTCCCGCAAACAATAAATATTATTTATAAATAGCATCTGGGTTCAAAAAGCTTTGGCTTTCCAGTTCAAGCACAAAATATTTCGCATTTTTCCTCACAGCCAAAAGGATTTGGAAAGTTTGGCAGGGATGCTGAAAACAAAACAAAACAAACAAAAACAAGCTACTCTTCTAGATTTCTGGGAAATAACTGTTCCCAGTTCCGCTTCCTGTATCCAGTTCATAAATGCCCAGCTCTAAAATGAATCCAACTAGTACATAAATCAAGCAGAACTTGTACATCATCTGTGCAAATATACCAAAGTTGCACCAATGCAATTTACATTGAGACTCTCGAATGAGGTCAATTTCTCTTTTGCTTTTCCTGGTCCAAGTTATTTGCAAAGCACTTAACTTTTCATGCTGTTTCTGGTGTATGTCGTTATTATTATTCAATTCTCTAAAATGTACACCAAACAAAACAGTACACACATAAAAGTGCATCCTCACAACAGATAGATCTGGTATTAAAATATAGCTGTGAAGAAGACCTCAGACCATCCTCCAGCCCTCCTGCCCCCCAAAAAAGGATACAAGAAGATGAAATATGGTGGTGTAAATTAAAAATAAACCACTGGACAAACAGAAACCTCCAAAGTAGCCAAAATAGATTAATTCTGCAGATCTCCTTGTGTGGTTTCCATTCACTAGGGATCGCAAGACCTTTGGATTCTGTTTCAGAGTTACACTCTTGCAGTCTTTTGGGTTTTAATTTATATACTACAGAAAAGTATCTACTCAGCAGCTGACATGCGTCATAATTATTTATAGGAGGTGCACTAGGATTTTTCCAAGAATATATTTATTACAGGTAAGACATGTCCAATTTATCTTGCAAACCCAGAACAGGTGTTTGGCTTCAATTAATGTTCAATAGTTCCATACACACTTATTCACCATCACCACCACTGCCGTGGCTGTTTATCCAACATTTATATCATAAACACACTCCCACCAGCCAACCAAGTTTGAGCGCCACAATGCACTTAAATCTGTCCACTCCTTTTCAAGCTATCATAACATTTGGAGAGTTCCTCCGAATCCGTTATGAGAGAGACTGAGTTTTGGAAATCATTCCTGGAAGGCAATAAAGCTGAGAAAGATGACAAGTACGCAGCAAGCTCCTATTTCACTTTTAATAACATGGGGGTATTTTCATGTCGGAGCCTCTTCGACTCTTAGGGAAGTTTAAAAAAAAGTTAGAAAACGCAAGGATTACCCAAGGCGTTTCACACAACCCCTTTTTGTTACTGGTACACACTGGGGATTGTTCCTGAAGGAGTCGGTCCCGCACACTTACCCAAGAGAATAACTATGATGAGATGAGTAGCCCCATGGAACTCAGTGGATCAGAATTCTGTTCTTCCATCGATTTATATCCAATTGGAAATGGAGTTACTTTGGATTCACCCTGATGTAAGTGAGGGCAGAATCCGAACCAGTGGGACTCCTCACCTGTGTAAATGTATTCACGGCACTATTTCAAGATCCCAGACCGGTAGATATGAAAATATTATAAAAGGGTCTGCAAACCGTGAAAAAATTACGCTTTTCTTGTTATTGTCAGATGTATGTATCGATGTGATTAAAAATATGAAATACAGGATTGAATATTTACTATCCTTACACACCCACCAGCCCGATTTATTTTAGAGAAGAGCCTATTTACTAACAAGAACTCATCTAGAAGAAGACACATCCAGGAGATTTAGACATATGTCATTCTACACATTCTGTAGCTGACTTGCTTGCATACGACACATTTTGTAGGAATTAAGGGAAAATGTAAAGGCTTGGAGGTTGGTTTTTAAGTGCCTTTAACATTTTCCACTAGTAAAATGCCTTTGTCTTAGGGATATTTCACGCACATCTATAGCTATATCTTTATCAATATAGTAAGAGAGAGAGAGGAGAAAGATTTGTTTTGTTTTCTCTTAATTTGAAGATGGTCACTTAATACCCAATATCTGATGATTAGTCCGCTCCTAAAGACATATCAAATATACATCAGAGCCAATTTAGAAAATATTCTTAATGGGTAATATTAGCCAGTTATATTCTATTAACTTTAAAAATAATTCTGTGTTAGGAGAAGAACTCTAGCGAGATACAAGGAGGCAAATCCAGCCAGACTGTAGCTCAGATGAAGCCCGGGGATAATTTAGCACATAGTCACAGTAGAATTTAACCGACATTTAAAATCTTAGTGTAACCCTCTTGGAAAGAATGCATCTCACATAATTTGGCTGGACGGTCGCTGTTTCCTCTGCGCTCCAGACTAGTTAGTAGCTGTTTCTCGTTAAAGCCTGTTACTCATTTCCTGAGCTATTAGCAAAAAGAAATCCACCCCATTTTAAAAAATCATGTTTACATACAAGTGGGATATTTTTTCATATATGTGAATGTGGGAGTGGGGTAGGGTGGCGAGCCATAAACTGCAGCCTAAAATGTGAAAGACTCCTTCTCCTCCACCCCCCCCCCCGGTTTCTTTTCCACAGGCAATAAATTCGAGGCTATAAAAATCAAAGAAAGCTAATGTAAGTGTTATTAAACTATTTAACCGTCACAAGTATAACGCGTTCTGTAACAAAGCAGGATCCGTGCCACACTGTATTTTACTAGCCTTGTAAAGTTAAAGGAAGGCTTCTAGTTTCAAGCGGTGTATTGCGACCATTTCAGCCCTAGCAACGCAATCCTAGGCTTATACTGGGGAAGTCCGGAGACATGCATTCTGACTTTTTCCATTTTAGACAAACCCAGCTATAGACAATGGAGGTATTATGGTCCGCCCGACAAAGTTATGATGTCAGAGACATGACAATGACATTTGAAATTTCAAATATACTCCGGTTAGTTTCCTGTGTTAAGAATCCAATTTTTGACCCATTCCAGAAGGGTTAGTGCTTTATAACCAGCCCCTTCCCTAGTTTAAGAGCGCATGAATCTCTCTGGCTAATAACTAACTTTTTGGCCGAATTGTACATATTCTCCGGCTTGTTACAATTGCACATGGGTAATTGAATGGCAAAGAATTGCTTCCCCCTCTCTCTCTTCCCCGCCACACGGCGGTTATTAAAGCCAGAGAGACCCGCGAGTTGTGCTTTTCCCCCCTTTATATTTCAGAAGCAAATGTATGAAGGCGTATTAGCCCCACACTGTATGTTTCGTGGCTTTCTAAACTACTGACGTTTTGCAACATTGCATAAACATAAAACAATCCATCCTTGATATGGAATGCAAGGGCGAATGACAGCGGTGTTCAGCCCCCCTCGCCTTCGATTGATTTACGCCTCTACTGACGCTTTATCAGGCGCACGAAAAAAGTTTGACCAATCATTTTGCTAGGAGCTCACAACACAGCAGCCCAACTGTACTTTGTTGGCTAGGAAGTTGGAGAAGGGGGTAGAGTACAAATCCTAGATCTGTCCTATATCTATATCTATCTATATATATTTATATATATTATTTTTTTCCCTTCATTGAACCGTGCTTTGTATGATGTCTGAGAATGTCCATTTCTGGGACGCTTAGCAATTATTATGTCGACTCTATTATAAGTCATGACAGTGAAGATTCGCCTTCAGCTAAATTTTCAACTGGGCAATATACAAGTTCCAGGCAAGCTGGACATAATGATCATCTAGAATTCCCCTCTTGTAGTTTCCAGCCAAAACCTCCAGTTTTCAGCGCCTCCTGGACTCCTTTGAATCCACATTCTTCTGGTACCCTTCCTTCGGTCTATCATCCATATATTCAACATCAAAGCGTCCCTTCTGATAGCAGGTATCTACGAAGCTGGCTGGATCCAGTGCCCAGAACAGAGAACATACCCGGGCAGGGATCAGTTAAATCAGAGCCTCTGCTGGGGCACCCCGGGGAAGTCCATAAACCGGGAGCACAGGAGTACAATTTAGAAACTTCTGCTGGAAGGGAAGCGATCGTTTCCAATCAAAGGCCCAGCTTCGAGGACAATAAAGTTTGTGAAGGAAGCGAGGACAAAGACAGGACAGATCAAAGTAAGTTATAAAAGTGAGGAAGTAAACAGCATAAAAGCTGAGGCGGTACAATAAAACGGGACAATGCAAAGGAAAGTTAAAAATCATGTCTGAAAGAAAACGCTCAGATTACTGGTGCCAACCTAAAGGACAGGAGAGGGTGGCGGTGGAAAGAGGTGGTGGCGGTGGGGAAGAGAATGGCATTGCTTTGATTAAATCTCCTTAAGCAGTGTAGAGCCCAGAGCAAATGCAAAAAGCTTCGTCAAACCTTCCTCTTTGCTGGCATGCATTCTTCCCTGACTTATTCAAAACTCCAAAACCGTCGCTTTCCTAGCAAAAGGGTGATGTTTGTGGGGAGGGGGTGGGGAACGTAAATATTGGGAGGAAAGGGAATGGAGGCTGAAAAGTGGAATAAAGTCGAGGGAGGGGGTGAGAAAAGAAAACGGTGGAAGAGTTCACGTGGAGAAGTAAACAGCAACAATGTCTATTTCATGCTAGCTGCTCTTATTTACCTTGAGAGATCCGAAGTTGACGGTCTGCCTCGTTGTTTCATCTGTCACGTTGCCTCTTTTTTGTTTGTTTATGAAATGTAACGGTAGGGTCTGGATACTTCAGAACCACGCTTCCAAACAGGAAAGGGGGTCTGAACTTAATTAGGTCTTTATTTGTACTGTAGCAGATTGGTGAACTGTTAAACCGAATCATGTGCCTCTTTCGTGAATTGTTTTCTGAAAAGTGGAGCAAACGCTTGCATTTCTAATACATGCATATCCATATATATATATAAAGCTGTGCCTTTATATGCCTACACACACACACAGCTTTAGATACAAAACAAGGACATTCGAGCAAAATATCACGCGTGTTAGCTTCTCGTTAGCTCCTGCTTCTTTATTGTACCTGAAAGGTAAAACAAGGCTCTTCTCAGTCTAGAAAGAGGAGGGTGAACCCAGTCAAGATTCAGCACCGTTATCAATATTGTGTATGGAATGCACAAGTTTTTAAAAACGAACTTGACAGCCCAATTCATAGTGTATCCAGGACCAATATTCGCCGAAGGAATATCTCTCCAGCACGTTTAGCATGTGTAATTACACATTGATTTCTCCCCTCTCTTAAATGATCGTTATTATTATTATTTTTTTGCAACGTGTAACACATTTTGCAATTGCAACTACGTGATTACAAATAAAACTATACATTTTCCCGGTGTGCAGTGGTGGCGTTATGTCTATCATTTAACTTACCCAGTGCACAAAAAGAAAGTCCTATTCTATTGTACTGGGCAGAGATCCAGAACAAACTGCGGGTGAGGTGAATGATTTGGGAGAATTACAGAGCCAGGCTCGGTGCTCCATGTCCCTGAAACGGACTAAATACAAATCTTGTCTAGGACAGCGTTATGAAGGTGCAGGTATTCACGCTAATACTCCGTGGTTTCTACGGTACGTGGTTAAGACGCAAAATTTGTTTCAAAGAACAGTTTGATTTTGGTGGAGGTTGATAGAATGCCAGCAAAAAAAATCTGTAACAGGACTGGAAGAGGGAGCTGTTTTTCAGAGGGCATTCCCACCACTCCCACGGGCTGTTTCGCTTTTTTGCAAATATTACATAATAAGGAAGCTAGTGCCGCCACAAGATTTTCATGCATTTGTTGGATTTTAAAAGAACGACCTGCCCCAAAAATCATTTCTCATTGGCTTTCCTGGTTAAAGGATTGTATAGAGTCACTAGATCAACCTCTTTTCCTGTATAAAATGTCATGTTTTTTCCAAGAAGATCTTTTATGAAGAAGAGCCTCTTCGTTGCCATTAAAAGATAGGTAGCAGGACTAACGGTATCAATTATTAACAGCTTTCTTCCTCTTTAATATTTAATTCTGCATATTAGATCAAGTCAATTACATTAAGGAAATAGTCGTGCAAATTTGTAAGATGCAGTACTTACACTGGAAGATTAACAGGATTATTTTTAAAATATTCAATACATTTCCTTTTACGTAGAGGAAACATTCTGTTGGGGTGTTGTTGTTTTTTAATATAATGCTCCATTTAATTCATGTTAAGGTTTATGGCTTTATCTATAATCTCAGAAGAGGCAAAGGAAGTAAAACAGAAGAATGTGATCTGGTCATAATCTTTTCATTTTATTCCCCCAAGTTAACTAGCGGTCAGTCAGTTTAATGTTTATGTGTAATTAGTAGAAGTGTGCAAAGCATTTCTCCCCCCAAAATTGTTCAGCACACCTTCTTGGTGACAAATTCACCAGCATACCTTTGGCACCTAAAGCTAGTGTTCATCCTTTATTGCTGATCTTTGTTTCAAAGTCTTTTTGTCTCCACCTGGATTAGATGAAATTATTGGAACGTGTTTATAGAATGTTCTTATTTCCAATGCCATGTTAAACGGGGAGGGGGATTATGCGTATGGAACTTTGCTCTTTTCTATTGCATTACTTACATTTATAATACAACAGCAAATGCAATTGTATTTCTGGAGAACATTGACCAGAGCCCACCGAAGTGATGTTTATTGTATTACGACTATTGCTTGGCACTTAGCAAAAAATAGGCATGATTTATTGATGCCTTATTCAGAAGTAATCTATATATTTTCTTAAGTACAATGCAGATGGGAATGGATATAGTCATATGTATACACACATATCTGCAAAATGTGCCTATAGATGCTTAAATTACTCTCTGTCCATCTACAGACACACGTGTGTGTGGATTTATGCACATGTACACATACATGCATCTATACACGTATAGGTCCCGATCCTGCAAACACTTTAGCGCGTGCTTAATTGTACTACCTTGGAAAACAATGGGGCCACTCCAGGTGGTCAAGTTAAGCACGTGCGTAATTGTTTCCAGGATCGGGGTCCTATACATCAACCATACGCACAGGTGTGTGGATATACTTTTGTGAACATATCATCTTTTCACGTAGCCTTTTCCCGGTAACTCATAACTCAGTGGACATTTATTCATATATATATTTTTGATGGTATTATTGATTAAGACCATTCTGAGAAACGAACAGGATACAGAGTATTGATTTTGCTGCTTGTCTTTCAGCCAACCCAGCGGCCAACTGGCTCCATGCCCGCTCCTCCAGAAAAAAGAGATGCCCTTACACCAAATACCAAACCCTGGAGCTAGAGAAGGAGTTTTTGTTCAATATGTACCTCACCAGGGACCGTAGACACGAAGTGGCCAGACTCCTCAACCTGAGTGAAAGACAAGTCAAAATCTGGTTTCAGAACCGAAGGATGAAAATGAAGAAAATGAACAAGGAACAGGGCAAAGAATAAGATACAGAAGGCAAATGCCATGCTCTGTCTCACAGCTTACTCTATATTTATGGGTGATAGCTTCCGAACTATAAAACATGGGGGGGGGGGAGTTGGTTCCATCTTCGCAAGCCGGAAGTTCGTAATTTTTTTCTTATTGATGCCAGTTAGAAAGCTACTTATGTGAAGGTGCAAATCCTGATTTAGGACATATGCTGGGTTTTGTTTTTATTCCTTGTTTTTTTTGTTTTCATACAGTGTAGACATAGGAGGTCCATAGGCTGTGTTGCCATCAGGATATGATGCCTCTATTTTTTAAATGAAAGACAAACAAAAAATCCAATAACAACCACCACCTTGTCACAAATAAACATAGTCCATGCCCACGACACATCCCATTGTCTTTCTGTAACCACGTTAAGGAGAATGACTGTGTCTCTTAACTGATCCCCACCGCACACCCACATACATAAGTTGAAGTGGCAAAGAAACCAGACCATTTACTAGACGACAGACACATTCTTAAGATTTGAGTTTACTTGCATACAACAAACCATTTTCAATTCACCAACTTTATAGCAGTGTATTCGGATTAATGACAGTCAAATATCCCACTGTGCCTCTGTTTTTATTTTTGTATTTTTTATTGTTTTAATCGCTCTGTGGTGGATCAGTGACGTTGACCAGAGAATTTAGTATAATCTTAGAAATAATCCTCCCAACCTGGTAGTTTTATATGGGATCATTTGAAAAGTCTATCAGAACAAAAGTGTTAATTGTTTAGCAAAAAAAAACAAAAAACCCCAAACAAACAAAAAAAAAACAAAAAACAAAAAAACCCACAAACAAATAAAAATAAAAAAGAAAAACAAAAAAGAACCCCCTTCCAACTTATTCCTAACTTTTAGAGGAGAAAAAATGACATTTTTCTAGTTAAAAACAAACAAAAAAAAACAAAAAAACCCTACCTAAGTAGATCTATAAGAGAAGGTAAACTTGTGTTCTTAGTGTTAGAGTATTTATAATTTATTGTGAAATGAATTTTCCTAAAGAATTAGATTGTTTCAGAGGTAAAGTGCCAAGGCTGTTGGTTGTACATTGCTTTCCCCTGATATTTCAGATGAGAAGTTTATACTTGAATATTTCCTTCTGATCTGTTAGAAATGAGTTTTACATTTATACCGTGTTTACATTACATTATAATACGTGCTGTTGCATTTTAACACGAAAAAGAACACTGTTACTGGTTGTGTGACATAAAAGAATTGTGATTGTCTTGTGGTTGCCTTTTTTTGGGGGGGGGTGTTGCATTTAATGTAACAAATATGTATCCTAATTGTTTACAAAAGAGGTCTCATTTCATGCTGGAAGGAATTGAATTCTCATCTGAAAGATCTCCTGGAAGTTTCTCTATACCAGTCCAACCAGGACGGTGATTCCTTTATCTCTCTGTAAGATTTAACTTTTTTGGGGGGGAGGGGGGAGGGGATAAGGGTGGGAGAGGAGAGGGAGGGAGATAGGGAGGTGGGGGAGTAACTTTAGTACAAGTTGACTATATGGTGGGTATTGTAAAATGTGTCTGTGATTGTGTTTCTGTGAACGTTGACGCTTGTTTTATGTTTCCAGTGTGGCTTTTTGAGTATACGTTGAGATCTTAAATTGTTACTTTTCAAAGAATGATGACGAATATCAAAATAAACCTATCTTTTTTTTCCCCGTGTGCACATTTGTATGCCGAGCTACCAAAAGTCTTTCTAGGAATAACAGAGTGTATGGTGGCAAGTTTTAATAGAGAAAAAAAAAAGTAAAAGAAAGAAAAAGAAATATATTTCTGGTGATGTGTGAGCAAAATAATACAAATCTAATTTCATAGACAAGAAAACTGCTTGTACTTTTAGGAGAAGATTTTTATACTACTTTTATCTGCTGATAAGCGATTGCTCTGTAGAGATTCCAGAGTGATATTTTCATTTTCGGAGAGTGCGCCTGCTTTTCAGATTATCCGAAGATCAGAGGCAATGGCGGTGATTTTCTGTACACCGCAATTTACACAAGTTTAGTTTTCCCCCATTAAAAAAAAAAAAATCTTTCAGTCGACTAGAAACCAGATCTGAAAATGTTTAAGCCCAATCTTCAAACGCTTTTTAAGCCTAGACTTTCTCACGTAAAACTTTCCAACTTTAACAGCTGGGGAGCTACAGTGGGTTAAATCTAACCTAACTTCACGTTGTATGGAAATTTGCCTTCTCAAAAGAAATTCCAAAAACCAGGATTTCCCCCTATTTTGAACTGAAAAAAGGGGAAAGGATCATTATTCTAAATATGGGTTTACTTTCAAAATCATCTGAAATGAAAAGCAACGATTGGGCCTGTTAAAGTTTGGGGTTCTGTATTTTATATTTTGTTTTCTGTCTCTCTCTTCATTTAATGAATGACAAACGAATCTAACGTCTAGTTTTAACGAACTGAATATACGGCCGAAATCTGACATATGGCTCCAAACTGATCCGAAACAGGCTTATCTAAACACTTACCATTTAAAAACAAACAAACGATCAAATACTACCCATAACGTAATTCACTTGTTCAACCTACTGGACTCTAGGATATAACATCCCTTTTCATTTTCCTTAGCATTGTGGTAATGAGCGGATATCTTTAAGGCAACCATGAAATAAGCTTTTTAAATATGGTAAAAAAATGTTACTTCGTTTTAGTAGAGGATTTGTTTTTTTTAAAGAACAAATTGTTGGAAACCCTGTTTTCTGTTGCACAAGCCCAAATGTATTTTCCACAGATGTTTAATGCTCCAGAATAAAAATCGATTTTAGAACAACAATACCTATATCTCATTGTGTTATACTGCTTCAGCTAAAATTTCAGAAATATTTTCAGTGTGTTTCCCTGAGTTCTACAGTGGCTCGTTAAGTGTATTATAAAGATCAATTTTTTGCCTTTGTTGGGAAAAAAAGTGTCCCTGGAAGAAATGAAATGAATTCATTTCCATGGTATTAAGTGTTTCCTGCCTTCCACTTTAACCTACTCCGTTTCTAACTCAATTTTGTAAAGTATTTCTGAGACCTCCCTTCTTGGGTTAGATGCACCGTTATTTTAAATCCAGATAGGCTACAATGGCCGTAAGGTGAGTGGGGAGTTAAAAAAAAATCTTTGCAAACGAAATAAAATATTCCCACCTTTGGTAGGAATGATCAGAATATATAACATAGGATTCCTTTTCCCTAGGACTTGACAAGTAACTCCCGATTTAGAAGTCGTTTTACACTTTATGTCTCGTGCAGAAACATATGTGCCTGGAAAGTAAAACAAACAAACAAAAAATTAGACCCTAAAGTTCAGATCAGCAGGAAACAATGAGAAATACAGCCAAGATTCTCTTTCCCCTAATTTTGTTAGCATAAAGAAAGAGTGCTCTAAAAGGCAACATTTTGCTTTAAAAAGCTGGAGGAAAAAAATCCTCTTTCTATGGGGTAACCCAAAGAAAACAAAAGAAGTTAAAAGATTTTTGGAGCTTACTGGAGAAAGAGAGGAAGGGAAGTAACTTGTCATAAAAAAAATACGTGCAGTGCGCTGCAATAAAAGAATATGACCGCTATAAAACTTTACAGGGTATAAATTTCTGAAGGTTAAAGAACTAAACGGCTGTAAAGCAAACAGTGCAAGAAAACTTTCAGGAGCTCCTAAATTACTACAACGACTTGGGGATGTGGGGAAACCCAACACGTAAATACTCTTTTTTCAGCCTCAATCACATACAAAGTTTTTGTTTAAGGGTTGTTTTTTTTTTTAAGGGGTGGAGGTGGGGGGGAAGGGAGTATGGTAATTTATTCTTCTTTATTCTTTTCTTGCAGATGCCGTGAAAATCCAGCACTCTGGATGCTTCCCTTTGTTCTTTCTTTCTTAGCAATTCCAGGCTGCCAGAATCCCGAGCCATAAACTCACAACAACAACAACACACATACACACACACACATATACACAGAAGTTCTGGCGAGACGTCTGGGCTTGGGAAGCTCTTTATCTGTTTACAGCCCTAGCCTTCCTCCTTCAGAGGAGAATGCCCAATTGTTTAGTCTCGGAATTTGAAACAATAGAGGTTTTCAGAAGCAAAATCATTTCCCCTCCTTTATTGCTACTAAAACGACTGGATGGTAGGGATACTTTGCAGAAAACTCTGGGGCTTGCTTTTACTTTTTTATAACCATCTATCCGCAAAATTTCATGAACCGTTTCCTGATTTCCATGCTTCACCCCTCCCCCAACAAATAAGTTTTCTCTCCCCCTTCCCCCCCCCCTCCCGCCCCATCCCTCCACCTTTCCCCTAGTCTATTTTTATTGGATTCATCTGTTTGTGTGGCTAGGGGGATTTTTAATTCGGATGGTCGCTAGATGGCGCTGTTGCTCCATGTTAAAAATCAAAGGCGAGCCAGTGCCTTAGCATTAAGGCTATTTAATAACACCTTGATTTCATTAGAAACAACAAACTGGGTATTGCAGAAGAGTATGAATAATCCTGAGAGATAAAATATAGGGTTAATTATAGCTATTTTGCCGATTTTATAGGCTACATCTATTTTTTCCCTGCCTGTGTAAATTATATGAGATTTAAAAGAAGGTAAATCTGGGAATCTGGTTGCTAGGAGGATTTGGGATGAAACACGCATCTATTTTAAACGTTCATCTGAAAAAAACAGCTATTTTGTCTTCTACGCGGTTAGTTCGGTTTGTTAGATGACAATATTTTAATTATGCTAAAATCTAAGATGTACATTTTCAGAAATGAAAAAGAATGAATCAAAGATTGGGGGGAGGCGTGTTTTTTCCTTTTAAAAATGCTTCTACGTGTACTTTCTCATTTGTTTATTTAAAATTGTTTACAGTCATAGACATTAAATTATTTATCCATAACACATGTTTTATGGGTATTGAACCACGGTATTTTTGTATTTTTGCCCAACGGTTCGATTACATTGCTGATTGCTTGCTCAATTGATGCCCATAGATATTTAAGAAAATATAAGAAAGGAGCCTAACCTCCGTATAAAGTTAATAAAAAATAGTAAATTTACCGTGCTGAAATATTTAGAAAGATTCCACTGGTCCAGCAACAACAACGATATAAAGTTTTGTATCTGTAAATTCATTTTCATTCTGATCTTTCCCCCCTCCAAATTATGAAGCAATAATGGTTAAAATATAGTCTCGCACATATAGCTAAGGAAGAAGCAAAACAAGGAAACACAAAAATACAATTTTAATATAAGATTTCTTTTAAACTTTTGTATCAAAACATTTTCTGGATAAATACTTCTCTTCACAGATACAACAAATTTATGACTTTTCATATAGAATTTTCTGGAACGGAATATAACAAAAGTAAAAGGATACATTACCTAAAGCAATAATTTTCCATGCAGAATTTAATATGTTGCTTACAAATCCAAAATTTAAATAGCTCTAAATTGTATTTAAATACGCTAAAAACCCCAATACATATTTAAATAGAAATACCTGTAAAATTAATAGAAGTCCATTTTATACACTCAATAAAATGCAAAATAATGAAAAGTTATGTTTTCCGTAGTATGCTTTTTCTCTCTCTGTTATTTCCTAATAAATCTTTCCTCTACTGGGTATTTATAAATTATCTTCTCTCTCTCTTGTTTTTTCTTATAATAGAAACATTTTCCTTTCATCAGGAATCACCAGTACAGTATATGAATGATTTAAGGTCGGCCATTGATTTCTGATGCATTGATGAGTTAGTACCACATGATGACTATAAAATTCTACTGCACTTGATAAAAATGTTAACTTCCAAGAACAACTGAAGTGTCTCCTTCTCTGTCTCTATCTATACCAACAGCTGAGTTTATAATATGTTTTATTTTATATAAATATATACAGACATACAAGAACGTAAGTTCCTTTCTGAAAATACTTTTGTCTTTTTATTTGGGATTTTTGTTTGTTTGTTTGTTGCTGAAAATAATCATCCTAATTTTTCTAACAAAACACACACACACACAAAACCCTGAGATGTTTTGCTGTTTACTCAGGTGAACTATCTATCTATCTATCTATCTATCTATCTATCTATCTATCTATCTATCTATCTATCTATCTTCAACGATGAAAACAAACTGTACTCAATCGACAGTAAAATTGTCTAGAAAAATAAAATCTTAACTTGTCTTTTAGGGGAGAAAAAAATCGTATTTATGCTTCTGCAAACACTCCAACAACAATCATTACTTGAAAAGGATTTTGGAATAGGATAAAATTATCCCTTTGCAAAATAGAGGAAAAGAAATACTAAGGATGGTTTACAACTTTTATTCTCTGATCCTAACTTTCTTTCTTTCTTTCTTTCTTTCGTAAAATGTTTCTACTGTCAGTTTTTAATGTAGGTTTTTACGCAAAACAATAGAAAGAGTGACTGTCTAGCTGGAAAATTTTAACTTTTTCTTATTAGCGTTTTGGAAGCAGATGATTGAAAATTGTCCCCCAGTTTGAGGATGGGCACGAAATAATGTTTCATTCACCTTTTGTGTGTAAGTATAAGGTAGTTGGATGGAACGGAAAACAATTTACATGTAGGCAGGGCGGAAAGAAAGATACAGTAGTGTCTCTTTACGTCCTACTGAAGGTTGAAAGATTGAAAAATATATCTGGAAGTATATGGGGGATGTCAGGAGAGAGGGTGTTAGGGACACTGGGAAGCGTTTAAGTTGGGAGGGTTTTGTGTAGTTATTATCTGAAATATGTTTCAGCAATATTTGCTGACTGCGATAAATGAATTTCAAAATCTACCCCCTGTGTGTTTATATTGTGGAAAACTGCAGTGTTGGCATGTTAGAGGTAACTTTGCTCGGTTGTTACCAAATGTCAATAAAATAGAAAGTCTTTCTATTTCATCCCCCCCATCCCACCCCCTCTTCTTCCCAGCTTCCGTAAGCATCATGTTAAAAAAAATAAAAGTTTAAGTTGGTGGGGGGTGGAGATGGGGGACCATGCATCAGTTAATGTCCATAAAGGTTCTGTTTTGGATGTGATAAGCGAAACAATTCTTTAGTTTGCCATCATGCCCTGCCACATCTTTAACAAATCCTCTACCGTGGGAGGGAGGGAGGGGGAGATGGGATGGGGAGGGGGGAGCCACAAAAAGTCAATGTTGTATATGAAAAACTATAATCATTTTAATTCAATATTGACACCCCAACATCTTGCAATAATGCGAAAGGTTCCAATCGAAACCTCTGTTTTATAGCAGTAGAGGAAGGAACTCGTAAAACCCTAACAGCTTTTATGTAGTGCGGTATAAACAACAACAACATCCCTGGCTTTATTGCGTTTTATAGTTTGTTAAACAGTTTACAGCCTTTTTTGGGGCTATTACAAATGCAATTCCCTTCATGTGATAGTTAAACCTTTATCAATAATAAGGAAATTGATCATTAAAATGTTAAATATGACTACCTCGTTTGTTTTAAAATATGTTTAGGATAAGAAGCTGTATGATTTGATAACTTGTATTAAAATACCAATTACATTTATAGGACCTTTTAAAACTGGTTGCAATTAAATCGTGTTCTTTTACAGTTTTCCAAAGCGACCCTGACATTTAAAAAGGCTAAAACTGCCTCGTTAAAATTTTGAAATTAACGACTGAGCGCGCCTCTCTTTGATTTTCCAACACTCCCCAAAAATCAATCTTTTGGGTGGTCTAGGTATTTGATTTGTTGTGAGGCGAGAGATATCTCATTAATGTAGGTAGTTAAACATATTTAATCCGTATATTCACCCCACCTCTCCCTCTCTCTCTCTCTCTCTCTCTCTCTCCCTCTCTCTCCCTCCCTCTCTCCCTCTCTGGCTTTTCCTTCTTTATTCTCTCACACTCTTCTTTTCACAATCATGCAGTGCACAGTCCGTGTGGAGTAAGGAGAAGCCAATGGGATGAGGTTTTGGTAATAGATGCAAATGATCATGAAAAGACACTGCAAAATATGAAACAACTCATTTGCGCCGAAGTAAATCACTGAAAACTGTTTATGAACTGGCATCTCTTCTTGGAAATGTAAAGCGAGAACTCTATAAGTGGCGATTTTTTTTAGGGGGGGGGGAAAGCAAGAATTCAATATCATGCAGGCTTAGAGTTTTGATTATATCCTCCTTTTATATTCCTGGAAACCACAAACTGTTGTTGCTTAGCATCTTAGCTCTTTCTGCTCTAATAGATTCCCGTGGTTTAAAAAAAAATTAAAATGAGCTCTTATTTTGTCAACTCACTGTTCTCCAAATACAAAACCGGGGACTCTCTGCGCCCCAACTATTATGACTGTGGCTTTGCGCAGGATCTTGGAGGTAGACCCACAGTTGTGTATGGACCCAGCACTGGTGGTACCTTCCAGCATCCGACCCAAATTCAGGAGTTTTACCACGGAGCATCCTCTCTCTCCAGCTCCCCTTACCAACAGAATCCCTGCGCTGTAGCGTGCCATGGGGACCCAAGCAACTTCTATGGATACGACCCATTGCAAAGACAAAGCCTGTTCGGTGCACAGGAATCGGACCTGGTGCAGTACACGGATTGCAAGCTAGCTTCCAGCGGCCTGGGGGAAGAGGCGGAGAATTCAGAACAGAGTCCTTCTCCTACACAGCTTTTCCCTTGGATGCGACCGCAAGGTGAGGCGAAATAGAGAGGGCAGAGAGGAGGCATTTCCTGAACCCATAAAGTATCCCCTTTCCACAGTTACTTTTTACTGCTTTATGGGGGTAAACTTTTGCACTTGTAAATTGCTTTATAGTTTAATTACCCTGAAGGAGACCTTTTCTTCTCCTTGTGGAGAGCTGGGCTTTCAATGTGGGGCGCTTCCCCTAAAGTTTATTGCACTTTTATAGCCTGAAAGCGCCTTCATTTGAGGGTGTTTTTTTGTGTTTTGTTTTGGTTTTGGTCTTCGCCCGGGCTCTAGCTATACACTGGGCTTTGACTACAAAGGAGTGGGGAGAGATTTTTTTTTTTTTTTGTGCAAGTGAACCCATTTTGTGATTTTTCCACCCCCACACGCTTTCCTTGAGAGTCACCCCCCCACCCCCTTTGTAATATTATAGAAGAGTCGGGTCTGTCTCTGTGTTTGTTTCCTGCCTTTGCTTCTCTCTCCTCTCTCCTCCCCCCCACCCCCTTCGCTTTCTATTCCGGAGCCTGGTTTATGTATCTTTCAACCTCCTTCTCTTCTCCCCCATCCTTTGCCACCCCCCAGCAGCCGCTGGACGCAGAAGGGGGCGGCAGACCTACAGCCGTTACCAAACCCTGGAGCTGGAGAAGGAATTTCTCTTTAATCCCTACCTGACCCGCAAGCGGAGGATCGAGGTGTCGCACGCCCTGGGACTGACAGAAAGGCAGGTCAAAATCTGGTTCCAGAACAGAAGGATGAAATGGAAAAAGGAAAACAACAAAGACAAGTTTCCCAGCAGCAAATGCGAGCAGGAAGAACTGGAAAAACAGAAAATGGAAAGAGACCAGGAGGTGGACGAGGAAGGGGACGGACAGAAGGGGGACAAGAAATAAGATTTTTAAGAACTGAGAGGCAAGCACTAAGGGTCTGATGGGATCCTGACTCTTACATTAATGGCAGTTAATGTAAGGGGGGGGGAGGGAACAATGCATAGAAAAGAGAAGAAGAAAAAACCTTTTATTGCTGTAAAACAATATAGCTCTAAGCACCCACTTTTCCTGATTGTCCTTTGGTACAATGAACAGTATGCAAAAGAGATCCGGAGGTCTTTCTAGCCTTTCGCCAGTTATTAACTAGTGGTAGTGTATCGCAATAGCTTATGTAAAACATGACTGTGAATTTTCTCTCTCTCTCTCTCTCTCTCTTCTTTATTGGGGGGGTTGGTTAACTCTGCTTTCAATGCTATAGGAGTTTATGTGAAATTATATTGTGCACTTTTGAATCCTCCTCCTTTTTGTTGTGGTTCACTGTATGTACTGGAGGTAGCTATTGAAACAGACATCCCGACAACATGAAACTGCCTATTTATGCTGTAGTTATCTCTTCCTACTCTCTCGCTCTCTCCCTCTCTTTTATGTTGATTCTTTTGTCACGTTCCTTGCTTCTGTTCTTGGGTTTTGGTTTGGGTATTTTTTTTTTTTTTTTACAGTTTTGTGTCTCTTCCAAAAGCCTTTTTTTTCCCTCCTCCCCTCTCTCTCTCCTTTAGTTAGCATGCGCACAGTGGAGCAAGTTGTAAAGTGATCCTTAGGTTTACTGTGAAAAAGAATGTATACTGTATACGTGAATTACTTTATGGGGGAACTAATGATATATTTTGCTGTTCTTTCATCACTTTGTTCTATTGTCTAAACCTGGAAGCGGCGGAAGAAAGTTACAATAAAGTTTACAAGCGAGAATCCCGTGACATCATTCATTTGCCCTGCTTCATTTCCTCCAGGACTACTTTGATAGAAAGGAAATAAAAGCCAATTGTGTCAGAATTGCAGACCTTGCAGCCCAAGGAGTGTTTAGCCTCTAGCGAGACTGAAGAGTTTAGGTTGCTGTTAAGACTGGAGGAGGCAGTGGTTGAAGTATGCTCGTAGGGTTTTTCGTCTTTTGGGGTGCGGGGAGAGCGGGGGGGCAACGGATTGTTTTGTTGTTGTTTTTGAACAGTTCATAGATGTTGACAGATTAGGTGGCTGTGTGGAAATCCTTCCTCAAGGTAAATTTTTCTTTCATTGGTTACTCCCGGTTTCCCCGAGATGAATCCCGACCACTCAGAAATGAATCACTCCCCCCCCCCCAATCTGTTTGCAGAATTGTCAGTTGTGCAATTGAGTGGCTGACATGCTAACCCTCCCGACGCTTTGCCTGATATCTTCCACCATGGAACTACTGAAGTGTATGTGCGTGAGGTTTGTTTTCCCTTTCAACATAACCTTGGGCAGGCGGAGCAGCGAAAATCTGAGATGCAGATGAATCATCATCTTCTCATTTGCCAGTAAGGCTTTGATTTAAAAAATGAGAAGGGGAGAGAGAGCGAGACAGAGAGACAGGTTACGCTAAGCAACCAGCTAGTAACGCTTTACTTATAGCTGTAATTGGCTGCCCTAGAACCGCTGACAAGCTAAACAAGGGATCTGTATAGTCTTTATTTTTCGCAACAAGGAAAGCAAATGCCATCTCAATGCGCCTCTCAACGCCTGTGGCACGAGAATGAATTAAATATACAGATGAATAGCATTTTTTTTTTTGTACAAAAACCCTAAAGGATGAGGTATCAATGAGGCATTTGTCTTTTCAGGGCTACAGATAAGGGGTGGGGGGAAGGGTGTACAGTCGCCCGAAAAACGATGACAAAGACAGTGGAGAGCTTATGGGGCGAAGGAAGGAATTTGAGACAGACTCAATAAAGGAATAAATAGAACTCCGTTCATTTATTTCTCCCAGCAAAGAGAGAGAGATGTTGTTTTATAACCAACGTTTTTCTACCCTTCCCCCCCCTTCCATCCTCTTCCTTCGTCTCAGTTGAAAACTGATTACAGGTTGCTTATCGACTCCGGCACAATTCCACCCCATTCTCGCATAGATCTTGGAGGGTTTATATCACATACATTATTTATCATATTTTATAAATCCAACAGTACTCCAATTTTTTTTTCCACATTACCAGGAGCCAGTGGGGAAGCTGGCTGCTGATTGGAGCGGGCAAAATCACGTGCCCCGGAGTCACATGGTCAGGGAGGAAAAAGGGGGTCCTTTTTGGTGTAAATCTGGACTCTAATTCCGTAATATATCACGGTACCTCGTAAAACCGACACTAAAACGTCCCGGCCTACAAATCACCCGGCCAAATTATGAGTTCATTGTATTATGCGAATGCTTTATTTTCTAAATATCAAGCCGCAAGTTCAGTTTTCCCATCCGGCGTCTTTCCTGAGCAAACTTCTTGCGCTTTTGCTTCCAATACCCAACGAACGGGGTATGGGTCTGGTTCCAGCGCCTCGTTCGCTGCTTCCATGCCTGGACTGTACGCCAATGGGAGCAGCATGCACCCCCAAACCTCTAGCATGTATTCCACCAGCTACGGCCTGGAAACCAGTTCTTTCAACATGCACTGTTCTCCGTTTGAGCAAAACCTCTCGATGATGTGCCCGGGAGATGCCTCCAAGCAGACGTGCAGCAAAACGGATCAGAGGGACTCAGACTTGCAAAGCGAAAGCAACTTCCGGATCTATCCCTGGATGAGGAGTACAGGTAAGTCAGAAGCCTCCTTCAAGAAAGACGCCTTAGGGGGAAAAAAATGTAAATTATTTTATGGCGTGCGGGAAAGGGTGGGGGGAAGGGGAGGGGGAATTGTCCCCAACTCCTTTTATGACGTTTCGCCGAAAATGAAGCGCTCTTTCGCTCTGCCTTCGAGAGAGAGAGAGAGAGGGAGAGAGAGACCCCCCCCCCATAAAGCCACCCTTTTAGCTTTAAATATTTATTAGAGCTGCTGGTGCTGCGTATATGCGATGCAAGAGGCAGTTTGTCTTAGTGAGGAAAGGCAGGGCTGCAAAATCATACCCATTAGCTTCTTGTCCCCATACTTAACTCTGTTTAAAAAAAACCAATGTTTTTGTTGGCTTGTTCTTAAATAAACTCTGTAGAGGCGGCTCGCAGGTTTGTTATTTTTTATTTATTTATTTCCTGGCTTGTTTAAAATTGCCAGAGTCTCAGCATAACGTCCCAGACAGCGCAATTAAGCCCTGAATGTGACCATTAGTCTAATAGAAACGGCAACACATAATCCCCGCTTTCAAACTTGTGAAATTTCGGAAGGGGAATAAATAAAGAAACAACTAAAGAAATGCGGGTCTCGTGTCAATAACGCAGCGGCTAGAATCCCTGGTTAATCAAGGTCGGCGTGTTTATGCTTTTCCAGTGCCTGTTGGAGAAGCTCTGGGTAAGGTGTCATGGAACGGCATTGGGTTTATTAGACAAAGTGCCTGGACCATCTTCCAAAAGTTGTTAGACCCACATGATGCTGTCAGAGTGATGAACAAACACGGGCCGTGGAAGTGTGGATTCTGTTTCCTCACCACAAGATAAGGGGAGAGGGACAGGGTCTCATTAAGCGAAGATGCCTACTTAGCATATGTATTTAAAATACAAATCTGTCTAATGCACCCATCCCGGCTGGCATACGTATCTTTCATTCACAAACACGCTTCCTCTCAGCATATTAGTGTCAATTAACATTTAATAAATATCCTTATTCATTACAAGAGATAGTGTTCTGACATAGCCTTAGTTTCCCAATAAACTGAATTCATTTCAAGAATTAAGAAATGCACGGGTTATAAGGCGTGAAAACGCTGGCCTGTCTCTTTGTTTGTTGTTGGACGAAATCACTTCTAATTCGTATCTGGTCTTTCTCAGATCACTACCTAGCAAATTGAAATATTAATATCTCATTTTTACTCTAACTTGAGGTTTAAAAAAAAAAAAGATTGCTGCCCCATTGAAAGTAGTGTGGAACATGTGAGCTCATTTCGCTGCTACTCCTAAGATCTGGTTTTCCTATGATTTGCCAGATTGCAACTTGATAGCCTTCGGACTAATGAGTTAACTTTAAGCCAGAACGTGTGTTGGTAGGAAACTTTAGGGGAGAACAAACTCCTGCCCAATGTATGTGCCAATTGAAGGAAGCCCAATGCAGGCGCTTGTACAAGCAGGAGGTTACCCTACACTTATTTGTGGTCAGTATTTTCCATTACCTGCTCCATAATTCATTCACTTTTACAGTTGATGTATCAAAGACCAAATATTTCTGGTTGTGAACACTTCATCTCTGCCTTTCGATTTAAGGATCCCCCACTCCTTCTTTCTAACATGTGCCACTGGATAACAACAAGACTAGGGAGGATTTTGGAGTAGTGCGAATATGCTGGATTCCTGCGAAGACAAGCCCTCCAAGATGCATATTTTGTGGTTTGCAGTGCCTAAAACTAAAACACTACCTGCTCCTAGAGATCCCCCCCCCCACCTTTGCCCACTGTGTAATTGGGTTTGTGGAATTTCATCAGCGATGAAAAGATAGTATAGCCATTCCCATTCAACAACAGTTTATGGCTTTTCCCTCAACGGATTTTACAACCCACATTCCACAGAACTGCAGATTTTACTTCCTTGCTATCTCTTTTACAGCTAGCCTGGCCATTTTCCTTTTCCTTTCTTTAATAACCGTCTTTTCGTCCTTAAAAAAAAAAAATCCACTGGAATGTTTTGGATGGATGTTGAGGGCTTGTACTGGCCAGCCTGGGTATCAACTGAATAGAAAAAAAATAGAAACCACAAACATCATGTTGCTGCATAATTATTTCCAATTGAATTCCAACAAATGGCACGAAAATGTGCTCTGGTTTCATTCCAGTCCCCTTTCACAGACAACTAAATAGTTGCGGGTAATGCCGGATGACTGCCGAGTCTTTGTGTCAGCCTGTTCCCATGTAGATAAAAATATTCCTCTTCAAAAACTTCTGGTTATGCAGCCCCATCTTTCTGACAGATTTAAAAAAAAATATACCCCACTTTCATCTGAGGAAGTAACATTATCCATGTCAACCACTGACGGCGCGTTTCCAGTAGACCAGAGCAATGTAATACAGAAAATATTCCGTTAAATAATTAAGACCATTGCGCAGTTTACAAACAGGGCTTAATGATGACAGCTTTAACAGAGGACAAATAATTGAAATGGTATATTTAGCAGATGCTTCTATCTAGTTAGGGAATGTATTTATTAATTTATTTATTCCCTTGTTAATGGGAAATGTCCTAGGTTAAAAAAAAATAAATAAAACCATGCTTTCATATGAAAGTGGCAGCAAACTTGCTGAAGTTCTCTCCCGCACAAACGCAATCAGAAAATAGGGAACACCTCCCCCCCCCCCGTTAAAAAAATAATTCAATGTGTGTGTGTGTTCTGTTAGAATGATATATTCTTCCAAAATAAAAGGATCAGATTCTAAGCCGATGTAAAATTGTCAGTGCTCTATTAAGAAAACAACTGGGGAATCTGCCGTTGGTGGATTAAATAGCTGTGCTATTATGGACAATGTCTAGAATATGTTTGAACAAAAAACAAAAAAAGCAACCCAACAACCACCCCGAGTTCATTTGATTCTAATTTATTGTTTCACAGGGACTGACAGAAAAAGAGGACGTCAGACCTACACCAGGTACCAAACCCTGGAACTGGAGAAAGAATTCCACTATAACCGCTATTTGACCAGAAGAAGACGCATCGAAATCGCTCATGCTTTGTGCCTGACAGAGAGGCAGATCAAAATCTGGTTCCAGAACAGACGCATGAAGTGGAAAAAAGAAAATAAAACTGCATGCACCGGTTCAAATAGCCAGGAAAAACCAGACGCTGAAGATGATGAAGAAGAATGAAAGGGATGGGGTTTGGATGAAGGGGACTTTAGTCCAGAAAGCTAATCCAGGAAACGTGAAACCTAAACATAAGGGACTATATATAAAAAAAATAAATGAAATTAAAATAAAAACGAGCCTAAGAATGATGCATTCTGTTTCCTGATACTGAAAAAAATACTACCTATATTACAATCTCTCTTTTTTTTGTACAATAGAATGGATAATAATATCTACCTATTAAATGTGGCTTTAGAGTCAGATAGATACATTTTTCTATGTGGGTCTTCCTATAGTACAAGTATTTGTAAATCTCCCTGTTTGTATTTCCTTGTGTACTTTTTTGGTATGAAGTAATGTGGTCGTGTTAGCACCTTTAATTAGAAAATGTGATCTGAAAGTATGAGGGGAAATTATACATAGCGTATATTGTACTCTGTACATAATATGAATTATCATTACCGCTTGTTCTGTTGTAACCTCTGTGGTTCTTTTCTGGTTGCGATGCTGTTTTGTCTGTGTATATTTTTACCTGGACCACTTCCTTGTTCAAGTCATTAGGAAAAAAAATGAATTAATATTGTGCTGAGTAAAGCGGTGTATATCAAGGTAGAAGATTATTTAATAGCGGCGCGTTTCTTTTTCCTGGTTTGTGATTATTAGTCTTCAAAATAATAATAATAAAAACACCCACCAATAGTCTAAAACTGTGTTCAGTTCATTGCACTTTTCTTACGTGTTTGCATTATTATAATTCAGTTGTTTATTTCAGGTTATAAAGAAAATATCCCTTTTAATTTCCCCTGATACGTCATCTTATTCGTGCCCGATAATTTTCAGCATAACAGTCGTACTTAACATTTTAATGACATTTCTACAGATGTTAATGCTTTAAAACATTTAGCGAAATAAAACTCATAGTCGGGTATAAAAAACAATTGCCAAGAATATGGATTTGCAGATTTCACTCTTTTCCCTTCCTCCAAATATCTGCACAGATTAGTCTACTGGGAAAAAGATGGGAAAGGTAAATGCAGAGAAGCAAGAAACAATAAAAAACTATCTATATATTATATATAGATACGTGTGACTAATCTGACCCTTTCCCAAGGACACAAGATATTCTGCGATGGTTTGGGGTTTGTTGTCCCCCCCCCCTTCGATTGCTTTATTGTGGACTGTAACTATTTCATTAGCATCAAATAATGTTTAACATCAAAGCACACATAAAATAAATTAAACCAATTAAACTCAGGAAAATCAACAATGCAAAACAATGGTAACTAATTTTAAGCACTTGCGAGCATCTCTCTCTCTTTCTCTTTTTAACATTTCCAGGGTGCGCAATAAACGACCGTATTCTTCAAGTGGGAGAAGTACGCAGTTCTAGAAATGTGTGCTAACAGGAATACCAATAAAGCAGACCGCGTGGAATTAGGTGTAGTTGTTAAATGGCTTCTTTCTTTCTTTCTTTCTCATCTCATCGCGGAAGCTGAAACATTTAATAAAAGATCTGTCTTTCATTTTACCCCCAGTACCCACTTATTGATAGAGAAGCGTGGGATGCCGAAAAAAGAATATACAAACTTTTAGATAAAATAATGTAGCCCATTACTAAAAAAAAAATCATGATGGTAGGCCACTTATTATATGTATCATATATTATGGCGTTTACACGGAAATCCCACTTGATCAGAGAATAAAAGAAGGTGAAAACTAAAATTTTCCTTATCAAATTCCCCCATTGTCATTTGTTTTCATACGCACTCTTTCCAGAGCGAAAACTGAGTTCCAGAAAATTCCTATTGCTCGTGAAACGTGTTTTGCTGCATTGGGCCAGATCTATTGTCCCTGTGACATGTACTTCTGCAGCGCCTGGCATCTGTGAATTAAGGATTTTAAAAAAATTCTTTATTCTGCTCTATCTATTGAAGCACATCTTATCAGCGTAGTAACAAACCTTACAGCCCGCTGGTGATTTTCACACACAAAAATTACCTAGTGTCAGGGTTGCCAATTAATGTTCTGAGTGTGTGGGGTGTTTGATCCTAAATACGTAGTGAAACATAAATACATAGGTTTAGATTATGCTATAAATACAGCCAGCATTTCTCTTTCAATATATTTATCTTGATCTATTTCTAAATTCTCCGACGCCCGCAATGGCTAATCTTCTATTTTAGCAGAAGGATTCATAATTACACAGCTAAATAATGTGAACATAAAACGCACTGCTTTAACATCGCTTATCCTTTAAAAATCTTTTTTTAGCCTTATAGTTAAGGTGTGATTGAGACACCTCCATTAAAACCCCCACCAGGAGAAAAAAAAAGATCTTTGCATATTCTTTTATTTTTGTTTAAAAAATAAAGATGGCGGCTAAGGAAAAGACGGCTGTTAAAGCAGTCATGAAGAAATGCAATAAATTCCTTGTTGTTTTATGAAAATTTACAACTTTGTGATAGAACTTTATGAGTGGCTGGGTTCTGGGATTGGCCAGAGCCGGTCATGTGGACTGCTAACCGTGAACATGAACTTTTTATGATTTCCCATGTGGTTATATTGCACCATTCTTTTGGCCGCTGTACCTTGGGTCGGATCAGTGTCCTCTATAGGGCTCTTGCTTCTTTAGATTTTTTTACTTTCGTGTATAAACTCGATAGGGCTAAAAGGGGGAGGAGGTGGTGGAGGGGGGTAAACACATACACACACACTCTCACCCCCCAAAAGAGAGCGAGAGAGAGTTAAAAGATTTTTGTTTTTAATTCCTGTGTTAATTTGCTTGCTGATTTTGGAATCTCAGTAGTAATGGAGGGGAAGTGGAGATGCTGTGCCGAGTGGAGGCTGATATTTTTCAAAGAGGGAAGTTACTCCATTTTCTATGCAAATGACAGCAATGCAAGAAGCGATCACAAGTCAGAGAGACAATCGACGGCGATCAGGTTGGGACAATATTTGTCAGCTAAAAGATAAACAAACGCTATTTGCCTTTTAAAAAACTTATACCACAGAAATGGACGTCAAAAGGTAAGGGAATAATATATGTTTCTCTTCATTTGATTTTTTTTTTCTTTTTGCTTTGAGAAAATGCAATTATAAAACTCCCTCTCTCCCTCCCCCTCCCCCAAAAAGAAAGAAAGAGAGAATAACAGAGACAGCAAGACAGTAATATCACCTGGATATAGTAGATATCTGGCTTGGAAACAAGGCTGCTATGGACTTTGATGACGGTGTCTTTTAGATACTGCCTTTAAAAAAAAAACAAAAATAGCCAAATCCTATGTGGGTTGTTGCAGCGGATATATTTTATTTTTTACCCCTCCCGAGCAGAATTATCTTGCCAGTTTGCCTATCTTCAGGCGAGCCCAGTAATTTGGCGAAGTTTGCATGGAAGCCAGTTGGGTTTTGTTTTGCTCTCCGGGGTCATTATTACGTGGGTGGTTTCTTCAAAGAGGGCAGTCCACCGCAGTCCTGGAGAATAAGGTTCTGGAAACTAGAAAACATAATAAGAATAATAGCAACTACCGGGCTGCAACGTTATGATTACATTTATTTTTTAAAGTGAAAGTCCCAAATGAAAGAGGACGCTGTGAGGGAATGAAGGTGGGTGGGTTTCATTGCGTTCTGCAATGCTCCTGTACATGTAACATGTCTGTGGAGCTGTAGGTCCCTACATATCGTTTATTGTTTATTTATGTCTTCCTTTTCCTTCACTTGCTACCGTGTGGTGTGAAAATATCCTTTTATTTGAATATCTTCTCCTCTAAACGAAATGGTTGCTTTGGTTTTAAGAAAATACTTCTTCGGGGATGCACGGCATTTTGAATGTTCCTTTTCATTATCGCAGGACTAAAAAAAGACACGTTGCTACTGTTTTCTGAGGCTTTTCAAATAACACTGTATGCGAGGTTTATGCATGTAAAGGGATATTGATTAAGGAAGGCACCCATGAGTTAACCATTAAGAATAGATGACAAGGCGACTTGTATCACCCGGCTTGACTATTCCTGAATATTGGGCGGCCAAGAGTCAATTCTAGCAATGGTGGAAATAGCAAACAAAAAATAATTTTCAAAAGATATTTTTGAAGGAGCTATTACGTGTTCAGACATAACAGGGGACAAAACATAAACGCCAGCTGAAGTGCTTTTTCTTTTAGGTCCATACATGTTATAGAATCCGTGGTTAGTGCTGTTCTTAAAAAAAGGCAAATGATTATTTTATTTCATTTCAATAACATAATTCTAGAATCTATTTCTGCTGATTTTTTTAAATGCGGTGTGAGAAACCACTTGTAGAACCCAAGAGATAAATGTCACTCCAAGTAAGTCTTTTTAATCACTTTACCCCGGGCACCCTTCAATGTCTGATTGTCTATGAAATCTAAATGTTTTCGCTAGAACATAGATAAGTTGCTAATTAAGGAATTCCTGTAGTTTAAACATCACCTAGTTGTTTATTTTTAAAAACGGAAGGTCTATTTCTCTTTATGTCTTTTCTGTTATAAATTGCTTTCCAGCCCATTTTATGCTGTCTGCTGCCATCTACCGTCCAATGCAAGAAAACTTCAGTTTGCTTAAATATTTCTCGGTGATTAATATCCCTTGAAACTGGTTAACAAATTCCATTTTCTACATTTTTGTTTTCGAGTCATGGATTATAAATGCATTGCACGTTTGTGTATCTCTGGAAATGGAACAAATGTGACCTCCCATTTGCTACAGGAACCTCAGACCAGATCCATTTCTATTCTGAGGCCTGCTGCGTTGCCGAGGATTTCAAGTTATATATGTTCATTATCGATAAGTTATCAATTATGTAGTACAAAACCAAAAGAGGAAAGAAAGCTGGTTATTTCTTGACAGCCAACACAGCAAGTGAGCTTGTGAAATGAGAGCCATAATTAGACGAGGAGACAAGAAGTCAGGAGTTTTGAGCTAATTATAGAGTCAATGAACTATTTCTGTGTTTGTTTGTTTCTTGTTTCGAATGATCATTTTGCAGTGGTCTGTAAAAGGTAGGTCTAGTGGTGTGCACAAAGCTGAGGTGGTGGTTGGGGCGGGGAGGAGAGGAATCCCTTTTAAGATACAGTAGGCTTTGAAAGGACAATGCACGCCTGTTATTTTAAAAGCTCTCTCTCTCTCTCCCTCGTTTTCTCCTACTACCACACAGTTTCCTGGCAACTGTTTATGTCTAGACTAGTGACATTCCCCTATATGAAAGTGAGATGCCCAGAGACTATGTTAAAATAAATAAAAAGTTTCTCCTTTTGACTAATAACAGCCATGATTAACTTGTTCCATTCTGTAACTGCTCACACTCACTAGCATTCTCCAGGCAACCTACATGCTTCATGCTTTGATTTCTCTTCCACCCGTTTCTGTTCCCCTATTTTTAGTTTCCCTAGCAAGATTTCTTTCCCCTAAACCCTCTCAGGGTTTCCTTTAGCGGAAATAAGGTAATATAGATACATTTTTAGAATCCCAAGGTCCTTCCCGCAACCCCCCTCTCACTTTTTTTTTTTTTTGTTAATTATTAGCTGCTCTCTTTAATGGAACAATGGTAGATTATTATTGCTTCTTTTCAAAGATCCCATTAACGAGGTTATTATGCACTGCACGGGAAGTCAGGTAAATTAAACTTAAATTGCTGGAAATTAAGTTTCAAATGGTTATGTGAGGATGGAGAGAGAATTATTTTTTAAACACCTTCAGGGGTCATTGTTTTAAATATGCCAACAATGTAGAGAAAAGAATCCTTGTGCCGCTTTTCTAATAGGAATTTGAGTGAGGATGTATATTACAAGAGCAATCTTCTCTGCTGTTAATAGCGTTATATGTCTAAATACAGTAACAAGGCTTTTCAAATGTTGTCTTAGTGTTAGCTTGACTTTATGGCTGCAATAAGCCCCCTGATTGGGAAGGTCCTTCTCTGTTGTCACTTCAGAAGGCTTGAGAATTCCAGCTCTACACGAAAAAAGCGACCCTTTTTTTTTTTTATTGGAACCAGCTCCACTTAACTTTCCACAAAGTTCTTAACTAGCTTAGCTTTTACACAAGCAATGCTCTGTTCTGTTTGCATTTCGAAATATCTGTGTGCTGTTTTAATCCCCTCATTTATCTGCCTCTCTCTGCTTTGTGGAGTTGGCATTTGCTAGCAGAAGAGCAAAAATGGAGAAAAAGGCGCAACCGGCACTCTCTAAGCTAGAGAGCTGCGAATGTACATGTTGTAAATAAATCCCTTTAATCTTTATTTATACCCTGCCAGTAGAGTTATGTCAATCAGTAGGGAAAGATGGATTCTCAGTGCTAAATGAAACATTTGATACCTCCTTATGCTGTCTCTAGCAACTCCACCGACTAGTGGTTCTCTTCTTTTTAATAAAACCAAAGACTTCTTAAGTAAACCGAGACCCAGTTCTGAATGAAAATATGCAAAGAAAATACGGTGGAAGACACAGTGACGACACTGCAAGCTGTATCAGCAACCGTTATGTTTAGGTCTCTGTGTCCCACTCCCCATGCCTGCTCCCCTTTAGAAACCTCCTTAGACCAAATATTTCCCACAAAAACCCGGCATAGATTGATCTTAAAAGTTGAGCAAGCAACTCAGGGTATAGCCCAAGCATCTTTTTAAACCAAATGAAGATACCTTTTGAAAAAGCTATTAAAATGATATGAGAGACCGGCTCGACACTAAACACATAATGCTATCTGTGATCGAATGCATTCTGAATACTCTGCTACAGATGGTCAACATGCCATCCTGCAGGTCTCAGTATATGGATGACGGACACTTTAAGATCTATATATTTTTTCCAAAATGGAACAAAAGCTTAATGCATGTTTTATACCAAGTTTTCTTCTTTTATTTTTCTCCCACTAAAAGTCCATACATATTAAGTGAAGCGCTTTCTTCCTTTAGCAGGGCACAACATATTATTCCAGTCTCAATAACCGTCTAAATAACCAACAATAAGCAATTAGCAAGAGGCGAGTTTCAATTAGTGAATTTTATTTTTTTTTCTTTCACAATAAAAATAAAAAGGACTACAGCCAAAAGGTAGGACGAGTTAGCCTTAGCCACCAGCATGCTAAATAGAGCTGCGTTTCAATAAAACGCTACATCACCATGTGTTGGGGAAACAGTCTTTAAACATACTTCGGGAGGAACATTTTCGCAACTATCATCATTAAAAAGAAGTAAAGAAAACGTTTGCAGCGATTTTACTCACTCATTTAATTATCAGGAATTCATACTTCATAGCCCAGATTCCGCATGCTGTGCAAATCATCCCAGATGTTCCTGGTTTTACTCTTATACACATTTTGCGTAACTTTCTAATCAAATGTCTGTTTGCCTCCTGCAAAGCAACTAACTTCATTGTGTTCAATGGAGGTTTTCTCCCCCCAATAGACAGTCAAGTTTCTCTTTTAATCTCACGTTCCCATGCCAATAAAACAGATCTGCGTAGGTTTGGGTCCACTCCATACACAAAGGAAAACTCTGCAAGAACAAATATAATAGATTTCAGTCAGAAAGGAGGGGAGAAAAACTACTTCCTTTACATGTTATTTCCTTGAATTATAAAGATTACGTTCAGTCGAATGCCCATTGCAGTGATGGCATGAAATAGTCTTAGCTTTGCTGCTGTAAACATGATGTTTAAAATAAATTAGCTCCTAATAAGATAACAGTTTCGTAAATACTTAACCCCCATCAGGGAAAATAGGCATTGGCAATTCTGCAGCGACCATGTAATTATGTGTAATTCTAGACCAGGAGCATACACAAACATGTATTCATACATATAGGTGTGTACCTTGTGTGGTGTATAAATTTCATTGCATATGATAGATAGATAGATAGATAGATAGATAGATAGATAGATAGATAGATAGATAGATGGGTGTGTATGGGAATAGATAGATAGATAGATAGATAGATAGATAGATAGATAGATAGATAGATAGATAGATAGATAGATAGATAGATAGATATGAGTTTAGAAATGCACCTTAAACCAATCAATTTTCAATTTTATTGTGGAGGAAGTTTCTGAAGGACATGACACGTTCCCACAGCTAAAATGCATGGCAAAATATTTAGATCCAACCAGATCTTCCGCGTAGAGAAATCTGAAGAGGAGGTGACTAGCCATTGTGAAACACACCTACAGCTAATGAATAAAAGCAGAAACATGAGCCACTAAGCCCAGACCAAACTCATTTCATTTGGTCTTTCGCCCCAGTTGGAAAAAAAATTACTCAGAATTTCGAGTTTACTCCTTAAGAGGTTTAAACTTTTTTTTTTTATTTTTTAAATAGGTACCTTGTAGTGGGGCCAGACACAAATGGAAAGGGTGATAAAATATGAAAGCAGGATCATCGCTCACCTTATAGGCAATAGACACGCCAAACAACAGCCTTTAAAAAAACTCTTGATCAGTGACAATCAATAAAGACACTTCTTGACCGTAACCGAATGCTGCCTTTAACTGCGAAGGGTCGGACATAGATTTGGTATTAACAACAAAACGCAAGAGGGCACAATTCGGTACATATATCTATATCTCTATAAGTATTTAGTCCGGGATAAAGGTAATACTTCGATTCCCATTCATCTCATAGATTTGTAACTCTTTCACAAAATAAATAGGAAGCATAGAATCTGATGAGGCGGGCGAGTGACACTTTAAAAGGAAGCCTCTTCTCTGTCAATCTATGATAATTAGATAACCATGAGAAATAAGTTACCAACATTGACTTCTCTTCTCCCCCCAACACACACACTTCCCATCCTAAACCCAAGCTAATTAAACAAATGAGATCTATTTACCCCACCCCTCAATGAAAAAAAAAAAACAAATAAACTAAAAGTTTCTTTTTTATGTAAAAAAAAAAAAACCAATCATAGCAATATTACCCAAATGGTCTGCAATCAATAACAGGCACCAGGGGTTAAACTTTTCAGAATAAAGAGATTTAACTTTTTTTTCTCCGTGTGTATGTATATCTCTATATACAGATCTATCTCTCTGTCTCTCTCTGTGTGTTTGGTGTATTTTTTAATTATTGTTTTAAAGACTCCAAACGTTTGGGGATTTATCTTTCGCAGATAATACGTATTTGGTGAAGGGGGTGAGTTTTGTTGTTTAAAAGGGAGGAAAAAGAGGGGCTGGGTGGTTTGTTCTGGGGGTCCCTAGTGCAATGCAAGCCCCTCATGGGTGCTATTTTGTAATCTCAGACTCTTGCTATTGGTCAGTCCATGATCAGATGGTTCTATTTCCTTGTGTCCCTCGCTGGCACCCAGCCATCCCCCTTCAGCTAAAACCCAATCTCCGATATACTACTAATAGCTAAACCACTTGGACTATAAAACACAACAAATCATAAAGCCAGGAAAGGACGGCTGCCTCCTCCCAATGAGTTCTTATTTTGTCAACTCTACCTTCCCGGTGAGCCTGGCTGCTGGGCAGGAGCCCTTCCTGGGACAAATCCCGTTATATGCCTCAGGATATGCGGATCCTTTAAGACACTACCCCGCTACCTATGGAACCACTAGCGTCCAAGATAAGGGTTATCCCTCCTCTTCTTATTACCAGCAAGCTAACGGAGCTTACAGCCGGACCACAGCCTGTGACTATGGGACAGTTGGTTTTTACAGAGAGAAGGACCCTGTCTGTGCCACCTCCAACCTAGATGACCATGTTCAGTTTGCCCCAGATCAGCGGAAGTCAGACTGCGCACAGACCAAAACTGTTTTCGGGGAAAGCGATGACCAGAAGTGCTCTACTCCTGTCTACCCCTGGATGCAGCGGATGAACTCTTGCAACAGTGAGTTACTCTTTTTTAATCTCTCTTTATTTATGTATTTGTTCCCCCCTCCCCGCCCTTCCCCCTTTTCTTCTTTGCAAAAGAAACAGGAAAAGCTTAGTTAAGATCCAACTTCCAGCGGACGAGTCAGGCAAAGCACGAGACTGAAAGTTGTTTCTGACACAACCCCAAACTTTATGGCAGTCTTTTTCCTCTATCGCAGTTCTTTAGCCAGATCCTTTAAAAAAAAGTTGGTGCCATACTTAGGCGCATATCGTCTTTCCTTTTGCACGCTCTGATTCGTATGTCACTCAGTTACAATGATTTATCTATCTCTGTGTCTTCTACACATACAGAGAGATATCTATTCACAAAAAAAGAAGAGGATGACTTCACACACACACACACACACACACACACACACACACACACACACACACACACTTTCTGGAGTTAAATAATGTAAAAGTGTTTAAATATTTGAAAGGAGAGAACTACATTTTTAATGAAACTCAACACATAATGAAAAGTCTGCCTGGGGAGAATTTTTTCCCTCTGTGATGTATAGCTGGTTTAAGTGCTATCTCTTCAATCCACAAAGAAGAAGAAAAAGTCACAGTGCTTCCATGTTTACATTCATTATTTGTTGCCTTTTAAGTTCCAAATTGATGTCCATTAGTGCAGGGACATGAAGCGTTGTATCCCCTTTAATGCACAGAGTTTGTCTAGATCGATACACTTCATTATTGCTTAAATGCCCAGATCTATTACTGCTGCCGGTGGGGAGGAACAATTGAAAGGTGTGGGGGGGGGGCACCATGAGATTTTACATAATGGAATAAGACAGGTCTAGCAATCTCTTCAAAGCACGGTCCTGGAATATCTGGCGAGTTCTGCATTAACCCTTCTGCCCAGGTACCAGTGGAACTTTATTGCCTTTGAGTTAAGCAGCAGGCATTACAGAAACCCAAGACAAATTAGCAACTCTTTCCAAGGCGACCTAGCAAGTCAGGAGGTTTGCTAGAGGGCTGGCTTTGGGGGGGGAAAAGGGAGCCCTGGGCACTTTGGCTAGATGATTTTTGGTTGGTAAAAGTATTTAGCGGGGAAGGCAAAGGAAGCAAAAGACGCCACCACCCCTAAACACACACCCTTTATCAGAATGCTAACTGGCCGGCTCCCTGGTATTATTACTCTTAACTAGAATAAACCTTTGGGTATTTTCTCCCCCTCCTTTCCTTGCCTAACAGGTTCATCTTTCGGGCCAAGTGGCAGGAGAGGCCGGCAAACCTACACCCGCTACCAAACCCTGGAACTGGAGAAGGAGTTCCACTTTAACCGCTACTTGACCAGGCGTCGCCGGATCGAAATCGCACACGCACTTTGCCTGACAGAACGCCAGATCAAAATCTGGTTCCAGAACCGGAGGATGAAATGGAAAAAGGAAAACAAACTGCTCAACTCCACGCAGCTGAGCGCGGAGGAGGAGGAGGAGAAAGCAGCGGAGTGAAAGAATTATTTAAGAGAAAGAGAGAAATATCCCAACAGTTGGAGGAGGTAGAGGGTGGGGGGAAAGGGTTGGAGTGGAAGAGAAAATGCACCCCAAGTGGTGCACGCTTTGTAAAATACCCGAGACGGTTTGAAGGTGGCGAGCCACCAACATAAATTTGCACCGTTGGACTCGTGTTCAGTTAATCTGTCGTGTCAAAACAAAAATCAGGCTTCTAGTTGAGTTTTTTTCCTTTCTATTCCTCCAAATATAATATAAAATAAAATAATAATAATAATTTGGAACTCTTACCTGTGTTTCTGCCCTTCGTGTCACTGTTAGTAACCCGCTAACTCTTGTATTTAATGGAGGTGCTGCAATATATGTCATTTTTGGTGTTTATTGTCTTAATTTTGTAAAATGTTTCATGCACGATTGACTTATAGATTCCCCCCTCCCCGGTTGTTTATCTTTTGGTAAATTAATCAAACCCTGGGGTCTTTGTAATTAGTTTCTTTTTTTTTTAAAGAGAAAACCTACTGAAGGAACAAGTACTACCTAAAAGGATGCAAAAGCAACAACAAAAAAAATTATATTTTATTAATTTTTGTACGTGTTGTGTTTGTAGTTTGTCTTAGGTATGGCCATGGAATACTCTAATAAAAGTAAAGTATTCGGACTCATCCACACCCCTTTGGTATTATTATCATTATTATTATTCCTGTCTATGAAAATATGCCATTCATGTGGAGCTGAGGGGTTGTTAGCAAAGCGGGCGCTGCTGCTGTCTATGTGTGACACTGTCTTCTAATCAGCCGGGACAAGCAACACGCAGCATACGGAAGTTACAGTTGAGAGATAAATCCGCTTTCCCCCCCTTTTGCCTAATCTTAAATGCAGGACCTTTCACCAACGATATCTCCGAGCTGACATTCTGCTTGAAGATCGCTCTTTTTTATTGTTACAGTCAAAAGAGTTATGAGGAAAAGCTCTCCATATACATAATATATCAAAGAAAGAGGCAAAAACAGGGTCTCATCTATCTACCAAAGATACATAACGTTTGTCTAGCATCTTTCAAACATCTGGTCCCTTATTTCACTTTCCAAAATCAGGGAGATGTGCATTGTAGCTAGGTTTCAGACTTGCTGGGTTTTTATTGTTTTTTAGTCGAAACTTTTTTTCACTCCAGGACGATGGGAATTATTTAAGCACGGGGGGGAAAAACCAAAACCAAAAAACAGTAAGCTAAGCACAGTTAGATTGCTTCATGTCTATGTACACACACCCCCACACACCTTTCAAATGGCTCTTTTTACAGTGCCATTTGACTCGGAACTGGGCGTATGTTGCAATGAAGTCAACTTTTCTTTGATTTTTTTTTTATTAAAAAAATGAACGAAAAGAAGTGCTTTTCTTCTTGGGAGCAGCAGATTTAAAACAAAAAATTGCTCAGGTCAATGCTAATAAAATGTCTGAAGCTTCACGAGAGGAAAAAAACGCCTTTCAAAAGAACTACTCCCTTCCCCCCACCACCCACCCCAAAATACCTATGTACGAATGCATTCCCTCATGTCACAAGCTGTTTTAATGCCAGTCACTTTTAAAATCAATTCGTGCAGACGCTCCACAGCTGTAGAACATTTACTATTATTGCCACTCTTTTCATTGCCCGTAATTATTATAATTATATGTCACTTTCAATATGGCGCATAATTTCCAATGAGTTGCAGACAAGCAGTTGAAATTCCTAAACTGCCTTGGAAAAAAAATAGCAGCCTTGAACAAAGCAAAACCCTGGTCAAATTTCAGGTTTTCATGGCTACCTAATATTTCTTGCAGGTTTGCAATGGGTTAGGGGGGAATAGAACAATGCTCTATTTAAAGGGAGTGTGTGTGAGGGGGGGATATTCATGATCAAGAATATCTTAAAAGCAACATTGTCAACCAGTTTCAACGGCTGATCTCCCTTCCCGTCTCTTTTTTCCCCCCTCCAGAATTACAAGGTGTTACTGTGTATTTGATAATATGATGAGAAGGTGAAGAAAGCCAAACTTTCATTGTGCCAATGAAAATAAATAAATTAAATAAATAAAGCACACAGGTTTTTCTTTCAGCAGGCTCGGTTTTTTCTAAGATATTCAAACACAGAACCTCCAGATGCAAAGGTGACTTATTCCCCCTCACCACCAATGTCATTATTATAAAAGAGTGGCAATAATTTAATGAAGATAACAACCCCCATGCAAAGACCACACAACTAAAACAGAATGTTGACAATCATTTGAGCTGGGTCTGATAAGCATTTTTTCCCTCCATTTGCAGAATAAAATTAAAACCGAAAGGAGCTTCCCGGGATGAAAATGGGGTAGTTGTGCATTATTATTTTTTAAAAAGTACAAATATATGAAGAGTGCAAATTGCCACTAAATGACTTTTAAAAAAAATTAAGGGTGGGTAGTCACCCTCCATGCCTGCTAAGTCACCCTGTCCCCAGTAGGTGGCGCAGTCCGCCAACATGGCGCAATCTCTGTCTTCTGATTTTTTTTTTAAGCCTTGCATTGACTTGGGCCTAACGATTCTCAGATCGTCATTATTTGTAACCATAGAGCATGAATTACCTCTTGAGGTCATCAGTGAGAATTTACGACTGGTCAACAAAAGCACGTGATTACCAAACGCCCCCCCACCCCCCATATTTGGCCGCATACATAGCAAAAACGAAGTACAGTGCATTGCTATAATTCATTAATACATCATAAATCGTCAAGCACAGGGTTATAACGACCACGAGCCACAAATCAAGCCCTCCAAAATAACCCAAATGAGCTCTTACTTTGTAAACTCGTTCTCAGGGCGCTATCCAAATGGCCCCGACTATCAGTTGCTAAATTATGGGACCAGCAGTTCTATGAACGGTTCGTACAGAGATTCAAGCACCATGCATTCCAGCTCTTATGGCTACAACTACAATGGGATGGACCTTAGCATCAACCGCTCAACCTCCTCTAGCCACTTTGGGGCTGTGGGAGAAAGCTCCCGCAGCTTCCCTTCGCCCGCTCAGGAGAGCAGGTTTAGACAAGCGTCTAGCTGTTCCTTGTCCTCTCCCGAGTCCCTTCCCTGCTCCAACAGCGACAACCATGGAGGCAAACCCGCCCCGTCCCCCTCCGACCAGGCTACTTCTGCCAGCACCAACACAAATTTCACAGAAATAGACGAGACCAGCGCGTCTTCGGGAACCGAAGAGGGCACCCAAATAAACAGCAGCAATATTCCCCGGGCACAGGCAGAGCCCGTCGCTACATCCACAGCTGCAACAGAAGGGCAGACACCACAGATATTCCCTTGGATGAGGAAGCTTCACATTAGCCATGGTACAGATACTTTTTTATTTTTTTTCCTCCCCCCCTTTTTTTCCCTCCCTTCTTCTTTTTTTCTTCCTTCCTTCCCCTGGCTTTATTTGAAGGCGCCTGATAAGTAATCCAGCTATTTATCGCATTGTATTTATTTATCTGCTCGCTGATTTAAAACAGAAAACTGCCTTTGATGCTTGTTTTGGGGGGTGATAGATTTGTAACCCCTGTCGCTAAATCTGAGGTTATTTAATATATATATATATATGTATAGAAAGAGAGAGAGAGAAGGTCATTTAAAACTGCGGGGTTATTTGCGGATGGGGGAGGGAAGGGGGGTGAGGAAAAGGAAAGGGAAGAACTGATCATTAAAACAGGCTCTCTATGCACAGATGGGGCTCCCAATCCTTTATTATTATTTTTGGTGTGTGTGTTCTTGACAATCTGCTAATTACAAAATAAAAAACCAAGAGTCGATCCATTGCACCAGGAACAGTGGTGGTTTTGTTTGTTTGTTTTTTAAATGACAATATTTAACAGATCCAAACACACACACGTAGCTGGAATTATGAGAGGTTTAGGCTGCGAGGTTAAATTGTGAATATTGAATTGTATATGCCGGAACTGGGGGATGGAGGGAGGGGGATCTACACGTGGGGGAGGGGGTGTTATTTTAAAATAACCGAGTGAACGTTCGTGATTGTCCTGGGAAGATTAATAATTTGCCTTTTTTATAAAAACAAAACCAAACACCAATGTTGTCCATATTATTCAGACATGACTGGACCAGACGGTAAAAGGGCACGAACCGCCTATACTCGCTACCAGACCCTAGAATTGGAAAAGGAATTTCACTTCAATAGATATCTCACCCGCAGGAGGAGAATAGAAATCGCCCATGCTCTGTGCCTCTCCGAAAGGCAAATTAAAATCTGGTTCCAAAACAGAAGAATGAAGTGGAAGAAAGATAATAAACTGAAAAGCATGAGTGTAGCATCCGCGGGCAGCGCCTTCCAGCCATAAATTATAGAAAAGGAATATCAAGGAAAGAAAGAAGAGAAGAAAGGGGGGTGGGAGAAACAGCACCATATCTTAGTTTCAGAGTACTGTACAGTAAGGCACCTTTTTTCGGCATGTTGTTGATATTTTAAACAACTCCTATGGTACTGTTATCCCAGGACTGCGCTCCTGTTGTGTTTTTATTTTTGTTTTAATTTTATTTTTTAATTATTATTATTATTTTTTAATTTCCCAGATGCTCCTCCACGCTCTTGATGTTCTAATAAATGTTTGTGCCAGTGCTATCTTGATGCTTTCTGGAAAGCTAGCATGTTTTATGTGAGCCCTTTAAATGTTATAACTTATTTATAAATTGATAACAGATACGGTGGTTTGTTTGTTTTTATCTGAGTTTACAGCTATGGGGAGGGGGGGGAGATTTATTCTCTGCCTAAGCTAAAGTTGGGATTCCTGCACTAAAATAGCAGAAAAAAAAATCAAAAAACTGTAAAGAAAAAAATAAAAAGCAAAAAAGCTCTTGTATCTTTTTGTCTTCAAATTGTCGAATCTGTGGTTTAGTTCAAATGTAAGGCCATGCTTTCTAGTTCCCAGGCTAATTCTGAGACGTGTTCTTAGACGTGGGTAAACTTCACTATTAAAAAAAAAATGTATAAAATTGGACCAACCATAAAGTGTTCCAATGTCTGTAAATACTAGAAATATTTCTGATGTGACTAATAGACAGTTGGTAGTGGGCAGAGTGAATGCAGTGTTATGTGTAAAATGGCATCTGTTCATGTCTAGCTGCCTGTTAGTATTTTGCCAATACGCTTTTTGTATTTGTTTGTAGCTTTACTTCAAGTCAAATAAACATTTCTCCTATTCACAAAGGCTCCCATTCGTATTTTCTACACATCGCTTGAGTCTTAACGCTGATAGTTCGCAGTACGTTCTAAACACATGGGTGGCATAGAGCTTGTGCTGTGTTAGGAGCATTTGCCAAACGCTACCCACCCTTCGCTCTCCTGCATAGCACTTTGGAAACCCTCAGAAGCCAAAAAATGCAAAGTTCACATAATAGAATCTCATCGCTGAGGAGGAAAGCAAATGCATTCTACAGAGGAAATGCGACCTGTCATAGTTTCCAAACTTTGTTTCGTCAATAGAAAAGAAAAAAAGTCCGAATATCAAATAACACAAGCTGTTTTAAAGTAGCTTAAGTTACAATAACAAGATATAAATGCTTTGCGAAATATATTTATGTGCATTTGAGGAACGGGCCTATATTACTTTTTGAAAAATAAAGAGATCTATCTATCTATCCATGCGCTCGCTGATCTATAAACACCCCTCCACCCCTCACCCTCAATCTCCTGAGCATACTGGTTTTATATCCTACTTTCTGGCTCAACATGTAAATAACAGTTCTGTAACTACTCATACTCACTACAAAGCCTATTTTCGCTGCAAATAACTAACATAATCAAAGGTGGCAAATGTTTCTATTTTGCTATCCAGGATTTCTTATAAGGCACAAGATACTTCAGTTAAAGTCTCTCTGCTGGCAAAATGCGACTGACATATTTACAATATAGTTCAGGTTTTTGTTCGTATTAAGTAAAGTTGGATCTTATAAACTTACCAAACTTAATCTCCCACTGTTTAGGTACTTCTTAAGTGATTTTGAGAAGAATGTGAGGTGGACTGTCAGCTCCAAAACCATTTGCTCGCCTTCCCCTGATATATAGTTCTCTCTATATATATTTTACCAATAGCAAACTATACCAAAAGTAGGTATGACATTTAGATGTCAAATGGATAGGGTTTTATCTAGAAGTTAGATCGTAAAAATCGCCCAGACCTCAGACAGATACCCCTCACTGGCTCTCAAAAGTCACGTGAGGTCCATAAAGTTAGTTTTATGGTTTTGGGGAGTTGACAATGTACAATATATTTCACATTCTCTAGAATGTTAAGTGACACTTTAACTGCTTGGTTTGGCTTGTAAGGGGCAGAAATGGGTGAGCACTTTTCCAGATGAGATAAACCCTTGCAATTGCTGGTATCATGCTTTGCTGGTCCAGTGTTCAGTCCAGAGGACCAATAGTTTGGGCTCCTGAAAGTAAGTCCTTCTGAAATATTATCTGATTAAACTATTTTAAGGGTTATATTGCTAAAGATTGAGCGGGGTGAAGGAGGGGGGTATCTCTCTCTCTCTCTTTCTCTCTCTCTCTTTCCAAAGCTTTATTTCTCACTTTTAAAAGGTCCAAATTCTTACACTCCCCAGATTTGATGTTTCATTAGGTCTCAGCAAAGCTCTGAGGCCCATATGCAAGCAACGTAAACTTTGTGGAATGAGGGGAAATAGAATTCCGTAAAGATTAATTACGATTGCATTGCAAACGCCATCCAATCTTTGCCTAGGGGCATATGTACTTCAGACAAACTTTGTTTTATTCTTAGCCATGTCAATAGAGACTCAGTTATTGGAGGTTGCTTTGGTGAGTTTTATACTGATCACAGTCACGAGCAAATATGGGTCAGGCTTTGGCATTTCAAGGTTCCTGTTGTATATTTATATTCTTGGTTTCATTCACACCCTTTAAGAATTTTAATTCTTTTTTTATCCTGAGTTGCAAGGAACATTTTTAGCCTTTTCCTTGGCCTGGGTATAGACCAAAATATTCGTTCTGGGCGTTTTTTCTTTCTGTAGACAGTATCCTAACAGTTCCCTGGTTTGTTTGTACAATATGTGGACACTGGATTACTGCCGTTATGTCTTTCTTCAGTTTGCCTTTAAGTGACTACAAAAATAATAAAAATCAAAAAATCAAACATGCTGCTGTTTGCATAATGGGGGTGGATTCGATTAACTTTAAACCCTATATATGTCGAGTATATGTATTCCTAAGGTATTGTTTTTGCTTCTATAAAGAAGGGACAGTTCTGGGGAAAAAAAACTAATTAAAACAGCTTTTTCTTTGAGAAAATAAGCAAGTTATCAGAGAAGGGCGAAAAAGAGAGATGCACTGAGTATTTACCATGACTGGGACATCAGCTAGCAGTGGTAAAGTCCTGGTGAGGTGTCTATTTTCCTTTATGTTTACAAGGCTACAGCCCAAAACGCCTGTCACAAAGTCGCGTTCAGGAATCTTAACATGAAACACTCTATCCAACGCATCGAGCCTCGCTAAACTTACATTGAAAAGATTTTTAACTAACGGGTTTCCCCCGTGCCCCCTCCCCCCCCCCCATCAGACTGATTTTTTTTTTTACCAGCACAAACAAATCCTCAGAGAAGTGAGGGCTGCTTTTTCATTCTTTTTTAACTCTAGGTGTTTACATTTTCATTGGGGAAAAAGAATCTGTATCTGCCCACTCACATTTGTAATTCTGTTCCTGTAGCTTTAAAAAGCTTTAAAAGAAAATATACTGTGAGGAGAGATTTTTTTTTCCTTGGGTCCCAGAATGTTGGAGCAGCCACTAAGCGTTCCATTTCCCCTCTTAAGCAGGATTTTTTTTAATGGCAGAGCAACATTTGGTGGACACATGTCCGTCTCTTTCACACAGAGCAAAAGAACGCCACCATCTTGCGCAGTTTGGGGATAGTTTTTCCTTCCTTGGGCTGTTTTTCCTGTCCTAGTCCGTGTGTCTGATGTTATCTTTATTGGCACAATTTCAACTTCTAGATTCTATTTGACCCAATTGACTGACTATCCTAGAACTCGTGACTAATATTCTGATACGAAATCAAAATTCTGGCCAGGGAGACTTGGGGTCATGGGGGGCGGGAGAGTGATAGGTAGTTGAGTCATTTTAATTTTAACATCCTGATCTGATTATCTGACCGAGTCGTATGCTTCTTTATCAGCTCATAATAAAGACATTCGCTGGCTTCTAGACACGTGAATGGAATGGGTCTAAAGTGTGAAGTTTGCAACCAACACACCACAGATTACAGAAATCTTGCCTACACAGCAAGAGAAATATTTACTGAAGGTAAATAGGGTGTAGGTATGATGGGGTGGTACCAAATTACTGACCTGAACATTCTTTAGCCATCTGGTTTGTATTGATGTTAAGAAATAATGTTGACTGATGCAAATTACCACCACCAGGCTAGGTGAGTATTGTCATTCACCTACCGTAGTACCGGAATGACAATGTAACTGCAAGGAAATATATATTTGACAATGACAGTGTAACTGCAGGGGAATATATATATATATATATATATATATATATATATATATATATATATATATATATATATATATATATATATATATATATATATATATATATATATATATATATATATATATATATATATATATATATATATATATATATATATATATATTACGTTAATCCAAAACTTTTACTCTATCTATCTATCTATCTATCTATCTATCTATCTATCTATCTATCTATCTAAATTTGGATTAATGTCATATTCCCATATCCTGATTCAAAAGGCAAAAAGGTTGCACATTAGGGTTTCAGTATGTGTATATTATCCCAGTCAAACTTTCCTTTAAAATCAGGTCTAATGACCCAAAGCATACAATATATCAACCACCATTTTTAATTACATGGAATATGCAACATGTTAATGGGATGGAAAGAACAATCAAAGACAGATAGGATACATAGAAAGTCCATCTTCACTTAGAAATGCAGACTGAACCCCAGGTCGGTTTATTCTTTCTGCATAATCTTCTACATCACTACACTGATATTAAGGAGTTTATTTAACACAGTTTAAAGCAGAATGGAAACAATCCTTGTATGATTTCCATTTTTATCCCAGTCAGTCTTTGCTACAGTACCAGGTAACCTCATTTATTTCAGGAATCTCAACCTTTTACAAAAGTTTGTAGTAGGTATGGAACTGGGCCTTATTACATCACCTAAGCATGTTTTAGAAATTATATTCCTGCCATATTAAAATCCTGTCCCCTTCTTATGCACTTTAAAAACTCCTGCTTTCTACCTATATTGCTTTCTCTGTCTCTTACAGGCTGGGTTTATTTGTGTTGTTCTAGTCTCCCCAGCTTCCTGTGTGGCTAATGTGTACAACTGGCTACCACTTTAAAGCAAAGAAGGATTCACAGGCTCAAAATCTTTCTCTCCCCACTCCCCACCACCCCGCCCCTACGTCCTTAAAAAAAAAAAACACCTCCCTTTGCTGGTGAACTGAGGAAGTATAAGAAGAGGAAACAGGAAAACAGAACTCTGACCGTTCAGATAGGCGAGGGTTCCCATTGCATTTTTCATCCTTTCCCTCCCTTTAATGGTATACATCAGACAGTGGAACAATTAGTTCTTCAGCGGCTGTAGAAGATAGAATACATATGAGATATTTTACTACTAGGTGTGTGTGTGTGTGTGTGTGTGTGTGTGTGTGTGTGTGTTTCTCATGGAAATGACAATTGATTTGAAAATAAAACAGCCCATTTGTTTATTTTTAAACTTCCCTTGAGGTTCTTTCTATTCATCTTTACAGACCTACCACAGCTGCATTTATATATGAGGAATATATACATATAAAGAATCTGGTTTAAAAAATATATATATGGAAGGTAGTATGCTTATCAGGAAATAAATATTTGTCTGTTTGACCAACAACATACAGGATCAGACCCAAAGCCGACTGATTCAGTGAATCCGGTTGGGCCTATAAGAAGCCCATTAATTTACCAAATCCACTGGAAATGCTATGACTAATAAAAATAGGCATATGGGTATAATTTTTTTTTATGGACAGCTTTAGAATTTCTTTCCACTCATGAAGGATCTCAGTGGAGTTGGGTAAACAAAGTAAAAGTGTTTCCTGCTCTTGAAATAAAAATATTCCTCATATATGGCAAATTAGTGGAGGATCTAGCGCATGATAATATATCTATACCAGTGTCCATCTTCTGAGATGGCAATGTTGAACATCTATATTAATTAACATAGCCATTCCCCTCATATACACCCTCTCAAAAGTGACTTTTTGAACATATAGTGAATGTTCAGAATTCTATGCTTCTACATCCTCTGTATAAACAACATCGACAGCAGTCAGACAACCCTTATCTCAGAAAGTATCTGCTCTATCCACTCAGCAAATCAATCAGCTATATAAAAGAGACATGTCAAAGAAAAAATAGACAGTAAAGTGAAAATTCAATATTAAAATAACCTTCTGGCTTTGGTAAAGCAATACGTGGAAGACCGTGGTAGAAACAACCCTCATTAGATGTATAGATAGATATAGCAATAGAAACCGTTCAAACAAAAGGCAATTCAGTATCACTGTGTCCTTTCCAGGCTACCTAGACTATCATGGCATAGAAGGCTTGATTGCTTTAAAAAAAATAATAATAACAACCAAGCAAATTCTAAACTAAACGTTTTGTATGGCTTTTTAGCGTTTTCCTGTAGGCGTTTTTTATTTGGATGTAAAACGGAAGCAATAGAGATGAAATAATTTTATTTCACCCTTGTTTCAAAAACAAACAAACTTAGAAACCAAACCAAACTTACCCAAGGTAACCTAGTTACCGATGTGTATGAGGTCTTATTTTATTCAACAAAAAGTGATTAAAATCTGTTAAAGGATTTAATTAAGAGAATGAAATGAAAAGGAAGGGGGCACAAATGGGTTGGGGGAAAAAAAGCAAAGCTATTCTAAACGATTAAATCGCCATTTTAACAGTATAATGGGGTTTGCATACTGAAAAGAGAAATCAGAGCTCATATCTCATCAATAATTCATAGGAACCCGGGATCATTTCGAGGTCAGCAGACTAGTCAGAGCGGCTTCCATCGAGGAGCGCTAAGACACCCTATCAAAATACAATCGTTATATCTCACACGTACACGGGGGTCCGCAGGTCACAGTTTTAAGAACAACCTAAACTGCTTTTTTTTTTTTTTTTTGGAAAGAAAAAAAGCCCGACAACAACTCACGAATCAAATGGATTGGTTGTTCGAATACCAAAAAGGTTTTGGGGGAAAAAAAGCCATCACATTGGAGATGGTCATATTGCTCCAAGCTAGCGAGAACAACAATAACAAACGGGACAAATACTTTTTTTTTTTTTTTTTTGGCAAGCCAAACGGGTCATTTTGCAATACACCCCCCCCAAAATTCTCCCTTTCTTTATTAAAAAAAAAGGGGGGGTTGGAATAATATTGTTTCTATTTATCTGGGCAAAGATAATCTGGAGGGGAGAGGGATGAGTAGCTGTAATTCACTGATTTTTTTAAACTAATTAGCTATTTGTTTGTAATAGTCTTGTGAGTCATCCTCACCTACACAAAAATACCCCATCTCTGAGGGTTTCACATCACTGCTTCACAGAAGCCAACTCCCTTTCCTACAAGCACTCTCCAGAAAACGCAACGATAGAATTGCAGTTTCAGACAAATTTCTCATGTCTTCCCACCTTTTTAAAAAATACAATTATTATTGTTGTTATTATTATTATTATTCGTTAGAACTGAAAGGAGCTAAGTTACCTAATTATTTAAAATTCACGTGATAAAAGATCGTCCCGCAATTAGGAAACCCAAGAATTGCTGAAGTGATTTATTTCGGCTTGTATCTTCCTCTGGGGTCTCTGTCAACTCATGGATTTAATTTAAGACTAAAACTTTCTCTAAGAATACTGAACGTTCTGAATATTTATATCGAATATCTGAGTCACCCTCTATCATCTTTTCTCCCATCGTGGTAAATAAATGGCAGTTTAAAGGGGGCATGGAAAACTTAGCTCTAGAGGTGTCTACCCTTTGCAGTTTCCCCATGTTCCTTTACCCTAACTAGCTTTAAAAAGAAACTGTTTTGACAGGAAGCGTTGAAAGAGTAAGACTGTCTGAGTTTTCTTTTCTCTCTTCCTCTCTTTTGATGAATGTCTTTTTAACATCTATAGATATACATACATAGATTAGCCCTTCGTGTCAAAACAAATTACAGCATTTTTTTTAAAAAGGGAAGATGTAATTAGCTTAGTGGCAAATTAATTTAAAAAAATCTTTAATTTTTTGGAAGATTTAAAACAGTATAAATCGGAGGGAAACTGATTTGGGGAGAAAATTTGGTGAAATCTTTGAGCCTGTAACGTCCCCAAGCAACCAGCAGAGCTCGCTTCAGACCAAGTTCACAGTCATGACAGGGTCTCTGAGTTGTTCGTTAAAGTAGCTAGAGCTTGGTTTTTGGTCTCTGTCGGTTCTTTTTGTGCCACAGCAGATTCCGCCCCCCCCCCAATTCCCGCCCCAAGACCTCCCCACACAAACTTATCTCTCAGACCTCCAGTCCCCCACAGATAACCAAAAGCTCCTCTAATCACCCAGTCCTCCAGCGCGGGGGGAAAAACATTAGAACAGGCTAATTAGTGCAGTCAACAACTCACCTAGTCAACAACTCACCTATTTGACATCCCATTAGGCAAATAAAACAGAAATAATTCAAAATGAGATGAATCCAGCTGTGATTTAAGGGACTTTTTTTTCTCTTGTTCTTCTAAACACACAGAGATAAAAGAAAAGTGTAAAGGGGGGGAAAAAAATCCGACAGCCTATGAACCTGATGACTTGATGTAGAGAAACACATCTAATGTTTGCAAAGCCTGGACATTTTGTCCCCCCCTTGACAAAGAAGGAACCCAGAAATGTTAAGAGGGTTTTAAAAAATAGGGAAATCTGTACAGCTTTACTTTCTGAAGACGTAGAAGGTGACTATGGTCTTTGGGGGGCTTGTTAATACAGCATTATAGCGCAAGGGGTCAAAAAGTTGAGGGTCAAAAGTTTACGCTGTGCGTGACTCAGTCTTCTGTATAGCCTGATAGACTGGATGTCAGTGTTTAAAAAAAAAAAAAAGGGTAGTGGTTTGGCGAAGGGGGTGGGGTGGAGAGAGGAAAGATCCTTTTCTTATGGGCAGAGATGAGAGAAAATGATAGCGAGGTAAGAGAGAGACGGGTAACAAGCTGCCAACCTAGAGAGAGAGAAACAGGCAGTGGGGGCTGGCAATTCAAAATGAGACGCCGGTAGAAAATAAGGTGGATGAATTAGGTTGGGTCTCCAGTGAGGAAATGTGTAGTGACTTCTAAATACTTTGCTAAAAAAGATAACCTTTGAAACACCATATAGAATCCAATTAAAAGAATACAAGGGCAAAATACATTTATTAAATCCAATTACATGGAAGTCCCTATAGGATATTAACGTGAGCTGTTATGCATATATACATATATATGACTTTAGAATGAATATTCTTTTATATATATATGAGCTGTTATGCATATATGTGTGTGTGTGTGTGTGTGTGTGTGTGTGTGTGTGTGTGTGTGTGTGTGTGTGTGACTTTAGAATGAACATTCTTTTATATATCTATATATATATGAGCTGTTATGCGTATATATAAATGTATATATGTGACTTTAGAATGAATATTCTTATATATATATATAAACTTTCATTCTATAGTCACGTATATATTACATGTAAACAAATATATAAAGAATGTTCATTTTACAGGCGTTTTCATCATTTTAACCTCCAGACTGAATGTTCTAACACTTGGAATATATACTAATGAAAATACTGTTTAAAAAAAATCTAAAGGACAAAATAAACATTATTTATCGTGTATACAATAAGCGATGGTCTTTACACCTCAACTGTATCTAATCCACAATGCCGCCTCCTATACACAGTAAATAGGGTGATGGTTAACAAATTATTAAATGCACATGAAGGCTTTTTGAAAAAGTATCCATTATGCCCTTTGGTCCAGTTTAACTATCTCATTTTGCCCTTCCCTATTCTTTCCTTCGGAATTTGAATTAAATGTGTTATATTTATTGCTAGAAATGTGAATCCATTCTGGCCAGTTGCAACCGTTTAATGAACTGATATAATAACTATTTCCCTTGGCATTTCACAGTTATTTCAACAAACACTGCTATACTTTGCATCCCCAAACTTCAAATATTATTTTTATCGAGGCTGGGGGTGCAGAAAGCTACTTTTCAATAGAGTCTAAAGCAAATATTTGAAGCTATGCCGACTCTTAAAAAAAATCGCAAATTTGCTTTTGTTCTCCCTTTTAAATATCGGCAGTGACTAAATACTTATAACACGCGTCATTTTTCTTGGAAAAAGAGAGGGAGAGAGAATGTTAGAATCCTGGGAAAGGCATCCTGGATAACCCATTTGCTTTGCCGATTTGAGTATGTTCATACAGTGGGTGAAATTCGAGAGAATGTGAAGCGTTTTGGTTCGCGTGATAAGGCTGGGGGTTAATTAATTACCACGAATTTGCTTGGTATTTATAAAATATCACTATACAAGAGCTACCGTTTAGTGCTAACTTGGGCCATCCATCTTTTCGCTCTTGTAATTACTATACTTATCTCTATAGAACAGTCATTTCAACTCCAGGTTTATATAACAGGTAATAGATAACAACTGTCATTTGTTGTCGGGATATTAACACAAGCAGGTATAATTTCGAGGCCATCCTAATAATAATAACAACGTTTAACTTTCAGTTTAGGAATGCAAATCTCTACGGTTCTCTGGAAGATTCACTTGAAGTAACAAGTTTTTAAAAAAAAACCAAACCAAACCAAACCAAACAAAAAAAAACCGAGGAGACGAAATGAACATATTATTTGCAAGGATATTTCTAGTTTATCTACCTTGTTTTCCCCCTTTCCTCTGTGTCTGAGTGCGTGGATTTGTATATAACATAAAAGCAGTGGAAATAAAATTAAAGAATGAGATTTCTTCAAAAACAATAGATTAAAGGTGCTTCTAATCCCAATTTACTTTTCAAATTACTTGTTCTATCACCGGAACAAGCACGATGCTACAGTGTGTGTGGTTGTGTGTGTGTATATATATATATATTAACGATAGATAGATAGATAGATAGATAGATAGATAGATAGATAGATAGATAGATAGATAGATAGATAGATCTGTAAACTCAGTGCAGGCGGCTTTAAAAAATATGTAGCCTATATGACTCAGATATCCTAGAGATTATTAACCTTTATCCCCTTAGTAATGCATACTACACCTATCATTTGGGTATTTAAAGGATGTGGGGGGGGGAATGTTGCCGTTCCTTCTTTCAAGTACAGATCTTTGTAAATTTTTGTAAAGCGTTTAAAATATAGTGATACGCCCAGTCGATCAGAAAACAGACGATTCAAACCTTCTATGAATCGTTTGCTTAGAGAGGAAAAACTGGGGTGACCTGTTTTCCATCTAAACTTACATTCACCCGATTTTTTTATTATTAATTTTTAACTGTGATCTAGATCAAGTTGACTCTTATTAAAAGTCCCATCCTAGAGAATCATCTCAGGCTTCGTGTTATGTAGAGGAAGTCCCTGCTTATTACGAGACACCAAAACGTTGATGCTTTCGATTGCAAAGAAAGCAAGACTGGCAGTCATAATTATTGGATGACTAGGACTCCTTCAAAAAAAATCTTCAAAGGGAAATTTATAAACAAAATGATGTGCACTAAGCTCACTTGGAATTTCAAGCAATCGAGGAAAGGTCTGAATAAAATTCTTTGCCCTGCCATTTTTCTCCAAAGTAATGACCTGGGTAAAATTCAATATGACCGAGAGAACTATGCAAGCGTATTATAGACCAGTGGGAGCGGCCCCCGGAGTGGGGTGAAACTCAGGTCAGAGCGTCTAACAAATATTAAAATGTTCAAGGGACTCGGGACACGCCTAGCTGTTTAACAAAGACTGACAAAGTATGAGATTAATACGAAAACTTGCGGGTTTCCAAACCCAAAATACTCAGAAGGGCCTATCGCTTGCTCCCTGCCAGTAGCAGTTTTTTGTTTGTCTTTAAAGACAATAGTGGTGTATGCTGGGGGGAGGAAGGGGGGCGAAAGAGGGGTTCTTATCGAGAAATAATCCCTCTTCAGGGGGAAGATAGCAGAGAGGAACTCGGCTCTTGGGTTGGGGGTTCTTTTATTTGTTTGTTTTGTGCCCGGAAAGCTTTACGAACTTTTGTGGGGGCTTCCTCGAGTGCCATAGGAGATTGTTTTGAGCTGGGGACTGGGGGGGAGGGGGGCTTTTATTTTTTTAAAGGTATGTATTGTTGCTTTTTTTTGGCGTTGCACCTAGAGAGAGCGGGAATGGGCAGGAAAAGGGGTCGCTTTCAGAGGTCATGCACTCAACCTGTAGAACTGAAAGGTAAGAAAAGCGTGTGATGCAATCAGGGGGACAAGTGGTGTGGGGGTGGGGGGGAGGAGAGATCGGATACAATTCTAGATGTCTTCTTGATCATTTTTTTTTCAAGGTAGGAGGCTATGGATAGGAGTGGGTCAGAAAAGGGGCTGCTTAGGAATTAAGGGTGCATTTGGGGGGATTTTGCCTTGGCAGGTGTCTCATCACTTCAGCGATCCTCTCCTCTTAAGCTCCTTCTCTCGGAGCTTTTTTATAGTCTTAATGGTTCCTCCCGCCTGCTTTCCTTTTATTGTATAATATAAATAAACAGCGAGACGGCAGGCCGACCCTGCTAACAGTCGAAAGGGAGAGAGGTAGGTTTGGATGGCGGCTAAGCGGCTTCCCCCCTTTGAAATGGAGAGAGAACATTAGCTAGATCTATCTTTCTAAACTTCCGAAACGTTAGACGTTTTTATGAGCGGAATAGAAAGTGTGAAAAAAGTGCAGGCGTGTGTGTGTGTGTGTGTGTGTGTGTGTGTGTGTGTGTGTGTGTGTGTGTGTTGGGGCTGGGGGGAGTACAGGGCAGTATCGTTTTCTTTTTAATTCGGGATCTGAAGCTGTTATGTGAGACTTCTGGAGGAAAAAAAAAAGATTTCTGGCAAACACTAGGGGTGCTGGTGCTGCTAAAACCCCTTTGTCATTGCAAAGGAAAATTAAAACGGGATGTTTTGGGGAGGGGGCTGTAAGGGAGGGGGTATCAATCCAGAATAGGCCCTACCTAGCTGTTTATGTTTAAGGTATAGGATTTACCGGTGTTGGTTAGGGTATTGAGGCTGTTGGGGAAATTAACAAAAGGACGCAGAGGCAGATGGAATCAAAATACAAAAGTGTAGTCGGAGTGGACTGTTTTGCTAGAATTGGTTTATTATAGTTTCAGTCTTTACTTTGTGCTAGCATATTTTATTTGAATTCTTATTTCATTATAGCACACTGAATAGAAGGCGGTCTATTTCTGGGTCACTGTCTGTTCCCCGGTACACTTGAGGGGTTTGGGGGCTTTTGTGCAGACTTGGGACCTCCTTGTCTTGTGTGAAAGGCATTATAAAGCAACCCCCGAGATCTGCTTGGTGTGCAAGAAACTTTTTGTGAGTGTTAGACGCTTGGGAGCCTGCAAAGGGTAGATTTTACCAGTTCTCGTTGAGAAGTGCTCTCAATTGTCTTACCTTGGCGGTAGATATTGCGAGCGATACAGTCGACTCACCTTTAAGCAGCCGGAAAATCTTAACGCATGATGTGTCCCAAACAAGCGGTGTTCATTCATTCTCTGCCTTACAAGGTTTTTTTTTTTAAAGCAGTGCTATTTGAAATATATTTCGATTTGAGGGGAGGGGGAAAACAGTATTTCCAGCCAATGAAGGGGGAAATGTAGCATCTTTATGGCATCGTCTGTGACTGGGTGCTGTTAAAATATGATTAAATCAGAGATATTCAAACAAAAACGTGTGCTGCTCCCTTCTGATTTTTTTGGTGGGGTTGGGGTGGAGGAGCGTGTTATACTTTTAATCTCTGGAGCTACTGGGATTTTAAACGAAGTCTCAACATGATGCTATTCTCATTCGTTCCGAATGAAGGTTCATTAGCTAGACAGTATGAATATTTTATTACTTTCGGAAATGAAACTCCTTTGATCTTTTTCTCGGGTTATAAAAAGAATTGCCTGTCATAAAAAAAAAAAGAATATCGCCCCATCTGCCTTTATATTCTGTATTTATTTTCATCTGTTTCTCTTTCCCCACCCCCACCCCGTAATTTACTTTTATAACAAAAAAACTTTGGATGACCTTCAGAAACTCAAAAAAAAAATTTCTGAAATGTTTGTCTCTGTGGATCAGTGGATGATATTGAAACGACCACATTTGGAGTGAAAATTAACGATTACATTTAAATTTGAAATGAATGATAATTTGGGACTCTACTTATGCTTTTAGATATAGTCGAGGATTATTTTTTGGAACATAATGCTAAACTAATGTTCAGTGTATCAATGAATAGGTAGGAACGTACTGTATTACTTTTATAGCCGAACCATTACTCGCTCTGTATTTCGAATGGGTGAATTTCATTATTTGTTTTTCCTCTGGAAAGTGGAAATTTTAACCATATTTATTCATAGATTAATTCTTTTAGTAGCAAAGCTCTTGTATGAAAAATAATAATACTAATAATAAATTAAATCGAAGAGAATTATTACAGTTAAGTGAAGTTAGAAGATTTCTGACCAAGAAAGATGCATCTGTCTTCTATATGTACCCTGTAGATCCGAATTTGTGTAAAGGAAATTGTGTCACAAATTCGTATCTAGGGGAATATGTAGTTGACACAAACACTACAGTCATTCTCCCTGAAGAAAAATAAAACTAAATAAAAGGATGAAAAGAAGCCTTGGCCAGAAGATCGTTTTTATAACCGAAAAGACATATTTGGGTATTTACCTAAACTCCCAACTCTAGTACTCCTGTGGTAAACTGCATCACCTTGTTCTAATAAACATCTGAGCTGCAATGGGTGTCAGAAGTATTACGTCACTGAATGCAGGCGGAAAAACGCTGGTGCTTTAAACTGTATAATTGCTTAAATTACACTAGGTATAAATAATCCAGCCAAACGCTGCCCTGTTTCCTGATTTTTATGAAGGGATTATTAGGTGCTTCGATTTTAAACACCCGTCCAAATGTTGCTTTTTTAATCACGTTTATTACAATGGGGGAGAAGGGAACAGCACTGAGACTAGTTAATTTTATCTTTAATTGTCCATAAAGCCCTTTATTTCGTGTTCAGAGGAAGGGCTGTCCCTTCCACCCATGGCTGGAAAATGGTCAATCGAATACCGAAGCTAAATGTGTTTTAGGAGCCTCGGTACCCCGAATTAACTGATGAATTTTCCATCGATCCAAAACAAGCCCTATTTATCTCTGCCAGTATCTCAGCGCAGAGTCGCTACTCAAACCGCTTCATATCACCTACATTAAGAACGAAATTTAAACACCAGCCAGAGGGATCTCAATGTATCATCTGCCAGGGCATTCATTTTGATCCAGAGCGGATTTCCCTCCCTCCCCCCCCAAATTACTGCAAATAATCTTTCCCCCCCCTGTAACACACAACTAAGCCAAGACACACCTACTGAAGGGAGTGGGGATTTGTTATCACGAGGGGTTAAGTGGTGACATTAGGGGTTTAGAACTCGAGATGCTAATCTGGGTAAGTAGCATTGTGCAGGAGCACGAAATTTCACCCTGGCTGAAAATATGTAAATATTGGTGGTTTAAAAAAAAAATCCTACAGGAGTAAGAATGCCCCTGTGTGAGGATATTTCCTTATCCGGGAATCGCAGGGAACCTCGCCATTGGCCGCCGGTGTCACATGGATTCCTAACTTTGTTCACTTGACAGTCTGTAGGAGGGTTTTACGAAACAGGAAAACGAGTAGGGGGGGATAGGAATAAATTTTAGTATATTTTTTTTGTGTGTGTGTGTGTGTGCAAATCAAAGAAATTAATGGCCATGAGTTCGTTTTTGATCAACTCCAACTATGTGGATCCCAAGTTCCCACCCTGCGAAGAATATTCTCAGAATGATTACCTTCCCAATCACTCTCCGGGATATTACAGCAGCCAGAGGCGAGAGACCACTTTCCAACATGAGGCGATGTACCAGCCACGGTCAGCCTGCAACGAGCCGCCCTACCCAGTTTGTCAGGGCTCCGGCCACCAGCCAGCGGTGCTCTCCCCCAGGGATCATGTTCATCCTTCTGCCGGACTTCAGAGCCACCTCTCCGAGCCAAATCACCACTGTGAGTCGGTCACCCCCAGCCCTCCTCCGCCCTCCTGTAGCCAAAACTCTATGAACCAAAGCCCATCTAATTCTTCTTGCAAAGAGCCAGTAGTTTATCCCTGGATGAAAAAAGTCCATGTAAGCACGGGTAAGTGAACTAAAGTGGCTTTTGCTTTATACTAACTAGCACCTCAAAGTCTTGTGGAAAGCCTATTGCACCAGTTGTAAAATAACCATTCGTGGAGATTTACGATCGCCTGTTTGCAGAGCAGTATAATTACATCCTCCATAAATTTTTATGGCTCTACTTGGCCAAGTGCCTTTGAAGTCTCTGTTACCATCCTCCTCCAATTTCTTGCAGGCTACTTTTTTATGGCTGTTGAATCTTCATAAGTTACGTTTTATGTTTTTGTAATTTGTATTTAAGTGGTGGGTTGAGTAAACTTTTACTATTTTTCCTCTCACTTTTTTTTTGACGTGTTATTGAAAAGAGAGGGTGTATGGATGGGGGAGAGGGGATTTTATGGATTTTAAGGAGCATAGATGGTGTATATATATAAACTATAATTGCACCATCTATGTTATCAAGGAGAGTATGTTGTAAAATATGTCTAGGGAAGTTTAAAACACATCTAGACATGGATGTACGTCATGCAATCAGGCTGGAGTGAGGGGGTTGGAGATGGGTTAAGTGTATATTTCTGGAAGATCGGGGTGCATCTTTCTGCTTCGAGTAGTCTCCCAGCAAAACAGTGTGTGACACTTAACAAAATTTAAAGGGGCAGCTCAGTAATTCTTTTTTTTCTCTTCTCCCCCACTCCCTCCTTTGTGTTTGTTCAGTAAACCCCAGTTGCACAGGAGGGGAACCGAAGCGCTCCCGGACAGCGTATACCAGGCAGCAAGTCCTGGAACTGGAGAAAGAATTCCACTATAATCGCTATCTCACGCGGAGGCGCAGAGTAGAAATTGCCCATTCTCTTTGCCTGTCCGAGCGCCAGATCAAAATATGGTTCCAGAACAGGAGGATGAAATGGAAAAAAGATAATAAATTACCAAATACCAAGATCAGGTCTAATTCTTCCAACGCTTCTGCAAGCCTGCAGATACAAGGAGGTTCTCAGAACCGAGCCAATGTACCAGCCACCGGCCTATAATTGTTTCGTGTGTGTGTGTGTGTGTGTGTGTGTGTGTGTGTGTGTGTATGTGTGTGTGTGTGTGTATGTGTGTAGGAGACACATGATAATTTTTTTATGTTCCCAGGGGCGTAACGGGGGCATACTCTTTATTTATAAAGGAGGGAAACTCAGCTACAAAACAAACAAACAAACAACAGAGATGTGCTTTTGTGCTCTCTCCCATTAAAAGAAGGCTGTAGATAGTAGTTTTCAAATTTGGCTAAGATGAATCCTTGTTTCATCTTTAATCACGCCAAACTCTGCCCCATTTGTCATGTTTACTCTCCCGTACAAAGGATGGACCTTATGCTTGCGATTACCTCGACAACCAGTGTTCACTTTAATAAATGAGGCACAGTTTCTTCGAGAGAAACTGAATTTTCTTTTCTTTTCTTTTGCTTCCTACCAGCCACAAAGCGAAAGTTTCTATTCAGATCCCCAAGGGCACAGCAGTTCTGGCAACTGTAACACAGCCCTATAGACCAAAAACAAACAAACAACAACGACCCCTACTCCATGCGGTATGAGGACCGGGGGGCCAGAATAGATGTTGAGTATTGTAATGATCAGGGTCATACAGATGGAGAAAGAAGAGACTGGCACAATTTAAAACAAACCGAGTGAAATCTGGGGTGGGGGGTTGGGAAGGAGACCAACATAATGAAGACTTCTGTAAGAAACCCCCTGCCATTTTTGAGTCCAGCAGGTTAATTACCTCACTTGAAAATCTGGAGGGGGGGGGGCAACGTATTTAGTTTAGAAACTTGATGATCAAATAATGCCACCTGAATTTAAACCTTCGTCAAAGGCGGTGTGGGGAGGGAGGGTTCTTTGCTTCTCCACTAAGATTCAGTCCATTTTTGTACTGAGCATATGAATAAAAAATGGAAGGTGGGGATCCCCTTCTTTCTTGATGGAAAAGGGGTTATGAACTTCGTACAGATTTTTTTTTCCTTTCCATGTTCTATAGTACTTGACATTCCGAGCTGATGTGATTTCAAAGAACTTTTGGGATCTTGGGTCCCCCTTCCAGTTGTTCATTTGAATTACCTCCTATTGTTCTTTGTGATATTCATGATAACTTGTACATAGCCGAATTAAAGCGACTAGAAATAAAAGTTTCGTTGTGACTATAAACCTTGTGTGTTTAAAAAAATAAGTGTTTTTTTAATTGAAAATGTGTTAGTTTTATAAGGATTTCTGTCAATTACACCTCGCTAATGAAAACAAAATATGTTTGACTATAGGGTATCTCAGCCTTAAGTACTGCTCAGCCTTACATATTGTGATTTATTTATTCTAAGCACATATTAATATGGTTGCATGATATGTTCACAAACTGGTTTCAGCAGTGTTGGTCATTAAAGCGCTACATTGTATTAAGGAATTAAAACAGCAGTGTATTCCTCAGGAGAGGCTACTTCATTTTAAAAAATCTCCTTCTCCAAGGTATTTAATGCATTAATGAGTATAATTTTTGCACAGATGTTTCTCGGTGTTTGCAGGTTTTCTGTGTATTTTTATATTACAAAGGAGCTGGCTACTGCAATAGCTCAAACCCTGACAAGCAAATAGATAATCAAGAAGACAAATGGCTTCTTTTGTGAGCCACAGCTCTTGTATTAATTTTCATTTTCTTGCTCATAGAAAGTATCGAAAATACTGTTCAGGGCGAAATAACATTCCAGTTCTAAGTTACAATTTTTTTTAAAGGGGGTGGGGTTGGGGGAAGGAGGCCTCTAGACCATACAAAGAAAATCATAATGTTCTGAATCATTCCCTATAAGAAAATGGTTTTCGCTTATTTATGAGATTTTATTAATTTCTCTAAGTAATGATTAAAATACCCACAACATTATTAAGAACAAAGACCTGGCTTGGAATATTTAAAGTGGTAGAATGGCTATTTGTGTTCTTAGGGTACTTAGCCATTTAACTCAAATAAACTGCGTTCAAAACTTGTCCCTTCCTCCCCCACCTCAATAAATCGTCCATTACGTCTTTTATTCTATTGACTTTGTAACAGTTTGTAAGAAATATTTATATGGTCATGTGATACAGAGCCGCTACACGTCTTGTGTTGGAAAAATGGAGTTGTGTATGTATTTGATTAACTTTTGCCCCTTTAAAGGCAAAAAGAGCAAACCTTCAGAGTTTTTATTTCGACGAGGGGTGGTGGGGACTGCATTTATTCTGATGGCTGATTTTTCCCCCCTTTGATCTGCTTCCTATGTAAAGGCGATGCAATTTTCAGATAGAAGCTATGCTCTTAAGGGTACCAAAACAGTTCTTAAAAAGCATATGCTGTTAGGAATGCAACTTCTATAGAACAAAATCAAAGCTGGAAAGTATGAATAGAATTGAAGGGGGAGAAAAGAAGATTTCTATAGGACCTAAAAGTTCACAGCCATTATAAGCAGACAGAAGCCAAGAAAAATGCGAGAATTATACAGAAAATCATTAATCACTTCTTTTCTTTAAATACTTATCCTTTCCCCATTGTTATTCAACAGCAAATCTCCGCAGACCGTCTGTTGGGAAAAAAGTACCCGGAGTCCTACAAAAATCTTCAAGGGGAATAATAACAATAAAAAAATCTGGATCATAAAGTTGAAAACTTTTTTTTTTTTTTTTTGGAAAACAAAACGAAACAAACAACAACTCTCACTTGGGAAGAATCCACTCAAACCATGAATACCGTCTATGGGGCGTTGGAAAAAGGATGTGGGAATGCACAAGGTAAAAGAACCGACTGCTTGACATGCATTTTTGATCGTTTTATTGCCTCTTTTCAAGAGTAAGTTTTTTTTTGGAGGGGGGGACATGAATCTTTTACGGGATTTTCCTCGGTTTCCTCATTTTATTTTGTCTGAGGGGGAGAGAGAAAAGAAAGATATCAAACAGATTACATATAAAGGGGATGGCTAAAAACCCGTATTTTTCCATTTTATGGTGTGAATCCTATACAGCTTGGCTTTGCTAGGATAACTCTTCTATCTAATGGAATACAGAGGGAAAGCGAATAGCTAAGAAATTAGCCTTTTTGTGACCAAGGCAGTTTTGCTCTTTCAAATTATACTCCTCCATGTTCTATTTTGCCTTCTTGAAGCGTTGAAACCTAAGTTAAAAGGCTTTGTACAAACGTCACGTGTGACTATGGCAAGATCAATCTGGTAGATGATTTCTTTTTGAGTGTGTCAGATGTTCCTTTGAGGAATAACAGTGTTCGACTCCTTTAGCCAAATCAGACTTTGGGGTTTCTCGTTTCTGGTTAGAAGAGTTGTTTTGTGGAAAGTGTTGGCCTTTATAGACTGTGTTTGGGTGAGCCGGGCTTGTCTGATTGCTGTACGTTTCAAGACTTTCTGCATTTTACTGGGGAGACTGAATTGAAAGGCAAAATAAACAAATAAATTGAGGCAAAATTCTGAGCTGCCGAGCACAGATCGCGTATAGGGTTCACCCAGAGGACACGTTTTCTAACCGATTAGCTGAGTATTATAGCCAAGGACTGACCTCTCAAACCCCTTGACCTTTCCAAGACTGGACATTGTGCTGTGTAACATTTCCAGCGTCGAACTGGACAGGGCTAAGGCAAACTTTGCACCTCCGGAAAGAATCTTTTAAACCACTCGTGTTCATGGTTGTTTCTTAATGTTGCCATTGCTGGGCCATCGCGGGGAATGCAGATGAAAGGCGTCCCAGGACGATCGGATTCTGTGTGTGTGTGTTTGGTTGGCTTTTAGTGTCTTAGTCATTCTATATTCAAATCTGGTCACGATGCATTGTTTATCTTCTTGGCTTTGGGTTTCAACTCAAAGCACCGAGGGTCTCCAGTGTAACAGACAAAGGGCAGCTGATTTTTTAGAGACGGGAAGCTTGCGATCAGTGCAAGGGGAAAGATCTTTGGGCTGGCTCGGCCACTTGGGTTTGTTTTGTTTTGTTACCTCTCAGGAGGGCTTTCAAAAAAGGACCCCTACACTACCCCAGCCAAACGCCTCTCACTTTTCCCTCAAACCTCAGCTATCTTCTCCTTTCCAGAAAATCCTTTGTTTCGAAGGGTCTCCTCTCCCCCCCCCCCCTTGCTCCTAGCCCACAACACTCTCAAAAGCCCTTCACAGCTCGTCTGTATCTGCTAAAGGGGTGTGATATTTGCTTTTGCAGCCAAGGATTTCTTTTTGATGGTGGTGGTTGGGAGGGGAGGGGGGGCTACAGGAGGGCAGGCGGTAAGGGTGTTTATCGCTCCTTTTAAAATTGTGGCCTTCTCCTGGATCTCGCGTCGGCCCTTAGTCCTGGTAGCGACCAACACTTATATTGACACGGCGTTTACACAGCCACTCCGGGGGTATGAGACATTCTAAACGGCGAAGGATGAACCACTCCTTTTGGAGTGACGTGCTCCGTCAGACATTTGGTAGCCGTCTCCCGACCTCGTTGTATTAAAGCCAGAGACCCAGCCATAGAGAGCCCGGGTGTCTTTTGGAGTCTCCGTTTAGATCTCTATATGACACCTGATGTCTCGAAGCACCTTTAAAGAAGTGAGGTTCTTACCCACGATAGCTTATGCTCCCAGTACTTCTGTTGGTCTTAAAGGTGCCACAGGACGCTCTGTTGCTTTTTACAGATTCAGACTAACACGGCTACCCCTCTGATACCTGATGTCTCGAGTCATCGCTCGGAGGTTTTTACTCCTCCGACCTAGTTCCTGATGGAAGAATGTAAATATTTTTAATCAGCATGAGTCTGAAAGCTGTCTCCTTGGGACATGCCCTTTCTGTCCCATGCACCTCTTTGTTCGCTTCGCCTGCGTCCTGAAACCGAAGCCGGACCAAAAGTGTATTGCATCAAACCAACTGGAATAGCTTGTCTAATTGCCACTACGATCTGAGATTTATTTATTTGGAAGCCAGAGCAAATATATATATATATTAAAATATAACGCGCGAGATGGTCTCTGTATAATATAAAAATACTTTCAAACACACACCCGGAATATTTCTATATTATAGGTGTATCGACACCTTGTTGCCGAGTTCGGTTTCCTTCAAATGCTCCTCTCTGAGTGAGGATCTCGCTGGGGAGAGCAGTTTGGGAGTTTCTCAGCGTGAACACCTTCCCCCTGACAGATTTATGATCTCCAATAAAAACGGCGTGTTTAAATTCGTAAATCAATCTCCCCTTCTCACTATATAAACGTTCATTTTATCTCTCGAAAGAAAGCCGCTTTGATGATCGCCCCTCGGAGGCGGAGGGTGCTGTTTATGGCCGTAGTTCCTATTCTTTGAACTTTCAGCGAAAGTTGCTCTTCTTAAAAAAAAATGCAGACGGATTTTTTTTCTTTTTCGTTTGCTTATTTTGGGGCGGCGGGGAGGAAGGGGGAGAGGTTGACAAGCAAAATTCGGATACGGGACAGTCTGCTTTGTAAAAAAAGGGCTTTACTGAAGGAAAATGGCTTTTCCATTTACCCCCTCCTATTCTGATAATGTCCCAAATTGAAAAATCATCTAATTCAACGGATAAAGGAAGTTTGCTTTATTAGGTAACAGCCCCTCTATCACCATACAATGTCACAGAAAGGATTTTTAAAAAAAACCCTGAATAAATTCACTTTTCATTTTCTGAGTTACCCCCTCTCGGTATTATACCTTCACCCAGAATTTTTAGCCGAAGGTTTTATTATTTTTTTTAAAGCAATTTCGCACAATAAGGTCTGTGCTTTGAAAACAAGTATACTTTCTCGGACAATTGGCTTCAGTATTCATTTCCCCAAGCTTTAAACGGCCCTTTCCTCTATCACAGCCACTTCAAAATGTTGCCTGGATTGAACGTTGGGTATGAATGTTCTAACCTTTTATTAATTCGTTTTAAAAATGTGCTCTTTCGGGTAGCTGCTTTCCTAGAGAGTGGATTGTTATTAAACTCCGGACAACTCTCGCTAAACATCCATGCTTATCTTTATTTTATCTATGTTTATAGGTATTCCGAGGCTTGCAAAAATAGAGCTTTCTATTCAAACGCATTCCACCTGGTTTGTTACTAGAGGTCTCACACCGTCCTATTGTTTGATCTTCGGTGGCTCCTTATGCATTGTATCCGTTCTATTGTTTGAGGACGTGAGACAGTCATCCTTAGCGCCTGAAAAATAAGGATGCGGCACACCTACGCTAGATTTGTAAAAAAAACTCTTAGATTCCTTGTAGGGCTGAAAGGAAACCAGTGCCGTAGCTAAGTCTGTACATGCGTGTGCCTGTGTTTATGTAAACATATGTAAGTATGTTGATACATACAGACGTGTGCACATTGTTGTGTGTCAGTGAGGCATTTGCCTACTTGGTATTTGTTCCATAGGCAGCTCCTTGTACATTCACTCTAAGCAGCTTCCTTTGTTGGCCAGCCTTTCGCAGGAGTCCGTTTTGGGGCAGCTCAGCTCAGAGCCAAAACGGGCTTCATAAATGCTATAAAGACTCACAAAACAATAACAGCAGAAGCCACACGCTCTGGCCCTGTATCCTAATGGGAAATTCTTTTTTTTTTTTTAAATCTGGATCCATGAGCATAAATATCCTCAGAGGGCTTTGGAGCCTAAAACAGTTGTTCTACTCAGTGGAAGGCTGTAATAAAATGTCAGGGAGAAAAGCATTGTGTGTCTAGCAGGGCAAAGAGGCATCAGGGTTTGGGGAAAGTGTTTAAATATTCTAAACTTCGAGGGGAGTGGGGGTGGACACCCTAACGTTGCGTCCTTTAACAGACGTATGTATATTACAGTATAGTGTGCTATGCATACACTCATCCCACGTTCACACGCCTCTGTAAGTATGCATATGTGTTTATAGAAATAACTAGGTAGCCAGAGTATCTCTGTAGATCTAGAATGTTACATTCAATTCTAAACTTATTTTTTTTTGGGGGGGGGGGAACACTGTTCCAGTGGAAGGTCACAGTGGTCCTTTGAGTATGAAACTGAGAGACCCCCTTCCCCCCTTCCAGATCACGTGATTCATTAAATAATTAATGCAGAGGTTGCAGAATAGATATGTATTCGTCAGGAACATCGCAGACATGGTCTCCTTGTGTCTGACGTGAAATTCAACTGTCCTTTAAAAAACAAGCCTATAGCAGAGGGGGGGAAAAGAGAGAGAGGGAGAGAAAGGGAGAGAGAGGGAGAGAGAGAGAGAGAGAAAAGTCTGCAATAAAACAATTCTCAGGAAGAAAGAAGCCACGCCGAGGGTTGGATTGTTGTGAGTAGCAGGGTCTTCCCAATTCCTAGCGTGTCTATATGTCCATGTAAATTTATTGTTTGTTATTAATGTTATTGTCGTAAAATGTGACAAATAGCCGTCTTCATTTCCTCCCATTTCTCTTCACATGGTGGTATGTGTGTTAATACCCATCGAGGCATTTCATTGATATTTTTAGGAATATTCCCTTCTCTCTCTCTCTCTCCCTCTCTCTCCTCAAAACCTTTCTCTCTCCCTCTCTCTTTTTTAAACCCCCTTTCTTGATTTATTACAATAAGCATGTCAGCAGCAGTGCGGCTGCCATTGTGTGTGTGTGTTTGTGAGAGAGTTGTGTTGTTTATGGCGGTGTCCAAGATAAATCATTTCTCAAGTGAAAATGATGTGCAAGCGATGATATTTTAGAGCGATAATTTCTCTCTGCCCCACTCCCTGGAGTTGATTATTTCAAACGATTTACAGTAATAGATCAGCAGCTAATATGAAAGCTCTATAGCTGGGGGTCTTAAATTACAGCATCTGTGATTACCAATTAAGGAGAGATTTGTATAAATTTGGTAAACCGGGAACGCCTCATTGGCATATAAACCTAGTAAAAGACCACGACCTTAATATCAAAATTACAGCTAGGAGTCTTGAATTGAAGCATCACGTTACTAGCTATTCCTCATTTTTCACCATCTTGTCCCCTCTCCCTCTCTAATAAGGACTTTATTGCACTATAAACACGGGTTGTTGAGGTGTGTTTATGTTTGTTTGGGGCTTTATTTATTTATTTGGGGTTGGGTTGGGTTATTTTTGTTTGTTTGATTTTTAAGGCTGGATGTGTCCCATTGTATGCCAGCTGATCAGAAAAAAAAAAATTCAGATAAAGAACTAAATTTGAAAATGAAAATCAAATTGCTTCAGGGAGTCAAAATGTACGGCTGCCTCTTAAATAGGGATAGCGTTTGATCATAAGCAGAGAATGAAGTGACTTTGTCAATGGAGGACGGAACAATAGGTGAGCTTCCTTGTCTTCCAAACTAACTACACGGGTTCTAAGGTAATGGATCAGTGTTGTGGGTTTCGTTCCGAAACCTGAGCATTTGACCCATTTATAATTCCCAAAGACTGTTAACAAAAAGGAAGTGAATTCATCCCCAAATAATTCGTTATTCTCTTTATGCAAAGAGGAAATAGTTTGCATCGCTTCCTTGCTGCAAGATCTTGCTATGATAGGTAGGTAGGTAAATAATGTCCTTAGGATAAAAGTTTCAGAAGTTTAGATAACAAAGGGCATTTCGTTAGGAACGAAGAACCTGATTTCTGTGATTTAGACTGGTGCAAATTAGAAGTAAACCTATCGAGGTCAAAGGAGTTACACGGATATAAAACTAGTGTACATGAGAGCAGAAAGTGGCCCTACGTCCTCAAGAAATTAAGATAGGCATAGGCTGCCAACAGATATTCGCTTTTCACTGGCACTTGATATATAGAATATAGATGAAATATAATAAGTAAATCCCTTTCAACCAATTGAGGCAGCGCGGTAAAGTTAAGACTTTGGGGAGCAGATTATTCTTCTAAAGAGCAGAGTTGATGGCTGAAAGACATAATGTTACCTGTTTAAAAAGCAAAAGTGTACAGAGACTGAGAATTTGCATCCTTGATAGGAAAGGGAAGGTCAGAAGTCAACCACTTAGAATTTCCATTTTAAAACTTGACCAAATAGGTTAAAACCGTGAGTGTTGAAAGGGAAGGAGGAAGCGGGAAATAGCATTTTTAGATGTAACATGCAAGGAGTCAGTAAAACTGACAACAGGGCTGAAGATTAAATGTTCACACCGGATTCTCAAAAGTGAATCCAACCACATTTTCTGCACTCCCTTTAGCCCCCGTGAGCCAAGTTTAACACCATCATGAGGGGTGATATTTAACTCTGTCTGCTAGGGTAAACCTTTGTGTAGTAAAATTAGAGCAACTCAGCGACTTTCATTAAATATTAAGGGAGATCCAGGGACGGTGAATAAGCCAGGAATGCAACATCATTCTTTGTCAGGCATATATTAATTTAAATCGTTGGCTTCCAATTGATTTTGACCACTTGTTTTTTAGGTTTGAGATCCTGAGCATGAAAAATTAGCCCGCTGAGGAAGGCTCCTGTAGTTACGGAGTTGGAAGGAGCGAAAATATTAATTTCGCTTTCATTAAGGTTATTATTACGGCTCCTTTGCTGTCATTAAAGCTTCAGACAGTGCACCACACATAACTCTATCATCCAGCCCCATGCATTAGTCGCATAAAACAGAGGGATTAATCAATAGGAGGGGTGTTATTCGGTTCTGGTTCCAGACGCCATTGTGCAAACGTCTCCCTTAAATAAGTCAGATGTCAGGAAGAGCTTCGTTTTCTGCAGGATGTTGAATCGGACAAGGTGGCAAACATGTGTGCTTTTGACACCCTTGGCTATAATGAATCCCATTTTCCCATTCACCTGGCATCATGTACTCTCCAAATCCATTACTGATATCTCTATCTCTAGCCTTTTGATTTAAGGTGGGGGAGGAGGGAAAGATGCCTATTTCAGATAACACCTACATGTCTGCCTTGCCTTTCTAGCTGGTTTCTATTGAAAGGGGAGGTAGCACAGAATTGTGATTTATCTGATGAAAAAAATTTGGCTTGAGATAAACCTAGCTATAGGATCTAATCTTATTGGTAATGCTGCCTCAGATCTTATTGGCTTCTACACTTCAAGTCAAAGACTTAGATTTTTATCAATGAGCTGTTTAAATAAACAAGGCGAAAGTTTCACACTTCTTTCTTTCTTTCTTTCTTTCTTTCTCCTACTAGAAATTTGCCACTGTTGTATCAAGCTGATGTTTACCAAGAATGGTTTCATTCTGCCTGGAACCTTCTCAATAAATAGACTCTGTGTTTTTTCTCTCTCTGTCCCTCCGATGGCTACCGATTCTGTAGCATCGGATGACGTAATACAATGAAAAGGGTTTCGTTTCGTCCAGATTTGGGCAGCCAAAGGACTTCTCATTGTTCCCTTTGGTTGGTCAAACAATAACAGCCAAAACTCCTCTTACCCACCCATGATCTTTGTAACTCCCTGCCATACCTACCTCATTAAATCACACATATTTTCTCATTTGTGTTCATTATTGGTTTATTTATCGATTAGGTAATATAACTTCGCTGATTAGCTCTCTCCGATGGACTAAAACTATGTGTAGATCGTTCATTTTTATTTATTTATTTATTTAATTTATATATTGCGATATTTCTTTATTAACTCAGTTAAACTGAAGACATCAGAAAGCAGCGGGCGGAATATTCTTCCTTGTGTTATAGTTATACATGATCTGAATAATATTCAAAATACTTGATGAGCTATTGATCTTGTCATTAAAATAGTTCAGGTTATTATTGTTTCGTTCATTTCTTTGCAATAGCCAGTACTTCTTGCCGACTACCGTTTCAGAAAAGTTTGATCCACCAACATGAAGAATCAATATTTACTTTATCATATACCATCTCCAAAGGAAGCACTTCTTCCCCCCCCCCCATCACACCCACCCTCCCATACATATACACACACCATTCCTTTCCCAGAGAGGCAGCTATTAAGGTGGAAAACATAAGTCCAACAGCACCTTAGTTCATAATTTATTGCAGGCTGTAAAAGAGTGTTATGTAAGATTAAAGAATTATGGAAGGATGGGACTCTTTGAAACTGCTATATAAGGAGGCCAGTAGGTAATACAGAACAGGGTAATACCTGCAGTCAATACATAAGCCTGTAGACTCAATAGATGGGGTCTCAATATATGAACAATGTATTTCCAGTATGCAGTATTATAACTCGTATTCCTTATACATTGTCCATTTTCTGTTTAAAAATACGTAAGATTCAGAAATCATTCATGGGTCATACATTTATTCCGGTTGGTCATTTAAAAACAAAAGGATTTAAAAAGAGATTGATATTACATTGTAACTACAAGATGACCATTGTTTGTTAAAATAACTGCCAGCCACACCGATAACAGTAGCCCTGTCAAAGCGAATGAATTATTTTAACAAATCGTATTGTCTAAAGGAAGAAAAAGAAACAACAAACAAACAAACATACAAGCAGGGGGGGGGAGCAATTAATGTCCGAAATTAGTATATGCTATACAGGCCTTAAAAACTGCCGATCACCATAGCGCACTCCAGTGCAACTCAGCTGATACATTTCTGTTTAAAAAGGGATTGGGACGAGATTGATTTCGAGAAAAGACAAAGGGAAAGGAGCCCTTTGCTTTCTGTTAACTAGGCAAAAGGTTGAATATAATGATGGTGTCCTTTGAAGTTCCGGGTGGGTTTTTTTTTTGTTTTTTGGAGGGGCTAATAACCACATTTCAACACTTGCCTGCGATAAACCAAATCAGGTGCTATTTCAGTAAACCAGAGCCATAAATCAGAAGGGGTTGATTCCTTTTTTGTTTAAAGACAGAGAGGGGTTAAATAAGGAATTTTCATTTAATAGTTTGGGTTAAATCCAAGACGTCAGCCCTTATTGGCAGAAGTATCTATAGCGCTGGGAAGAGAAAGCGACCAAAAACCAGGGTTACATTCTCTCCAAGCCCAATTGCACCAGGAGGAGTTGCCAGCTCTCAGCCAGCAGTTTCTGAAGGAAGACTCTGGCCAGTCAAATGGCCGCTGTGTCATGACATTTTAATAGGTAACTTTTGTCCTTTCCTGAAAATCAACCCAGGCCTTTCCATTCTCAATAGCCGTAACACATCAACATTCAGTGATCCCCAAAAGCCGGATCCAAACCCCACTGAAGTCAATGGATGTTTTCCCATTCGGTCCACGGGAGTGATTCCATTAGGCCAATAGGACTTCAGTGATGGTAGTCTCAGAATCTCCATGATTTTAAAACAACACAAAACAATCGGTTAGGAGAATTTCCCCCCTATCCCCCCACTTTGGCAAATCTTACCCTTCTCATCCTTCAGACAGATTTTTGTTCACGCTTCAATTTTAGGTCAGGTTAAAAATAAGTTACAGGATCATGTCCATTGACTCCTATTACTTCGCAGTCTCTGTGATTAAACTCAAAAGTTGACAGGCTAAGTTGCAATTCACAAATATTTAAAAGGATCGCAATGACACATCTCTATTTTTTTTAAATGCCGAATGTATTGCTTAACTTTTTGTGTGTCTCTGTGTGTGTGTATGTCGAGACATATGGAATCAATTTTGAATCTTGACATTGAAGACTGGCCAATTCCTACTGGCCTCTAAAACCAGAATCCATTTGGTTCTCCTCTCTCCGGCACCTCTTGTCACTCAGTATTATGCCCGTCTTGCAACATTTTAAGTCTTTATAAAGAGAAATAGCTTTTCAGGGAAGTGCCAGGGATTTTTTTTCCCCTACAGCGGGGAAAATAAGTACACGACCCGCACTCCCCCACCCCTCCCAGTATCTCTGGGCATCCTGGAAAGGGGTCTGCCTCCTTGCGACACTTAACGCGGTTTTGGAAGGTTTTTCTTCAGTCAAGGCAGTTCCGTTCGAAACGAGTGAGTCCAAAAATCAAAGCATCTTTGGGGGGGGGGGAAGGGGGGAGGAAGGGAGAGAAATCCGTCCGACAAAGCTGTCAGCAAGATCCACTGGGGTACAATAAAGTAGTTTCTTTTCTTCTCTTTAATTTGCTTGCTTCAGTTCAGATACTTGCAGCAGCCGATTTCCCCCCTTCTCTCCTTCTTCCTGAAGTCCTTGGTGGGCGAACTAACACAGGTAAGAGGTAAAGAGGGGGGAAAAATTGATGCAACTTTGCCTTTCCGTACTCTATGAATTCCAGCGCTCTGAGATATAATTAATCGCTCCCAAAGCTTTGACAGGTTAGAGACTTCTCCATTGGTCAACGTGAACCATAGCTGACTTTCCCTAGTATCAATGTAAGACTGATCTCTCGGAAACATAGCCAGGGAAGTAAAAGATGAGCAAATATATATATATATAAATTATCTTGCATGGTTCATACCTAGACGGGATACAGAAGCTTTCTTTAAAGTACGTGTTTCCCAGCTTGGTTTCCCTGGGACACATTTGTTAAAGCATTAGCACCTCTCCGCTGTTTGAAAAAGAAACTACAAACGCTGCTCTGGAAAAGCGGGGTGTTAAACTGAAGAATGTATGTGAGCATGATTTATGGCCCTCAGAAGTTTTGTTTACTTGGAGCAGCTCCTAATTACAAGTCTTTTCCTGGAAGCCCATGTCTTCTAAAAATTCCACTATGCGGATAGTGGATTCCCTCCCCACGCCCCTCAAATTCTGCTTTTATTTGCCAGATGTGATTAACAAACATCTGGTTAGTTTACTTGTTTTTCCCGTTAGCTGCCCAATTTATTTTGGTGGGCTGGGTAAGTAGAAGAGGCTTCAGCCTTTTATATAAGAATAGTTAAAATGTTTTCAGACCATGAAAGGAGTTCCCAATCTGTTCGGGGTTTTGGAGAATCCATAATAAAGATTTATTTTTGAAATGTAATTTCTTCAGTGACCTCCATTTGAAAAGGAGGGGCGGGAAAAGAAAATGATTCATGTTGGAATATATGACACAATATTTACTAGTGCTGTTTCATCATTCATTCTGGGGCTAGCAGTCGGAAGAATTGGTCTCTTTGTTAAGGTCCGATGTGTATTTTAGGAGGGAGTTGCAACAAAACGAAGTTTATGTGGAAGACAGGAAGACAAATCGGATTAAATTTGAAATTCATTTTTTTTAAAAATGTGCTCCCTGTTCAGTGTGGCTGGTTTTTGTTTGTGTCCTTTTGTACTTTGATAATAACTCAGTTCCTGGGACAATTTGTTAGCTATAAAAATGCCCCCGTACATTGTAAAACCGGAAAAGTTTAGACTCAATGTCTAATATTTCCCGAGGCAAACTGGTGTATATTGGCAGAGAGCTACACAAGCGCCTGATTTTTTGCTGAAAATTGCTTTGCATTAAATTTCCTCAGTTCCAGAATTATCTTTACTCGCCTCCAGCTAAACTTGAAATGTTGTTGTTGTTTTTTACCAAGCGCGTGGTCTGTTGGCGAATAAAATCTGAGGGGAACCACAAGGCCCTAAATGACTGTAATGTAATTGATTTGATCATAAATCATCAACTTCATGAAGAACCAAAGTTTTCATTGAAGTAAATTGATATTAATGGACGATTTTTTGAAATTCCAACTCTCTCTCTGTAGTTGAAATAGATGTATTGGGGCGACTGTATCTTCTGATTTGGATTTCATTCCCGCCACCACTCTCACGACAAACTCATTACAAATTTGGGGGGCCTTATTTTTCTTGCTTTTGTAAGGATCAAATCTTAATGAGTCATCGGGGCAATTTTCAGTCACAGAAACACCACCGATCGGATTATTCTCGTTTGAGGGTCCCTCAGAAGAGAAATGGGTTTCTTCAGAGAGCCGTCCTTAAAGTATGGTTTTGTCTGGATTGTGTGTGTGTGTGTGTGTGTGTGTGTGTGTGTGTGTGTGTGTGTGTGTGTGAGTGTGAGAGAGAGAGAGAGAGAGAGAGAGAGAGAGATTATAGCCAGATCCAATGGCCTTACATTGGTGCGAAACATCACTGGGAGTGACATTGTTGCATTCCAAATTACAAGTGTTTGTACTCATTTCATTGCTAAGCATGCATGAGCTAGAGAAGATTTTAAAATAGAACTAGAATCTAAAACGCCGAGTTCATCTAAGTATCTCCCACGATAACGACATTGAAACCCTGTTAAACATTGTCGTTCCGAATTCTTTCTCCTCTAATTAAAAATTAACTCTTTACTGCACTAAGAGACTGTTATGGATGCTAGCCTTTTGATATGTTGATGAATATGAGAGACCAAAGACCCTTACAATATTACAGTATTTTAGCACAGCCAGTGATCGATTGAGCTATCTATATAGGTCACTGGTCATGCTATGTGTGTACTTCCATATATATGCATGTTAATGTGTACATTTACATGCTATGTGTCTACTATGTGTGCTTATATAGTGTATTTGTAGTATATAATAAATACACTATACAATGAGAATGTACAATGAAAATATGTTCTCATTGTATCTAATTATATAACATCTATAGTATGCTATTCAAGTCAGTGTATTTATATAGTGTATTTGTAGTATGCAATAAAAACATTATAACATGAGATTGCAAAACGAGAATGTATTCTCATTGTATCTAGTTAGACAACACACTATACAAACACGTAGAGAACCAGAAATATGATTCCTGAACATAACTCTCTCTCTCTCTCTCTCTCTCTCTGACATTCCTCCTTCAGAAATTGTTACCTATCTGTATGTGACATCAAATGAAGGCAGGTAAAATGGATCCCTTGTGCATCCCTCCTTCCCACCCATCCCCCGCCCCGCATCACGCTTTATTAATTATATTATTATTATTATTATTATTATTATTCAGAGGAATGTAGCTATAAAGTAACGGAATGCCTTCATTTTATAACAGAAACTGCCAAGTCACTAGATATTGGATGCTATCCAGGAATCCTTTCGAGAGGGAAAAATATATATCCTTATTTTCCCTCCAGATTTTTTTTTTTAAGTGACGTGAAATCTGGATAGCCCATAAGCAGCAGATCATGCGGGCAGCCAGTGGTGAATCTACCGCAATGGAACACGCGTCCTCTTCCCAGGGGTCGAGAAAAGCTTTAACTGTAAATCCACTCGGTTAAATGAGGGAGCGTGGGTGGTGAACTGCTCCAGCCGCCACCCCAGCCCACAGTGTCTCTCTCTAGTAAAGTGCAGGAGCAGGTTAGCAGCAGCAGATTCAAAGCTGAGGTCTTCGGAGATTTCTGCTGCTGTTGCTCGGAGCGGAGCAATCCTCTTCCTTCAGCCATCCTCTTTCTTTCTTTCTTTCTTTCTTTCTTTCCCCTCTAGTTCCTTCCACCTCTTCTGGCATTTGGCTCGGGAGCTGAGACTTTGCAAGCTTGTGTTTTGGCAAAGACTTCGCACCTCCGTTTTCCTCCTCTGCTTAGAGGACCGAACAACAATAACAACAAAAAAACAAAATCAAAACCAAATATCTGAGGGGAATGACTGAGGAGGTGGGGAAAAAGAAAGCGACTGCTGGCAACTAAGTTTAGAGAATTCACTGGAACGGGGTGGGGGACGCTAGGGGGGGGGGAGTTCATTTAACAATTCTGTATAAAATGGGTACAAGGTTGACGTCTACCAGTCACGTGAGCGCATAATTCAAGTCATTATTTTGGCATTTAGAAAGGGGGGGGGTGTATGTGGGGAGGGCTCCTGTCCAATCTAGTCTCGCTGGTCACTGGCTTCCTAAATAACTATTTACAGCGCTCTGGTACCCTTCCCCCACTCCTAAAGGGGAACAAATGACAGTATAGCAACATGTGTGGACGAAAGACTTTTGGCGACCAGAGAATTTATAGAAGAGGAGAGGGCTTCAGGGGGTGAAAAAAGCAGCCAGGAATAGTGGGAGCCCGGGTTTTGTTGTTGTTTTGTATTTAGGAGGTAATTCAAAAGCACTTCCGCTGGTTGATCATTAACCCGGTGAGTTATTACTCTTGTAAGCAAAGGTCATGGAGAGAAAGAGAGCTAATCTCTCAAAGACACCGCACACTCCGTTTCATTTTGATTTCTTATCCGGAGCTGGCTTCTGTTTAGACTCTGTGTGTGTGTGTGTGTGTGTGTGTGTGTGTGTGTGTGTGTGTGTGTGTGTGTGTATGAGAGAGAGAGAGACTTTTTCGAGTCTCCCTAATCCATCCCTCCTCAATTTTAGCATTCCTACCCCTCACCGTCTTATGAGAGGAGATGGGTTGGCCTCCATAATTCGGATACTGACATCCTAACTGTTACAAAGTAAATAAAAGGAAGCGGAAGTGGATAGTGACCAGTCTTGCACGCTTGCTTATCTATCTATCTATCTATCTATCCATCCCCATACACACCCCACTATCTACCTATCTATCGAGAAAGATAAATGTTCCTATTAAGAGCATAGTGCCTAATTTGAAAATACCCATAATTCACCACTAATATCTTTTAATAATGATACATAATGCATGAGCCTATTGTTGGCAGTGAGGGAAAGAGGGGAGGAGTGGAGGGTAATGATTTTATTTTTAATCCGGATCCCTCCAAATGTAGCAAAAACCCCTTTTGCTGGCGTCACTGACAATCTTTCTCGGAGCCTTTATTTATTTTGTTTCTATTTTCCCCTGCCTTCTCTAGTCACGCCAAATAAATGCTACTTTCCGCCTCTCTCCACCTCCTTTTGTTCAGCCCCCACCTCCACTCCCCCTTTCTTCCAGGCCCTAATGTGGGGGAACTTTTATAGAGACATATTTGGTGCGCTGGGGTTCATACCACATCAAGGGCGGTGGGGTTTTCTTTATCTTTATTTATAATCTACAGAGGGAATTAAAAAAACCCAAGTTAACCCGGTAAGGCTGTGATGTAAATGGAATATAGCCAATGTTGTATATTAAAATGTGTGTGTGTGTGTAATCATCATCATCATCACCATAAATTATGACTATAGGCCGCAGACCAGAGAGAGGTCAGCCTGATGTGTGATTTATGTTCCAGGAATGTTGTCACAAGAAGGGTTGGGTGCGGGAAGAACATTTGATTTGAGATTAATAACATCAACAGACAGAACGGAAACAAGATTATTAAAGCGAGTGAATGTTTCCCAAAACGAAAATAATTTTAAATGAGATTTCCCCCCCTCTTTCTTTCTGAATCAAATCGTGTCAAGGTTTCAGTGATAAATCTCCGTGTAGTTTTAAAGAGGTTTAAACTGGTGTCGTTAATCCTTTTATCGAATAACTTTTGTGTAACTGTTACCTACATATAACATAAAACATCTACTTTTTTTTATGGGGATCATTCAAGACTGTGAGCAAATTGGCTTCATAGGAAAAGATGAGCTGTAAATATTTAAGCTTTCGTTGTCTTTCAGTAAAATCGCCTGGCGGTTTCCACAAAGCTTTCCTACCGCTTTACCTAATTAACACGATACATTTCAGTTTTAAAATGCACTTAACCCGGAATTACCAACCACCTTTAACTAAAAACAATAAAAGGAGGTAAATGATGGATTGCAAAACAGCTCACGTTTTTATTATTATTATTATTTATTTAAAACCAAAATTCACCAACAGGAAAATACGGTTGTATTTTACTACAGATAATTTCTGCTGATAACTATTCTAATGCAAAGTTTGAATAGATACAACTGATAAATAATTTCCTTCATAGACCATTTCCAATGAGCAAGTGATATCCAAATGTTTGAGAACCATATATATGAGTCCAATTATTTTTAAAAAATACTTATCTGCATGATCATCTTGATGGTACTTGTGTGTGTGTGTGTGTGTGTGTGTGTGTGTGTGTGTGTATAAACAAGTTTCGGAAAATGCTAAAACTCTGATGAAATGTCATCTTTAGTTACATTGTTGAGAAAATACCTCAGATTTTTTTTTATTTATTTTTTGTCCATTAGAAACGTTTTCCCACCATTACCACTGGAAGAGTTCTCTGTATAATAAGTCCGATTTCCCATGCCGTTGTGATGGACGTTTTGTCACTTTTCTGTTTTACAGTTCTCTTTCTTTCTCAAACTGCTGCGCTGTTTCATTTGTGCTGGACCAGACAACGGAGAATTGGTGAGTGTTATTAAACATGATGCCTGGTCGTTAAAAAATAAAATCTTAGAACCAGAAACCACTATTTTTTTAAAGAGACAACTTGTTTTCCTTTCACTACATTTATAAGGACGATTCTTGCCTTAACTTTTCTGTGAAGTGTCTTCGTTTTGCTACTGGCTTGTCTTTAAACTTTGTGATTTATGGTTATAATTTTGGGTGGACATTTTAAATGGAAAATATTTTCTGTATTCCCTTTGAAGGGACGTCTAAAATGACCAGGACTGCAAAATTTGGGCTAATACAGTCACTTTTAAAAACAACACAAAACGTATAAGCGGAAATACAAGGTGATATGGAACCTAATATCTACTTACAAGACACTCAGTGTGTAGAAATGCAGCTATGTTTTTATGATTTTTTTTAATTCTCCAGTCATTTAAAAAAGAACACAAAGTTGGTACTTCAGAAAAGTTCTTTGCAGAGTCCACGGTACCTCTGATATTCTAGATATTCGATCACAAGCCCTTGAGGTCCCATTTGCGAAAATCTATTGAGTATTGCAAGGGTCTTTTAAAAAGAATAATCCATGAATCCTATTCGTGTCTCCTCCATGCCGCTCTGTAACCCTGGTGTTCCACCATCGCCTGTAGTTGAAGATGTGTGTCCAAGTAGCTCATAAAAAGTCAGAAGGAAAAACAATCTCGGTGAAAAATGAGACGATATTTCAATTACACGGTGGAACCCCCTCACGACACAGGTTTGAAAACTGATGTTAGAGCAGTAGGTGGAAACACTATGCCACAAGTACTCCTGTTCTTTATGCCCCCTAGGAAGTCTCTAGCCAGCACCTTGCAAGTCTTTCCCACCAGACACATCCCGAAAGTAAGAGGTTGCAAAAGTAAACTCTTTATTTTCAATGGACACTCATCAAAAGGTGCGGAAGAGTGATGCAAACAGCACCAGTGGACACACCTTCCAAGCGGGATCCAAAGAGCTTTTGTGTCCACGCCTTTCCTTCGCGGGCTACAGTTAAATTCCCCAGTCAGCACTTAACCCAAAGGGCTTGTGGGCAAGAATTAAAGGCGAGAAAAATCATTGCAATCTGGAACAATAACAGCAGGGGAGAAGAAAAAAAAAAGTGCAGACACCTAAATTCTTTGCCCTGTCTTCCTCCCACGCTCCCTTTGCAACGCTTCCGTATCCCTGCACCTTCACCAAAACGCACCGGGGAAAGTTTCCGCTAACAGCGGTAGTGTCGGCGCGCCAGGAGTCATAACTCTCGCCTGGCGCTAGCAGCAGCGTCTGGCATCATCATCATCATCATCATATTAATACAAATCTTTATTGTTCAACCCCCTCCCTGAATTTGCCTTTCCTATGTGATTTTACTCTCTGTCCGCTTTAGAAGTGCAAATTCCACCTCCTCCCCTCCACCAACCTACAGTAGGTGGGGAATCATGTAGCCACCAGCCAGAGAACTTTGACACGCAGACTTAATATTAAAGTTCCCCACGGCTGTAGGCTTTGAGTTGCATCAACACAACGGATTCGTCCTTTTGTCACCCGCCCTCCACCTCCCTTCCCCCCACCGGTCTCGACTCCCTTTAAAAAAAAAAAATCAGTCCCTGGCTGGCTGGTCGATCAGACCCCCCTCTTCTCCCCCACCCCTCCCCTCAAAAGTATATTTCATAATTATTTCATATTAGGAACTCTTCACAGGAGACAAATCCAGTTGGAGGGAGAGAGAAAATATATGCAGCGGTTATTGAAAGAAAGACGATTCTAACTGTGAGGGGGCGGGGGGGGGGAGGAGTATGACTATGTTGAAAGGGTTTATTAACATAAATTGACACCTAATTGTTAAACACGTGAATCAAAGGAAAGCTTTGCTATCTTTCTGTCTAGGCCTCGGTCCACCACGTCTGCAATTAGCATAATTTTTCACTAGTGACGCTGTTTGGAAGGCTGTTGGCTTTGCCCAGCGCTCCAAAGCAAATCTTGATGATATTTTTTTAAATACCACCTAGCTTTATTTCAACCCCCCCCCCCCGCGCTTCCCTACCCCCCACCCCTCTCTACCCTGACTCATTATTATTACTATTATTATTTTTAATCCTAGCCAAGCCGTGCCTAGTTAAAGGTTTCGCGTTCAGCTTTTCTTTCTTTGCTTTTTTTCCCTCCTTCCCTTCTTCCCCTCTGCCGTGGCCATTGTTATCAGTGAGCAGGGCGTACCAGTCTATAGGGCAACTAGAATCTCAGGGTTTGTCCATTCAAAGCCCTGAGCTTTTCTACACATCTTGGAAGCTGTAAAGCATCTTGCTTTCTTTTTTTTTTTCTTCTTCCCCAAACGAAGAGAGGGAGAGAGAGAGAGAGAGAGAGAATTTGAGCAGACGTAACCGAAAGCTACACTGGTTTAGTCCCCCTCCTTTGGCTTTATTACTGGATTTCTCTTTTTTTTTTCCTCCACGCACACTCACACACTTCTATCTATCTATCTATTCCTTTCACATTTTTTTAAAGGAAGAGGGTGGCATTCCTTGCTTATTGATTGCTTTGGTGCTGGATGTGAAAATATATTATGTCTGCCCGTGCTTTGCTCGTCAGAGACTAAGGTAAGCTAGACTCAAATAGGCTATCACTTTGTGAATGGCGGAGTCTATGTCCCAATGATTTATGACCATATGACTCCAATCTCGGTTCAAGAAGAGTTCACAAGCTTTAAGCTTCCTTCCACGCAGCGACTGTTTTGCAGCCCTCATCCAGGGGCCTTTCTTTCCCCCCTGCTTTTCAACTGGGGGGTTCTGCTTGGGGGTGATGATGGGGGGGGGAGGGAAATTTTAGGAATGTGTCTCTATTTTCCAGGCATATTCACCGCAAGGCAGTCGCTGGAATTTGAGGTGCCTCTCAGCACCAGCCCATTGTTAAGGGCCATGTCGATAGCTTGCTTATTTTAAACTAAAAAACGGGTTTATTCTGTCTTTTGCTTGGTCTGTGAAATATACCTTAGGCGGGGGAGAGGACAAATGAGCCGCTCTTCTTCCTAAACAGAGGCAGGTTGTGAATTTAGGATTTCCAACATGGAGGGAATCGCTTTAAAGGGAAATAAATAGGCTTAGATCTGTTCCCATCCTCTCACCCAATCTTCCTAGGAACCTTTTGACATAGATCCTTTTTCCTTCTCCATCTCGATATTCACTGGGTTTTTTTTTTTTCAGCCTCCTCTAAATCTTTCGCAGTAAAAGTTCCCAGGCAGGGTGTTGTGTCTTTAATGTTGTTATCCTTCGCAAAGTGAAACTTGGAAGGTGGGGAAACATACCAGAGTTGATCCGGCGATAGTTAATTGGAACATGATATAATCTAATATTTATTATTCTGCCTGAGATTTAAAAAAAAAAAACACAATTCCTTGGAGTAAATAATTAGGATTCCGGCCGTCTTCGGGAAGATAAATGACCGGCATTTGTGATGCGTTGAGAGATGACCTACAAAAGCAAATCTCTTCTGTTGAAGCTCCAAACCAGCTAGCTTCGTTTTTTGGGTAGAGAAGGCGATACAATTATTTTATGTATTTTTTGAAAATCACCGCTGTTCTTTTTAGCTGCTTTTGATACGCCTCTCGGGCATTTAAAAGAGAGACAAAAAAAGAAGAAAAAGAAGATTAAAAAAGAAGAAGGAAAGCCGTGTAAAACAGGAAGGCCTGGGAGAGATTTCCACCTCTTTGCACTCCTAGTCAATTTCAGCCACCCTATTCATAATAAATGTACTACTGGTTGTTAATTAATTCACAGCTCTTCAGCTCGGGTAGGGGAGTATACTTTTTAATATTTATCATGACGAGGAAATAAAACCCGAGTACTCCCTCCAATAATTCTCCGCAAAATTATTCCAGCCTCTTTGTCGACAAAATAAATAAATAATATATCTCCGTGGAAGCTATCGCACAGATTTGGGAATGTAGAAGGGATTGAGTTGATGTATAAAAGCTAAATCAACCTTACATGTGTATATTGGCGAAGAGTATGTTGTTTGAAGTGCAGTTTGACATAACCACAAACACACAAAAGTCGGGGGAGGAAAAATCGGAGTGTTATTTATTGTATATCTGTGCATTGTGTTAAAGCTTTAGTATTTGAAAACATCTCGTTGGACTTTATTTACGTACAGTTTATTTTTAAAAGGGAGAACATTACATTTTAAAATGGATATAAATATCAAAACAAATCCATCCTCGCAAAATGTGAGTAGTAATGGGGAAAATCCACCGGGTTTTTAAAATAAGTTTCCTGCTTGGTTGATCCCCAGACACCAAATTATTTTCTGATCAGTGTCTATTCTTCTTGTTTTTTCACCCCCCCCATCCCATGTACAGAAAGTTCATGCTTTGGGCAAAAGGAGGTACTGAAGGCTGGTTTTTCCGGTTTTGTGGAACTTTTGGGCTTGGATTGGAAAGCAAACCTAAACAGAAGAGGTGGGGGGGAAATGATGAAAAGTCAAAGGGATAGAAAGCTAGAACCAAATGGCCTGGTGACAAAATTGGTTGTTGTTTTTTTAAGAAAACAAACCAAACCAAAACACAATGAAACTGGGTTTGGAAGCAATTCTTTTCAATGGCAGTTCCAGATTCAAGATTTTAAAGAAATGGGACTGAGGAGTGAAAAGGTATGTGTCCTAAACACAATAGGCAAATAGGCCAAAGGAAAAACGTGTTTTTTTTTTATGGATGGACCAATATCTGTTTAAAATATTTTCTCCAGAATTGCAAAGACAACGTGTGTTACTGTGGAAGCAGCAAATCAAGCTAAATGAGTCAAAAAACCCTTACCTGGATAAAATAGAGAGACTATTTGCCATTCTTGGTTTAAAATCAAACATTCCGTGAAGCAGTCCTACCATAAAGCAACAGAACTCTAGAGTCTCTGATCCTCCAAACTTTCGTTTCTGGGCACATCATAACCTTCTTTCTTTTATTCTTGGGAACTGCTTATTGCATGGACTGGATTATGATGGGGGTAAAAAGGCATGAGTTATATTCGGTTCATGTTTGTGGTTAGCAGTGATCCATTCTGTGTTCTTGTTCTTATTATATTAATGTGTGTGCGTTTATACGTATATATGCATATGAAATCACCTGTGCTTAGACATATTTATACATACATGGTGCAATGCTGTTCAGAAAAATGCATTGACCTTAAAAAATAAACTTTAAAATAACTGATGAGCCTAGGGAGGAGGAACACAGGACAAATCTGTTCAAGGCATCTGTTAGCCCTGTTCTGTAGGACCCTATTCATGTCATGTGCTTTTCACGACCTAAGATGGATTCATAGCCAGGCCACTATCATTGTGTGTTTCTTCTAACCTTTCAGGTCAACTTCCAATAGACAACTGGAAACGGATTGTCACGTGACCTTGGGGTGCCAATGTTCTTCCGTAAGGGTCTCAAGACCCTGGTAGTCGGTAAAAATATTTTTTGGGAATCCCAGAGATGCAGAAAACTACATACTACGACAGTTCAACGCTGTTTGGAGGCTATTCCTACCAGGGTGCTAATGGGTTTGGTTATGATGGCCCTCAACAGCCTTTCCAGCCTTCTTCTCACGTGGAGAATGACTACCAGAGGTCTGCCTGCTCCCTCCAATCTCTGGGCAACACTGCCCCACATGCAAAAAGTAAAGACCTGAATGGAAGCTGCATGCGTCCAAGTTTGCCCCGGGAGAATCATCAAGCCCCACCTGTCTCACCACCCCCAAACTCTGTCACCAACAGCAACAGTAGCAACAGCACTAGCCAGTCAGGGAGCAGTAAAACTGCCCCCAGCAAATCAAATCTCAGTTCAAACGCAACTCTCACCAAACAGATTTTCCCCTGGATGAAAGAATCGAGACAAAACTCCAAACAGAAAAACAGCTCCCCTACCACAGGTATAAAGTTCTGCTTTTGTAACCATCCACTTTCCTCAACAGCGAGGTAATGAAGCCACCAGCCTGAATGTTCTCGTCTGAAAGTGGAAAAATACATGCATTGAAAATACTACTATTGTTGGAGTAGCCAAGCCATTCAACCTCTATTCAAGCAAACCTCCTGGTGATTTCAATGGGAGTTTGGCCTGAATAAAGCCTACCGGATTTGGCCCATTGTGAAGATTTAGCTGTATTTATTTATTTTAAATGCCATAATATTGTAGTAAAATGCACCAAAGAAATTGTACATAGCTAAAAGTGGCTGAAGCATTGAATGCATGTAGTTACTAATAAATGAATACGTATATCCATTGCAGCATATTTATCAATATTAAAGAAATTCCATAGTATATTACTTATCCATCTAATTAGCGATTAACAGATAGATAGATAGATAGATAGATAGATAGATAGTGGGGTGTGTATGTGGATAGATAGATAGATAGATAGATAGATAGATAGATAGATAGATAGATAGATAGATATGGGGGGTGTATGGGGATAGATAGATAGATAGATAGATAGATAGATAGATAGATAGAAGAACACCATGGAGTTGCTCTTATATATAATATAATCATATATAGGTGTACATACATGCACATAAACAGATATACACGTGTCTGTTTATTTTATATATATGTGTGTGTGTGTTTTATTATAGTATTTGTGTTATATATGCATATCTATTCTATAAGTACAATTATATATATGCATGTACACTAAAGGCACAAACATACGTGGCCACATGTGTGGCTATGCGTGCGTGTGATCACAGCTATTAAATACACACCCGCATTTATACAAAACACACACCTATGCCTGTGAGTAGGAAATATACACACGTGAAAACACAATACACACATCGCTGGCACCCGTGTTTATATTAATTTGCTTTTCAAAACACTGCCCCCTGCCAAATTTTATTGTCTCAAAATTAGCTGCTGAAAATAATCGACTCCTAAATAAATGGCCCTGGAATCCTTTTCTGCGTGACATGATCAAATTTTCATAAAGCAGGGGCAGCTTTGGAGAACAGAACTCTTAATAAATGACATGATTATAGAGTGCAGACTAATGTGAAAGGGGTGGGGTGGGGGGGGGATTGAAGTCCGCGTGCCTGTTACAGGATTTATTAGGAACCGGTGCATTCAATTTCTGCATGTAAGTAATTATCTTTTATTTCATTTCGGGCCGGTAGAAAGCTGCAGCGGCGAGAGAAGCCCTCCAGGGTCTTCTGCCTCCAAACGAGCCCGCACTGCCTACACCAGCGCGCAGCTGGTGGAGCTGGAGAAGGAATTCCACTTCAACCGCTACCTTTGCAGGCCCCGCCGAGTGGAGATGGCCAATCTGCTCAATCTCAGCGAAAGGCAGATCAAGATCTGGTTCCAGAACCGGAGGATGAAGTATAAAAAGGATCAGAAGTCGAAAGGCATGGGGTCTTCTTCGGGGGGGCCATCCCCAACGGGCAGCCCGCCCCAACCCATGCAATCTTCAGCAGGGTTTATGAATGCCTTGCACACCATGACTAGTAACTACGATGACCCATCGCCTCCTTCCTTCAATAAGCCCCACCAGAATGCCTATGCCATGTCAACTAACTACCAAAACCCCATCAAAGGGTGCCCCTCGCAACAGAAGTATGCCAACACCGCGCCGGAGTACGATCCCCACATATTACAGGGCAATGGGAGCACATATGGGACTCCCAATATGCAAGGCAGCCCTGTATACGTTGGAAGCAGCTATGTGGATTCTATGCCTGCTTCCGGCCCCTCCCTTTACGGCCTCAATCACCTGCCACACCACCAGTCTGCCAGCATGGACTACAACGGGGCCCCACAGATGCCAACCAGCCAGCACCATGGACCATGTGAGACCCACCCAACCTACACAGACCTTTCCACGCACCACGCCTCTTCTCAGGGCCGAATCCAAGAGGCGCCCAAACTCACCCACCTGTGATAGGGTGGGGGCAGGGTGGGTTGGGGGGGGGGCAGGACAGACTCGTGAGGATGTTGTGGAGCACTGGAGTGGGGTAGTGAATCCGCAGTGGGATTTGGTTCAGAAACATTTGTGTTGAGCCCTTCAGATATTTGTTTGGTGGCCTGTCTTGTTAGCCCTTCAAGTGGAGACATTTTCGGCTTTTTCTGGTTTTATTAAGCCCGTTAGGCACAACTTCTGATGATTAATTCTATTTATTTGCAAGATTCATCGAATCTATTTATCTATCTATCCCCATACACATCTATCTAATCTATCTATCTATCTAAATTCTAGATAGATATACCTTCTAATGCTTCAACACAAATGCTTTTGAATATATTTGGGGTAGTTTTATGGAAATCTAGCAAGATACAAAACCAAAACCACCTGATATATTTAAAGAAGGTACGAATAAGTACAAAGATTCCTCGGACATTGATAATGGCAGCATACTGTCAACCCACCAAATCTATACAATTGGCCTATCAATAACAAATAATTTTTTTTATCTAAACAGATTCACAGAAAACTACACCCTCCAAATCTCCCCCCAAAGAATCTTACCTTTTCCTTTCCAGTCTAACTCTTGAGATGAAGAACATCTTTTTTTGATGAGTAATTCCTCCCCCCACCCCATAGCTGAAAATATACATATCTGCCAACATTTGGAAATATAACCTTTCTTCCTCCTCCTCTTCACACAGTCCCCAAATAGGTTTAAGAGTTGCAAAGGTTCTGGAAATACATTTCTGCAACAAAGCTGATTTTTATATTTTATTTTTTTTTTAAAGAGGCCAAAGAGAGGAAGAGAAAGTTGACAGGTCTGGATATTTTTAACCTTTGCCTCTTATGAAGTGAAGTCTCCATTCGGTTACATGTTTTTTGTTTTAGGGTTCATGAACAAAAAAGCAATCTTAAGACTTAGAAATCCTACATTTTGTTCCTCCTTCTCTCTTGACTTAACGTGAAAACAGGGTATTTTTGAACAAACGGTATGTCCTCCAAAAGAAGCAGAAGTGAATGGACCTTTGGTATTTGCTAATGCTTTCTTGTCTGGACATCTTTGTTGCACTTAGAGTTTACATTGAATGGGTATAAAACAACTTTGAAGGGCGTTCGTCCACTCAATCCTGACGTCTTTCAAAAGCTGTGTGTTCTGGTGAACATTCATATATATTTATTGGTTATAGCCAGTTTAAAATATTTTTCCTTTTTTTGTATTATTTATCCCCAACATCATGTATTTATATGAGAAAAAGAATCAAATTGTACTTTTTTAGTATTTACTTGTTATAAAGGACATTGTGTTTCCTTGTCATTGTACAACAAGCTTATTTTAGTTATTGTAATTTAGAAAGACCAGTAGTTTTATGTTACCCTCGTACTTATGAATAATGTAATTAGTTCTACTGGAGGCATGAGAGCAGAACCAGACTGTAATTGTATAGTCCTGAATTAGAAGAACTATAGCTAATCCCCCTCCCACGTCACCCCTCCTCTTTGGAGATCTTTCTTTGTTTCTATAGTAGTTATTTTATTTCCTTGCTTAAGGGTTGTCTGTTGAACAATTCTTGAATAAACTTTCTGTTATCAATTTGGATCTTGTCCTATTAGTCGGATCTAAAAGCAAAAATAAAATAAAGACCAAGTAGTCAAAACACAAGCTTAAATATCCCAGAGACTAAAGACAGATAGATGGATATCTATATTCTCTCCTCCATGGCGCACCCCTCAGGTTGTAATCCTATTTGTTTTACAGCTCAGGTTATAAACCGTTGACACGTTCCTAGACTACAATATTTAATTAAAAAGTTAATAGCGTGTCTCTATTTCCCTCACCTCACCCCACCCCACCCCACCCATTCGCCCCTTGGAAGCCTGTTTAAAATTCTCCCAAGCAGACTAAAGTTCACAGTCCTCTTCTGAGGTTACAAAGAGAGGAGATCACGTGTCATCCGAACGACACAGCCATTGGGCCTAAAATGAAAACAAAGGAAAATGATTAATCACAAAAAGGCAAAGAGGAATTTTAATACTGAAGTGAAATTAAATCACTGAAAAAGCAGACGAATAAGACCTTGGTGCTGGGAGAGAGATGCTGTGATAGGGTTAAACTGCTAGGGAAAGGGAAAGGGAGGGAAAGATGTGCAGAAGCAAAAGCAAATATAAGATAATGCTCTGGATAATTTGTCTTTTATGCTCCAGTGCCTTAAGAAAACTTGTGTGGGTCAATAAAAGTTTTATGATGCTAGAACTGGATACAAACTGTCTGTCCAACACAAAATCGCCCCATTTGCATTGCTGTAACCAATAAGCAAGGAGAAAGATCTGAGAGGCAAGGTGATACCGAAATGCTGACACTGTTCTTGAAGAAAAAATTAGCGGCGTGTAGTGCCTGTATGTACAGTCTTCTTGATTAGGCCACACACACACACACACACACACACACACACACACACACACACACACACACACACACACTTTGTGTATGTGTATGTACATATGGTTGAATGAAAACTTTACATGAGCAATTATTTTCAGTTCATTTGGTCTTTGCTTTATTTTTAACAAATGAAAGGCCAGGTTAGTCCTTCTAGCCTTTGCGCAATCATCAATAATAATTAACCAATTAAGCAAAAAAGAAAGAAAGGAAGAAGAAGAAACTTGTTTTTCCTACACAGGACTGTAACTGGATAATATCCACCGATGCAGGAAGAAATTTACGATTCGGTGATACTACAATTTAACAGCACGGAAGCTTTGATTGAGATCAGATCAAATAACAACATTCAAGGTTTTGGGGTCTTCCCCCAATATAATTTTCTGGGAGATGTAACTGAATCTAAAAGAGTGGGCGCCATATTGTTCGATTTTGTATCTCGAAATGCTCCGAACTAGTTTCAAAATAAGCGAAAGGGAATCCACCAACAGACCCATGTCACATTTCATGGCTCAGACTGATGTTGTTTCTTTTGCCCCCCCTCCCCCGGCCCACCTTGCAGCGCCCCATGTTCTCAGTTTTATTTTGCACATGATTGTATTAAATCAGAAGATTTGTCTTTGCCTTTAAAAAAAAAGTTTGCATTTGCCTTTAATGTTCAGTATACATGTAAGGTATTGTTCTCTAAGAAAAAGAAAAGAAAAGAAGACTTTCCCCTTCAAATAGGAAGAAAATTTAATATCTGATCACTCCATGTGAAATACAGAGCAAAAAATGTCCCCCCAACAGGTTTTATGGCTGTAACGTTAGTAAGGAAGAAGAAAAAAAATGAAAAAAGCTATAGTCACTTTCCAAGTTATTTCAGCATGTCCCACACCTCTTATAAACTATTCTGTCTCCCAGGCAGTAGAAAATGCTATCCTGTTTTATTATTAAAACTAAGATTCAAATAAAGCCAGATTTTAAATTGTTTTGATTCTGATCTCCGTTCTGAGTTGCCAATTGTTTTTTGTTTTGTTGGTTTACCTTTTTTCCTGATATCAGCAGAAATCTAATCAAACAGATATGAATGTTTGGGAAAAAGACTCTCCCAAACTTTAAGTCCATGTCCGGGTTGCAGCCATCTATTTTCCCACTGTTTTATTTTCCTCTCCTTTTTGCTGCCCTGCAATTCGGCTTGGCTGTAGATTTCTGTGTTTCTTTTTCAATGCTTACCACCCACACGGATGTTTGAACTGACAAAAGTTTCTAGGCTTTACTGCCTGCATGACTTCAGTTTGCCAGCCCTTCTTTCCTACAAGATTCGGGAAAATAGAGTTTGAACCAACACACTAAAAACCTAAGCTTTCAGAATCCCTTATTATTTTTTGCCCCCCCCCCCCGAATTGTTCATTGTCTAATCTTTCTTATGTTGCTCTTCTCTAGGTTAAAGTTTTCGAATAATTCCTCTCACAATAACTCTAATAAAAGCCAAATTTCTTTGGTAAGTTGGTTAAGGCCCAGCTGTCAAAAGGCTTTCGAACAAAAGATTGATCGTTTCTCTCTCTCTCTCGGTTTGTGTGAAGCTGCTGGCTTTAAAAGAAAAATCTTACTGGGAAATGACTTTTAATTATTTTCCCTAAACTATTAAAGGGGAGCTGTTTAGCGACAATAAATCTGATTTCAAAGATATCAGTGACCTTAAAACACTTTCCTCTTGCAGCAAAGTTTAAAGCATCCATTAGGTCTCACTTAGGAGTGAGGGGTTAAGGTAATTTAACAAGCTAAGATTTTTCTAGTCAACTTTTAATGTTTGCTTTATGACTTCAAAGGCTCTAAAATGTTCTTAAGAACCTCTAGCTGCCCAAAAAAATAAACCTCTGCATTAAACTTTCATACTGACCTGAACTTTTTAAAAAATCCCAACTGCAGATATTGGTAAATCTGAAATTCCAATTTGCCTCATTCATTAGGTTTAGTTTTCCCTGGCTGTTAATGGAGACTGCCTCTGCCTTAATTTAGGAAAGTTATTTTCTAGTCCTGATTTCAACCCGTTGTCCAAACTTTAAAAAGAGTAATGAGCTCGCTTCTTAATTGCGCCTGTCTTCCAGAATGTGCTAATCAGCCACTCTTTTCCCAGGGAGGGAAAGAGTTAAATAGGGAAATCCTACCCTCATTCCCACCCTTCCCTGCCTTATAGGCATCTCCACTTTTGCAGCACAGAGGTAAACCTATTTAAATGCCCAAGTCCTTCTAAAAGGGGGGGAAAGGATGTTTCTTAAGGACCATTTTTATTTTAATCTATTAAAGAAAATAATGCTTTCTGTTTTCCAGCAGGCCCCGCCTGCCATTGGCCAAGGCTGGTCATGTGACCAGGAATTGGCTGCATTTTCGGCTCAGTCTCCAGTTTAATAGAGCAAGGTCCCCATACGCCTGTATTATCAGCAATATAACAATTATAAAAGCCTGAGAATCGTCATCATAACAATAACAATAAAAAAAAAACTGGGGCCCTAAGATTTCCTCCCTCCTCCTTCTCCACCTCCCCTCCCTTTTCCACTGGGCCCTGGAAAAGCCATGAATTTTGAATTTGAGAGGGAGATCGGGTTTATAAATAGCCAGCCTTCGCTCGCAGAGTGCCTGACGTCTCTTCCCGCTGTCCTGGAGACATTTCAAACTTCATCAATCAAGGACTCGACATTAATTCCACCTCCTTTTGAGCAAACCTTCCTCAGCCTGAATCCTTGTTCCAGCAACCAGGCGAGACCAAGAAGCCAAAAAAGAGCAACGCATGGCCTGGTCCAGCAGCGCCCAATCCATCTTGGCCCTTTGGCCGCAGAATTCCCCTGGATGAAAGAGAAGAAATCAACCAAGAAAGCTACCCAGACTCCATCCTCCTCTTCCTCTTCGCCATCCTCTTCCTCCTTCCCGGGATCCGCGGCTGGCTCTCCTGCAGGTTTGTACAATGCAGGGGTGAGGGTGATGGGGGTGTTTATTGGGATTGGAGAGGATTCAAATAATAAACATGTTGGCATCATTTCGCCCCTCACCTGCCCCCCCCCGCCCCCGTCCATCCATCCATCCATCCATCCATCCCTGAAACGGTGTTACGCAATAAAATACATCGCAGCGCTATATAGCCTTATTTTTGGAGTCCCCCCCCCCCAGTGCAAACCAAAGAAGGAATCATTGCTGGTTCTGCAAATCTTTCCGAGGGAAAAAACCTACAAGCTACAGCACCATCCGTTTGAATTGGAAGCCAAATTTTAACATGTCAGGGCCTGATTTTTCTGTTATTCCCGCAAGTCTAGAAATGTTTTTTTCTCCCCTTTTTTTACAGACTGCTGGGGGGCTGGGTGGGCGGCCATGGGAGAGATTTGCTGGCGTTTTTGTGTGTGTGCCTGCGGTGGAGGAGGGGGGAAGAGACAGAATTTGTCTCCTCGGTATCCATTAGGAACATGCAAAATAAAAGAAAGAAGAAGTCGCAGATAGCAAAATAACGCAACATCCCTTTAAACATGTTCTCAATAAAATAATCTTCCCCAAAATATCGGGTTTTTTTTTCTGGGGGCCCAAAGGGCAGAACCTTTTTTCAGTGTGTTGGGAGGGAATGTGTGATTTCTTTCTTTTTTCTTTTTTTTTACAAAAAAGCATTATTCCGGTAAATTATACCACCATGACAACGTGTGAAACGGGCGGTATTTTCCCGGTGTCGACTGGGTCCGCCCCCCCGCAAGAAAAGGTTTGGAGTTTCCAAACTGTTGGCAACAAATGTACAAGGGGGAAGAAATTCCCCCTTCCATTGGGGGCAGGGAGGACAGGGATATTTTTTTCCTGGGGGTGGGGGGATTGGGGGAGTGAAACGTTTTATTTTGGGGTAGGGGAAGGGACCATGAGGGTGATTTGGGAGGATGGTAAATTCTGTTTTCTCTGGCACCGTTCTGCCCTGCCCTGGAATAGGAAGCTAATGGATGTCGCTCATTCATCACGATGGTTGTTCCAACCCTCTCTCTCTCTCTTTTTCCCCCCTCGTCCCTTTTTAAATGGGCGGTTGTGTGTGTGTTGTGAAGACACCCAGGGGCTCCCAGAGGCCAGCGCGGGCGGCTCCCGGCGGCTCCGGACTGCTTATACCAACACGCAGCTCCTGGAGCTGGAGAAGGAATTCCACTTCAACAAATACCTGTGCAGGCCCCGTCGGGTGGAGATAGCGGCGCTGCTGGACCTGACCGAAAGGCAGGTCAAGGTGTGGTTTCAGAACCGCCGGATGAAACACAAGCGGCAGACCCAGCACCAAGACCCCTCAGACGGGGACCTCGGCTACCCCAACCTGGAAGAAGGCAACGACGAGGCGGAGGAGAACTCCCCGTTTGGCCAAGCCCTGGAGACCCCCTGCCCTTTTCAAACCAAAACCCAGCAGCTGCCCGCAGAGCCCCAGAGCCCCGGCTACCCAACGCCCACAGCAGAGCCGGGGTCCATAATGGAGCCGAGGGGGGCAGCGGGCAGCGTGGACAATGCCTTCCCGGAGAGGCAGGAGTCTCCTTTGTTGCCAGATCTGAGCATCTTCGCCACAGATTCCAGCCTCCAGGGCTCCCTGCAGAGCCCCGTCCACTTCTCGGAGGAAGACCTGGACTTTTTTACAAGCACCCTGTGTACTATAGACCTGCAGCATCTGAATTTCCAATAACAGACCCACCCAGGTCTATCTGCCTTGGCCGTGTCGCCCCTTTCACACGCACCTCCACCAGCTCCCCACTTGGACACCAGACTATTTCTATCATGTAGCCATGTACGGGCTCATACCCCGTCTCCCCTCGCCCCCGCCCCCTTTAAAATTCGTTCTAATGTGGAAGCTAGATCATAAGAATGGCCCATCCTTTAAATAGTTATTCCGATAGTCTCCAAAATAAAAGGATCCTAGGTGTTTTACTAAATTCAGGTATTTAATTACACTTTTATTCTCTCTTATTTATTTAAAAGAAATAAACAAACCACTCCCCACGTCACCCCTCACACACACACACACACGAGAGAAAACATTTGTAAATCCTTCAAGTGACTTTCTCAGGAATCCGAACGAAACTTTTAGATTTCTTAATAAAAATAAATAATAATAATAAAAAAAAACCCGGAGGAATTTTGTTTCCTCTTTTTTAAGTTTTAGATGTAGATTATTTATTCAAATCCTTTAATAGTAAATGGCAAAGTATTTATTGTACATTATTTTCATAGATTAAATAAATGTCTTTATACAATTAAAACAATGTGTTACCATTTTTATAGCTCGTCTTTAAGAACCTTGTTCGTTTCCCCCCTGAACCTTCGCTTTCTTTCTTTGGGACTATCTGCTGTTTTTATTCTCTTGCGTAGACTGGGAGGCTAAAAGGAAGAAATGTGATCTCATAAATAACATTTTTTTTCATAGAAAGCAGGTCTCAATCAGGAGTACTGTATTTATTAAACTTCCTTGTTCGATTTCCCTGCGCTGGTTTTTCTGTTCAAAGAATAAAGCAAAGCAAGACACTCGCTTCGAATTTTAACATATTCATTCTTTAAACATCCCATTCCTACTCTTCTAGCAAAAATAGTGTTAGATAAAAATCGACTGAAGTAAAATATAAATTCAAAGATCCCAAAGTTTAAAATCTCAGCGCTACACAATACTTTCAAGAACACCCCTCAGTCCTGAGAACACATGCGTTCGGCGCACTCTGATTAGAAACGTTTGCTGTTTAGAAGTTGGCTATAAATATTTCCCGGCTCCCGTGAGTGTTAACACCACAGCAAATGACAATCCAGAAAGACAAAAGGCAGCTTCTTGACTTTTCCAATCCTCCATTTCTCATCCCCTGAAGCAAAAAATTACCAATTAAAAATGCCCCATGCTACACAAGGGGGAAAAAAATAAATACATCTAGATTCAAGAAATACTCCATGAGTGCATCCTGACTGCCATATTTTTAACCAGCAGTTAAATGGTACAAAGGAAAGAAGAGAGGAGACATTACATTTAAAAGTAGGGGAGTTAAGCGGGGGGGGGGAGGGGGGAAACACGCCAGAAAAAAAACAGGACTAATAAATCTGGGGTGATTTCGATAGCAATTTGTGCTGCTCTGTCCTGGCTCGCGCGTCCTTTTAGGAAAGCTTTCGGCCAACATGTAATTTTAAACACAAAACTCATATATCAAAAGGGGGTGGGGGCTTGTTATGAATGAAAAGGGGTCAGCGGAGGAATCAATCGCGGTGACACCAAAAATAAATCATATTACGTCTTTGCTAAGTCATTGGTGTTTCCCCAGACACGGCAGAAATTTGGTAGGCGTTCAAGTCGAGTTTGTGTGAAAGTAGCATTGAAACCCAGAAGACTGGGGGCGGGGGGGGGGGAAAGCGTGGGAGTGGGGAGGAGGGAATAGAAGGGGGCTCTTCTTTCTTCCCTGGCTGCTTAAAATGGCGCAGGAATCTGTGGCCAGACAAGGAAAACAGGCCGCCATGATAGAAGCTATATTTAAACCGTGCGATTTCTTAGGGGCTAAGGGAGGGTGGGAGTCTAGGGAGGTAAATAATCCCTTCTGTCGACGCAGTTGTACTATAGAGGAGGGTGGATTTTTACACACACACACACACACACACACACACACACACACACACACACACACACACTTACTTTCTCTGGTACAACAAAGAGAGAACATTCTACCCCACAGGATCTGTGTCTCTTCTCGATGAAGATTTAAGATTTTGCCCGGCCTTCATTTTACTACTAGAATTCACATACCAGAAAGGTGCAGTAAGACATATCATTGTCATCTCCCATTGCTTTTTTTTGGGGGGGGGGGGGTTAAGAACTTCAAATGTAGCCAACCTTAAAACAGTTGGGTAAGAAAGACGCGTTTTGAAATTGCTGTTGGAAAATCCCAGACATTTCTGTCAATTACAGCAGGGAATTCTGCATCCCAGTCTACACGTTTTAGTCTTAATGCTGATAGCACTTCGCTTTTTCAGAACAAATGCTCAGATATATTTTAAAATGAAAACGCTGCCACTGTATGATGTTACCGCGGGACTGAAAATGTTTACGTTGAAAATCGAAATATATTGCAATTCAAATAATCGACTACCTCTTACTCAACAAATGCATATCAATAAAAACACCGACCCTACTATTAATGCCATGAGCTTCCTCTTCTAGAAGTCAACCATTTCCCCTTTTACTAACCAGTCTTGTCCGCTCTGAGAGTCCTGAAGTCCCGACAGAACGCGCCTTTCCAAAGTACCACAGAAGGCTATTCATTATCTTTAAGTTTATTTAATATCTCTAGTTTCTGGAACACACTCAAATACAGGGCTGGCACTGCCAGACGCTGTTTATCAAAGGGCCATTTGTTCCAGCGCCTCACATATCTCTCCCCCCACCCCCCAATCCGGCATACAATCTTGCAGGGGAATATTAAAGAATTGGTTATACCTAGTCAATATCAGTGGAACATAGTGAGTAAAAATGGATACATCCAACATATAGAGTAACTTTCTCTACCTACAAAAATACTAAAAGCATTTTTTGCGCAGGCAAACACACACACACACACGCTTTCCCCCATTAGTTCAGCCATTTTCAGTGCAGGAGGTAACACGTTTCTCTGGATCTTGTATGTGCCCTTCCCCATTTGCCTCTCCAGAGAAGGTTGCTCCTCATGCAACGGGCGATCTCCAAGCCACTCAATCATTCAGCTGATTCCCACCCCCAACCCCCTTTGGGAGGAGGAGAGAATAAGGGACATCTTGTGTTGGGCAGGCGGTCTCTCCCCAGGGTGACGTTTTTGTGGTGATGGCTGTGTTCTTTCCAACATATACCAGGGAGGAGGTGATGCAGGGCCGAGAAGGAGAGAACGGAGCTCTACACGCTCGCCAATGTAAATACTGACACCTTATCAATACAAATCTCTAACAATGGCCCTTCTGCAGATCATAATGACTTCTCAAAGTTGCTGTAGGTCTAGAAAACATGCCAGTCACCGTCACAAATCAATTCTACACCCGCGGAAAGTGACTTAATAAATGGGCCCTCGCCAGTTATTATCCTCGTTCACAGCCACCCTTCTTATTTGTCCTAATTAGCAAGACTGAAATGTCGGAGGAAAGAAGGGCAATATTCAATAAAATCTAAGTTATTGAATGACTGTAAGACTTCATCATTAGTTCAGCCATTCTTTACCTTCTTCAAAATGTCAAACAAACGGAGAATGTGTTTTTTTGAAACCTTACCCTTCTGTTCTCTGCAACTGGAGGGCATCTATTAAGCAAATTCTGCCCCTGATCGTTGTCAAAACACTGACGAGCGATTATTAACCTCGAAATATGCAAATGGTATGCGCTCACACGTGTTGTAATGATGCTAAAGTCATATTTATCTGGTGCTGATCTAGTCTGGGCATATGTTTGCTAAAGAGCTACTTGAGGCCCTGAAGATATTGAACTAGCGAATATGGTCACGGGAAGGACCAGGGGACAATGCCCCTGGAAACAAAATACGGACTAAACTGCGCGTCCCAGGAGGCGGTGGAACAAGGCCCGCCCACTACCTTATCTTGGGAAAATTATCCCAAACTTCCTCTAAACTGTTGATACCAGAATCTGAACAAAGCCTGGAAAAATCTCACATGAGCAGATCACTTCTCTCGTGTTATTTAGTTTGCATGGAACCTGTCTCCAAATATCCATATCAAGGGGGAGGGATAGCTCAGTGGTTTGAGCATTGGCCTGCTAAACCCAGGGTTGTGAGTTCAATCCTTGAGGGGGCCACTTGGGGATCTGGGGCAAAATCAGTACTTGGTCCTGCTAGTGAAGGCAGGGGGCTGGACTCGATGACCTTTCAAGGTCCTTTCCAGTTCTAGGAGATGGGATATCTCTATTTATTTATTTATACATCTATTTTTTGTATGCACCCCAATACCAATCTCTGCTGTTACATCTGCTTGCAATCCTGGACACGATGCCGCGTGGTTTTAAATTGCATCGGGAGTGTCCGGCATCTCCCCTCGACTGTGCCACGCTCACACAGGAATAAACCAGCCGGGTTTGCCCACGGCTCCAATAGTTGTGAGCCTTGTGCGCTCCTTTGGCAGTCAATAGCCATTACATCTCTTTTCACAGCTGCGCCGTTTTCATGTCATGCACCGTCATGACCAACCCAACCGGTTGCTTTTTCCTCTCTTTGGTACTTTCCTACAAGCCCATGAAAATATGAAAGGAGATTATATCTGAGCTAAACAAACTCTTTAAAGTAACGATGTGATAGGGCAAGTGATCCCTGTTGAATCTGTCTCGCAATTCTAGATGGATCCATTATTATCTCCCCCCCCAAAGGAAATATCCTTATTGCAGGTCTAGTTTCAACAGAAACAAGATCATAGGACCCTTTTCTGCAAGATGCTGAGCGCTGGTGTAAATCGAATTGAAGCCAAATTCACGGGCAAATTGGGCTCCCCTTACTCATATTGGTGAGCGGTCCCATTGAGGTCCAACCGAAGGGAATAATTCATGTTCTGAGGAAGCGCTCACCAATGAGTGTTGCACAATGATTAAATATGATCACTATCCTAGTACTACCTACGGACTCCATTGTACTGGGCACTACACAAACACATACTAAGATGCCCTGTGCTCCTGCCCCTACGCTTTCTACAATTTACTAGAGGGAGGGGAAACAGAGGCACGGGAAGAGCAAGCGAGTCGCCAAAGGTCACCCAGAACGTCAGTGGCAGAGGAGAGACTAGAGGGTTTCCCGAGTCCCAATCCTGTTCTCTCCACGGGACTGCAGTCTAGTCCCTAATGAGGGATGCGTATCAGAGTCTCTCCCACAAGTTGTAAATAGAAACCATTAACACAGATACCCATCTACTCCCCTCACCACTTAACTCCCACCCAGCTGGAAAGTTTTAAAGGCGTCTGACTTGACCCGGGTGCAATTCAACCCGATTTTTTTTTTTTTTGGCAGCCGTTCTGAGTCCACGGATTTTCAGTTCTGAAAAGTATCCAGGCTCACAACAGAAAGATGGAGCTGGATCAAACAGCTAATGGAGAAGAGCTTTTCATCCGCATGGCTTGACGCTTTTTCTTGAAACGGAAATACATCCCCATACACCTCTGACTCAGGTCTTCCCCTCAGCAAGTTGTCGCTCCGAATATCAACAATGGGGGCTATATTCATTTTTTGAAGCCTACCCTTAGGCAATTCAATCCACAGTTACGCACCTGAATCAAAGAGGCTTCTTCCCCTCCCCCGGAATGTTGAGCACCTGTAACTCCCATTAACTTGCATGTACTTAGCACCTTTGAAAATGAGGCCATTTGTATGTAGGTACCTGAGTATGGATTTAGATGCGTAACTCCAGGCGCCAAATTATCTGCTGGTGGGGGAAAAAAGCGAAACTGTAGCGACCTCAAAGGAGAGTTGTCTCCATTTACCCCAGCTGCAAGGAAATATCAACACAGAGAATGGAGTTACAATTATTTATTGATCACCCCAAACACGTTCTCCCTTGAAATCCCCTGGTCTGAATTAATACCCAACCCTACACTTGTTGCTTTATAGAGCACAACAGGTAAGAATTAAAATGTACCTTTTTCTTCACTCACAACATAATAGCATCATTTTTTAATCTGGGAGGGTAATGAACCATGGCGGTTGTGTTCGATTCTCCATCACTGACCATTCTTATATCAAGATTGGATTTTTTTAGCTCAAAACCGAATTACTTTGGGGGAGTGCTTTGGCCTGTGTTATAGGGGAAGTCAGACTAAATACCACAATAGCCCGTTCTGGTGTTGGGATCTATGAATAGCTATATTCAGAGGTTCCCTCCAATATTTCTTTGGATCACAGCCACTGAAGTGGTTCCCCCCCCTTCCTTTTTGGACCCAAATATCACAAACAGAGGAGGTGATGTAAAAATCACTGACAAAATACCTAACTCTAAAAAAAGGCCAAATCAAATATTTTTGCACGGATGTCTGAAAGCCCCCCAATGATCAGCAATGTTCCTTATGAATCAAATAACGGAGAAGCCCGACGTGACGTTTCCTGGGGGCGGGGGAACAAACTTTCTCTGCTAACCCTTATATTGAGCTTCAAAATGAAAGAGTCTGTCTAAGTGCCCTGAAACCTTGGAAATGTTTAACTTTCGATGACAGAGCCTCTTTCAAATGGATACCTTTAAAAGACCCACTCCACTTCCGTTGAGATCTTGCCACAAAAGACTTTGCTATAGATCTTTCTTTCTTTCTTGTATCAAATATGTCAACCAAACTGTTTAAAACCAAGCAATCGCTCAAGAAAGAGCGCGAAACCTTCCCTTTTCAGATCAACACACCAGTAGGTTTCATGGGACCCCTTTTCTGTGCCTACGGGATGTCCTGTTAGAAAAGGTTTCTTGTAAGAGCTCCCATTAAGCCTGGGAAATCATAGGGATGGCCGGGGAGAACTATATGGTTCTCCCTGGCTGGATTTCTTCCCTACCCCGTTACAGGGCAGCTGCTGACGTTGTTTACAACAAGGGAAACCAATCCAATGAATAATCGCAGATGAACTGCCCGCGAGCCTGCGGTAGGAACTTCCCTGCCTCCTCCTGCGCGACCCGTAGTATAATGTTACGCAGTTATGTGCGTTGTGAGTGTGTTTCTGGCGGGGTGTGCGCGTGGTAGAGGGAGTGTCCACTACTGCATTGGTCACTGCTGGAGATGGACCTTTGGAGCGTGCTTAGGGAAACCTCCAAGACCGGTCGCCTCCTATAAACCCTATATTTAGGATTAGTCATTAGCTCCGGGAAAAATGAGACCTGCAGGCCCGGATTCATAAACTAGGAGTAAAAAATTCAGCGGGGTGTGGGGTGGGGGAGATCCTCCTCTATGGACTATTCAATGCTTAAAGCGAGATAACAAAAAGGCTCTACACCTCAGGAAAAAGGACTGGAGTCTAGGCCCGCAATTAACACGCTCCTTCTTGTCACTGCTGCCGCTAATCGGTGCAAGCAGCCGATGTGCAATTCTCCTGCTCAGGTTAGACTCTTTCCCCTCCCCCGCGAACAGAAGCATTAAAACGGCCCCTCCCCCATCCTCAAAAATCCCCAACTAATTGTTGTTTGTTTGAATTCCATCCAGCGAAAAGCCAGCAGCATCGGAAAGTCTCTGTCGGTTGTTGTGCTTTAGGAGATAGGACTCATGACAGATGAAGCAATACATATAAAATAATATAATTAATATCATATACTATAATAAAGCAATACATATAATTAAAGGGGAATGACTAATGAAGCATTTGGGGGAAGAAAAGAGGGAGGGGGACCAGAGATTTGATGGACTAAACCACGTTATCTCATCGCTTTTCCCTGATGGGATCCCATTCTTCTGTTGCTTCAGCAAGTTCTGTACCCTCCCTTCTCTCAAGGGGAAGCTGTCCATAATATGACCTGCGAACACCAGAGATTTTTTTTTTTTTTTTGGTAGTTACCCATCGGATGTCTCCTTCCTCCGATGGGTCTGACGGTCTGTCCTGAAGTGGGGCCCGCCTCTTCTCCACTGGGTAACATAAAAAAGAAGTAACATGTAAAATAACCACCAATGGTGCGAGGATCTGGAAAAGGAAAGAGATTGAGGATCTCAAGTCGCATTGAAAGCCGCGCAGGCGATTTGGAAATCCCCACGCTATGACTGCATGTGATCCATTGACCCCGATTCGGAGTTGAAATGCAGGCATGGCTGCCATTTGGTGTAAAAGCATAAGCCACTTTTTGCTCGCAAGGGGGATGAGATTTTGATACGCTTGTGCGGACTGGCACCTTCCTTCACGAGTCGCTGGGATCCCACTTGAAGGTGGAGGGGTGCCATTGAACTGAAGTTACAGACAGTATCAAAAACTGGCCCCGGGGAAGGTGCTTTTTCACTATAGCAACAACAACAACAACAACAAAAAAGCTTATGACAGGGCTATTTTAACCCCAGCGCCTTTGATCTCACCATTAGCCCCAGATATCTATCCGGGACGTTGTGAATACTTGGCACATGGGTTACAGAGAGCAGATAAGAAGAAGCTAAGTGATGCGTCCTTATGGGGGTGACAGGGCCTAGGGTAACAGAGTGGAGCAGATGGCGAGCGGCCAGAGAGTTCCAAAGGGTGGGGGGAGGAAGAGGGGGGTGAAGAGGATTCAGCATCCCCTTTCTTAAAGAAAATAACCCCCCACATCACCTCACCTTCTTTGCCTTGATTTGAGAATCACCTCCACAAGAAAAGACTGGAAGAAGATTGGCTTTGTCTCTGATTCCAGTCCATTATATTTCCTGTCACTGTTATATTCCCCTTTGCTGAAGGGGCAAGCATTTGGGCTGATTCATATTAAATGCTTCCTTTTGTGTTACACTACACATGACCATTGCTTGATCGCACTAAGGCGGCATTTTAATGTCTTCTCTTAACCTGCCATCGCGACCAAACTCTTGAAAAGTACAACTCTCAGATCTGATACGTGGCTTGGTTTTCACGAAAGGAGGTTTCATAGGACGGGGGATACCGATTACAGCCTGTCTTCCCCTCCACATGGCTGTAATAGTGAGATCTCCTTGAGGCAATCTGGGAAACTCCAGAATGTTTCTATATTTTAAATGAAATAAAACAGACTCTATTTTAGCGCTGGGATGAGAAAATTGAAAATGATCGGAGCAGTTGTGTAAAACCGGTTCAGTGATGGAATACGTTGATTCTTTAAAAAAAATCATAATCCAGGAGTGATCTATTTTAAGTATTATTTAAATATAATAAATTCATTTCCTCTCCCTCCTCACCCCCCGCCCCAACCCCCAAATAAGTACTATATAATATAGAAAACCACTCCTGGCTTTAAATTAAAAACGCATTTCATTTACAAAAAGAATCACGTGTTAATTGTCTTGGGTTTTGATCATTAGTTTGCGTATGTGTTATTCAAAAGTAGGATGTTCTAAATACCACAGAACACGTGTAACTCAAAGAATCTGCCTAACTGATACCTTATGATGAATAATATTCACGAACAGAAATCAGGTGATGTAGGAAACTTTTTCATAAGCTCTTTAGTTAATCAGGAGAATTGTAACTAGCTAAAACATTCAATTGATCTTTGCAAGCTTTAAAGGAAAAGGGACCCTGCTCTGGTCACATCTATCCCTGTTTCTTAACAAAAGTGTCCCTGTTTTCAAAAGTGTTGCATCAGCCAAACCTCTGGACTAAAGAACTTGTATATATGTCTTAAAGTGAACTTTTGGCCTAAAAAACTCCTGATGCTTCTTAAGGGCTGAGTAACCAGTAAATATCCTGACAAGTAACAAATGACTGTGGGCGTCATATTGTTAGATGCTCTTGTCTCCCATGTGCTAACAAGTAAATAAATGTTGCCTACCTCTGTTTCCATTATATTAACAGTGGAGTGGTAAGTCTGACTTCAGTTTCCTTCTCTTTGTACCTACCCACAATTTGGACGGTGCCACAAGAAGACCTTGATATAATAAATCAATCAGAAACAGACCAAATTATGTTTGTAACTGAAAAAAAAAATCAGCTTAAAATCCTGGCATTTATTAAACGCTTTCAAAAGAAACTTCTCGTGTTCTATGATTAAATAGATAGATATTTTCAATTCCAGTCTTCATTTTACTATACTGTGTACTGTGGTGTTTCTCCAACAAAGACATTCTGTCTTTCAAAGTTTATTTCATCCTCTCATTAGAATATTGATTTAATTAAATAGCTTTTACCCCCACTGGTTCTAGACACAAAGCTAGGGTAGTAAGATGAAAGTACAGATGGGTTTGGTTTGATTTTTTAGCCTTTTCATCCAAGCAAACTCCAAACACGTTCGTGCCACTTTGCTGAGAAAGTTTTAAAAGGAAGAAAAGAGCAGATGTATAGTTGAAAAAGTAGTGAAACCTCCCTACCTCTGTCTCGGTCTGTCTCTGTCTCAGATGGAACTGGGGTTGGGGAAAAAAACCTTCTATTTGGGGAAAAAAGTTCTGATGAAGTTGGTCACATCTTATAATTTGGGGGCCCTTTTAACACTTAAAACAGTCTTGAATAATTCTAACTCTCTGCTCCCCCCCCCAACACACACTCCCTTCTCTCTTTTAAAGTCTTTGAGGAAAGATTTTGACATATACGTGTTGTTATCAGATTGATGGGCAGGGTTTGATTGAAGTTCCTTTGTCATGCAAATGCCAGGGGCTTGATGGATGAGCGCAGATATCTGACAAACTTCAGGAGGTCTTTGCTCATTGGATTCGTGGCGGACCACGTGGTCCCACCCCCCACCCCACAACCCCCCCTTTCGGAAGGCTCTGGGGGTTCGAAGGCTAGCGATCCATGGATGGAAGTTTTACAGCTTTGACATACTATCTAAAGGTTGTAGGGCAGGCGAAATCCCCCCAAAACAGGTTGACCCTCCTCCATCACTGGCAGATGGACAATACTAGGATGAACTCCTTCTTAGAGTATGCAATTTGTAACCGTGGGACGAGCGCCTACTCACCCAAGGGCTACCATCATTTAGAGCAAGGGACAACCTCCTTTCCTGCTTGCTCAGGTACACCCACCAGTGACAGTTATAATGGAGACGGACGCTTTGTAGTAGCAGGGAGTGCTACCGTGCCAAGCCATCCTACTCAGCCGAACCCAAGCTACCATCACCCCCACCCTTCAGGGCTTGGCCTCCCCTTCTCGGGCTCTGCATCAGCAGGGTACCCGCCCCAAGCCTGCAACCCCAACTACGGGCATCACCAGTTCTACCTCAGCCAGCAGGAAACGGATGGCGTGTATTTCCAATCACCAGGGTACTCTGCCCCCGCTGGATCTAACCTCAGCTCTGGGTCAGACGGCTACTGCCCCGCCGTGTCAGGGTCTGGACAGTACCAACACCACCCCTATGGCCAGGAGCAGCCAGGCTACTTGCAGGGGGCTTACAGCCACCTTTCGTCTGCTTTAAACGAGGACAAAGATCACGCCTGCCCCACCGCCAGCCTCACACAGACCTTCGACTGGATGAAAGTGAAAAGGAATCCTCCCAAAACAGGTGAGTTTGACAACTCGGCGATCGTTTTATTTTAAAGTTGTGTGTGTATGTGTGGTGTGTGGAGAGAGAGAGGTGGGGGAAGAAATCTTTTGTGGGTTGGCTATGGGAGAGAGCTTGTCCCCCTCCCAAGTCACAAGGACGGAGCTCAAGGGAGAATGGAACAGATCAACATCATGGCTGCAGTAGAGGTAGACAGAGGTCCTGAGAGCTGCGCCTTCTACTGTAGTGATGTAGGGCCGCTGAATTTCTGTGCTAGGCCCAGAGCGATTTAAATCTTGCCTTAAGGAGGGAATGATCGTGGCTTCCGGCCCCTCCAAATCTTCCCCTTCCACTCCCCTATTGTTCAACTTCCTTCCCTAGAACCCCCGTAAATCCCAACCTCCCTCCCCCAGCTTGACAGTTCCATGAAAGTTTCCAGCGAACTGAGAGAACCGTGACTTGCAAAAGCGGACTATTTGGAAGGGAGCAGGTGAGCTGTTCCTCTCAGAAGGGAGGCTTCCGGTGCTGGAGGGACCCGTGCAGGTACAGAGAGCGCTCGGGCCCTGCAGTGGATGGAGCTAAGGGCGAGAAACTGGGCCCGGATGCTGAAGTGGTGAGTGTGGCTGGGTGATGGATGGCTGGAGAGAGAGCGGGAGAGGGCCTCGCTTATCATGCGTCCGCCCTCCCCACTGCTTTAACGCGTTACGCTTTGCTGCTGCTTCCTGTGTGTGTTTGCTCATTAACAGCTAAAGTGGCTGAATATGGACTGGTCGGGCCGCCCAACGCCATCCGGACCAACTTCACCACCAAGCAGCTGACAGAGCTGGAGAAGGAGTTTCACTTTAATAAGTACCTCACCCGGGCCAGGCGAGTGGAAATCGCCGCCACCTTGGAACTCAACGAAACCCAGGTGAAGATCTGGTTCCAGAACCGGAGGATGAAGCAGAAAAAGCGGGAGAAGGAAGGCCTGGCCCCCGCTCCTGCCCCCAGGGCTGCTAAGGAAGTGAGCGAAGCCTCGGACCAGTCCAATTTCACCTCACCTGAGGCCTCTCCCAACTCGGTTTCCTCCTGAAACGGTCCCTTCAAGGCGCAGGAAGGATAAGGCCATCTCCCTGCAAACTAAGCCAAGGCACGCAGCTGGAGGCACGCATACCCAGCCCATACACACTCCACACTTTCCTACACACACTCCAGGCTGGCCCACACCCCACTCCACTGACTGGTGCCCCGTTGCCGGAGTTGTGATGGTTACACCCCTGCTTGCATTTCTCTGTCCTTCGCTCTGATTTTATGAGCCCGTCCCGTAGGAATAGTTCACTCCAAAAAGGAGGGGCTGGCTGTGTTTTTATCCTACTTTCCCGGCAAGACCCATTTGTCTCAGGGACGTTTCCACCCCAAGTTTGGGGATTGCACTTTCAACCAGAGAAACTTTGGAAACGAATTTAATTATTTCCATTCCAAAAAAAAAAAAACAAAAAAAACACACCCCACAATGTGCACAATGACTTTAGGCTGTAAGAATTCGTTGCTTGATGTAATTTTTTTTCCCCCGTGTCCTTTCTTCCCACAGGATTGTAAAAAGTGTTTTCCCCACCCCCACTTTTAAACTTTGTATATCTTGGAGTGAGACTTGCCCTATTAATAAGCCAGAGGCCTTTGAGAAAAGAACACAACAACCCTTTCCCCTCGTTTTGCACTATCGCGGCTTTCCATGGTGTTTAAATGCTTCGTGTTTTTTTTATTATTATTATTTGAATGTAGTTTGGATGCTGCCAGCCACACACACAAAATAATGTAGGAAAAGTTTGACCTCCGGGTACTTTTGGGGGGTGATTTTGCTAGCGAGTGTGCCATGCTTCGCGGAACCAGGCTGCAGAGTGGAACCTTGGAAGATATTGGATCGTTCAGTCACATTGCTGGATTCAAATGATATTTATTGTCTATTGTGTTAGCCTTAACTCTTAAAGGAAAGTAGCACCCCCCCCCCTTTCTCTGAGCCCGAGCGAAATTCTATTTAACAATGGAAAATACAGTGTAATTATTCCCCTCCCCCCAAAAAACAAACTTTTGCATAGAGCAACATTAAGAACGTGGAGTTTGTGGTTTTGTTTCGTTTTAAGGAGAAAATTACATCGAACAAAAGCTTATCGGGATTTCCCCTCCCCCCTTCTGTATTTTGACATGAAACTACCTCATTCTAATAAAGTTTAATTTTTCAGAGTCGAGTCCTCGTGATTGTTAGTTACCTGGAAATATCTTTCGCCCAATCAGTGGGCTGAGTGTGATGGGACGGGGAGGAGAAGGGTGGAAGGTTTCCTAACGCCGCTGAATCTTTCCAACGACTGGCCCGATCCTGCTTCGGTTTTAGATCAAATGGCAAATCTCCCCTTGGCTTCGACAGATGCAGGGTCGGGCCCCGTAGACACCCTTTTACCGCGTCTAAGGGCAAAAGTTAAAGCGAGTGTATTGGGAACCTGCAAAGCGGATCGCTTAACTTCAAGTGGAGGCGTTTGGCATCAAGCAATCAGTTTCTCCTCTGGTCACTTAGAACTAGCGATTAAAAAAAACAAACCACGTATTTAATCAGTGAACGATCTCTAAAATGAATAGGAATGTCTCTCTCTCTCTCTCTCTCTCACACACACACACACACACACACACACACACACACACACACACACACACACACACACACACACACTAATTGAAGCATACACATTTCAAGAATTATACGGTACCCATGTTCTTGAAACAGAAGCACCGACTGGAATTAACAGTGTGTGTGTGGTGGGGGGAGGGATATTTAAATAAAGAGGGTTTCTGTATGATTGAAAACATGCTTTAAAGCGAATCCACTGGCTTTAGAAGTAAAGTCAAGAGGGGTATTTTCCCCTTCCCCCGCACGCCCCCAAATGGGGACACCGATCGAGGAATGATTGCTCCCCAAATGAAAAGCAGTAACAGTTACTCCATCACCTTTGGGGGCTAGATCCTGATTCCACAAGGCGATGACACATCTCCCGTTGACTTCACTGGGCGCAGGATCGGACACTTTATTCTATAATCTTAATATTTCTGGAGGGTCAGAGGTTGGGTGGGGGAGGGGGAAGAGGACCTTTAGCTCTGACCTTTTTACCTCGAAACGCCTCTGGGATTTCTAAACAAGTAAACAGAGAGACTGCCAGGAGAATCTATTGTCCTGGGAAATTTGCAAACCCTCTTTTTTTGGAGGGGGGGGGAGAGAGGTAAGCAACTTACCAAAGTACCTGTTGTAAATTAAATGTATGGATTTGCCTATATCGATGTCTTAAACGCTGCTCAATGCTGTTTTAAGGAACTGGGCCCAAATCATCGGAGGGTTAAGAGGAAACTTCCCCAGGCAGTGTAACCACCCTCGTCTCCCCTTTCTATTCGGGATCGTGGGGAATACAGCTTTTATGGGCTTTAAAAAAAGTTTTCGGAGGTGCAGTTAGTCTAGGGACAGGGCTGGGAAAGGAATACACTAGCTTAAAAGAGAAGGCTTTTTGCTAAAATTAATAACTTGCATATCATCTCCTTTGACAGGAGAAAGAACGCTGAAAGAAAGAAAGAAAAGAAAACTGGATGCTTTGATAACCCATTTGACTGAAGGAAACTTTCTTTGAAAGTGTCCCGTTAAGGCCGGGTCTTACTCGTCTAACGTTCCGGCATTTCCACCAGAGAGAAGTCTCGTGTCTCTTGCATCTGTTTCGAATCGAAGATGTAATGGAGTGAGTCCCATTTGCCCACAAGGCTGACAGGTGAGAATGGACGTTAGCCGTTCCCACTGGATCAGAGTTGGGCGAGCTCGGGGTCCTGTCCAGGACGGGAAGGCCGATGGAGCTGAGCAGAAAGGACAGGAGGTTACTGATATGTCAGGATGTCGGGCACTACAAAAGCATAGAAAACTCGCATTTAAAACTCAAAGGCAGACCCCGGAAGAGGCCGCAGCGCCTGTGTTGATGTGCCCTTACATATGTAAACCCCTTCCGACCTATTCCCATTTATAAGAGGGTTCGTTTCATCTCCCCCATCCCCTCAATTTCGTCCTTCATTCTCACAGTGGCTTTTAAAAAAATCACCACATACTTTCTTTCGCCCCCCCCCCCCCGATTTCTCACACTTCCTCTTGTTTTTCTGGAAGTTAACAGACAGAAACTCATGGCTGTGAACTAGAAAACATCGCAAAAATACTAGCTTGGTGAATTAGTAGGTTGAAAGAAAGAGTCTCTGTATCATATATATATATATATACACACACATACACACACGCATATATGTGTACATGCTATTATATATATTAAATTACATACATCTCATAACTACATGTTTATAGATAAACACACATGTAACATTGCATGTATATCTATACATCTATATGTATGGATTTATCTTATCTGTATTTATACATACATGTATGTGTATAGTTGTATTAGATATATGTGTATGTATATCATAGAATCATAGAATCATAGATTATAGGACTGGAAGGGACCTCGAGAGGTCATCGAGTCCAGTCCCCTGCCCGCATGGCAGGACCAAATACTGTCTAGACCATCCCTGATAGACATTTATCTAACCTACTCTTAAATATCTCCAGAGACGGAGATTCCACAGATTGACAGATATACAAAGATATGTATCTATCTATATATACACTCACATATCTCACATCTATCTCTGGAGCATCTCGTATGATATTTGTCGTGAGCAGGAAAATCACTCCAATGTCAATGCAAACATATATATGTAACATATAAGCACACGCATCTATCTGTCTGTCTATCCACGTAATGGAGATTTATTCTTTTAATATCCCAAAGGAAGAGGACATTTCCCAGTTTAGAAATTCTTGTAAATTATTTATGACAATAGCCTTGTTTGAGATACGTCTCTTCTGCGCGAGGAGGAGATGTTAGGCCAGGATATTGAACAGACGCCTGTCTTCTAGCCATGCTCACAGATAACAGAGCTGGAGAGAAGGCCAGGAGTCCTGGCCCTTCTTGGCAGATATTTCAGGGCCATGTGTTCCTTACCCCTTGGTGTGAAATTTTTCTTCTCTCCCTAAAGCGTTTGTTCTCACAAGATGAGGCCTTTTGATCTCAGAAGAGCACATTCTATTACAAAAGAAAGAAAGAAAGAAGAAAAGAAAAGAAACCAGAAGATTTTCTTACTTTCAACTCCATTTTGCTCTGTTATTAACTTTCTCCCCAGAGCTGATCGGGGCTGGAGGTGTGAAAGCCCTCTGAAGCTCACCCCGCTGCCTGGGGAAACGACTTAATAACAGTACCGTGGGACTGGAAAGAGAAATCTCTTTCCTAATGCAAGGCCTCTGATGCCCTTAAAATAGAAGATGAAAGTTGTGAGCAGTTCCATGTTTATCCAGCTCTCATATTTCACACAGCAAAAACAAACGGGGAGGGGGGGTTTGCAGCGAGAAGGAACACAATTTCTTTCTTTGCAAAGAGGGCTTTTTCATTATTTCCCGAAGCAAATCAGAGTTGATCTCTTGTTGAATTTCACTTTGTGTAAGTGATTCAGCAAGGAGCCCATCCCTAAGAATGTGAGTAATCATCCTTATTCAGCAAAGCACTTAAGCATGTGCTTAATTAAACTTGAAGTAGGCCACTGAAGTCAATGGACTGCCCAGGTTGTTACAGTTAACTCTGTGCTTTGGTAAATAAGGGTGGACTTACATGATCATCGAGTCAAGGTGGGTGAGGTAATAACTTTTATTGGACCAACTTCAGCTGGTGAGAGAGAAGCTTTGGCACTTACACAGAGCTCTTCTTCAGGTCTGGGAAACTAACTAACTCTCTAATATCCTGGGACCAACAGAGCTACCACAACACTGCCTACCTGCTCAAAGGTAAGCATCTGCTTAAGTGCTTTGCTGAACTGAGGCCTACAGCAGCCCACTTATTTTTTCTTAATACTTTTAATACAAACAGGTTCAAGTCAGTGCTTCTATATCATGATGCCAACTTTTCCCAATGTAGCGCGAAACATTTCCCAAATCTGGTGAAAAATTCCCAGATAAAGTTTTTCCCCAGTGCTTCTATATCCTGGGAAATTTCCCCACAATCTGGGAATTTGTGAGTAAAATGTTTCAACTTGGGAAATTGGGGAATCTTCATTCAAAACATTTTACTCACAAATTCCCAGATTGTGGGGAAATTTCCCAGGATATAGAAGCACTGGTTCAAGTCACACTAAGAAAATAATACACGATATGGTGGCGCTAGGTGAGACCAGTTTGAAGGAATGGTGCCACCATCCCCATTTCCCCAGACTTTGATTGTGAGCCAAATTCTGATACTCTCACTCGTGTTGGGCAGTATCTTAGGACTAGGTGCTGGAGTAAACTGGGCTCCCTGAAGGGGGGCTGGAACAATTTTTATAGTGGGGGTGCTGAGAGCCATTGAACCAAACTGTAAACTCTGTATATAATGAAAACCACTTCAAGCCCTGGGGTCTGGCAGCCCCCACAGCACCCCCAGTTCCAGCACCGATGGCTCCCTGCAGGCTCACTGGTGTACTGGAGCAGATCTTTTTGCAAAATCCAGCCCCATGTCCACCAGTAGTCTCATATCCTTCAGTAAGATGCTATTCAGTGTAAAGGTATCAGGTACCTGTAAATCAATGAATAAACAAGTTGTGTTCTGATTGGGCCTAGGGACTGCAATCAAAGATTGCCCTTTGTGCTAGGTGCTGTACACATATAACGAAAAAGATGGTCCCTGCCCTCAAGGGGTTTACAGTCTCACTTGTGGTCAAACATGCAGGACAGGGGCCTTGGCACTTATGTCATAATCCCTGGGTGTAAGTTTGGGGGGGCCTCTTGATCGGCAGTCAAATGCTCTATTACTGCTCCCTTACCATATTTAAAGTGAAATGACCACGCTTCAGTGACCCCTACCAGCTCCTTAGCCTTCCCCACCCAAAAAGAAAACAAAACAAAAAAGCCCGACAGCTGATCATTTTCAAGGTTGCTTCACTCTTTGAAGCAGGTGAGATGGAGCCTGGGGAGTCGGCTCAGGAGGAGGGGACACAACTGAAGTATACAAAACGTCCCCTTACTCTTCAGAGGCCTCACCTATCCTTTCAGTTTACATGGTCTGACAGCTTCATTTCAACCCCAGCCTTCACATGGACTTGTTCAATATTTACTCAGGCTGATAGGTTTGCCCAGAGCTTGCCTCCATCAGCCTTGCCCTGCCGGCTCCCCTTCCCCTCAGGCCCAGGTTCACAGAAAGTTCAGCCTGAAATGAATTTACCAAAGGATGGGCCCAGGCTGTCCTGAGGACCAGAGATGAGGTCAAGCCTGGGTCTCTGTGCCCCACTAGAGCCTTGCAAGGCCCAGCACTCAGCACTCCAGGCAAGAGGTCTGCTTTGAAAAATTATTTCGGGTTAAAAAAGAAAAGCACTGGCTGGTAAGAAGAGAACACCAAGCATAGCCGGGGTTGGCTTTCAGTGCACAGAGCAGAGGTCAAGCCTTCAGGGAAGGCGAGAATAGTTCACGAACATTAACCATGCCTGGAAGTCGGTATGATACAGGAGGTGTAATCTTGCAAACTTAATAAAACATATCTATTTCTGTGGGAGGAAAAGGGGATTTTTTTTTTTTAAACTTAAAACCAGAGTTGATTTCAAGCAGAATATGTTCTGATGGAAGCAGCGAAAGGTAATATAACTTTGTGTCATGACAAATTTCAACCCTGGTCAAATTTTTTTTTAAACTTTTGGTATGAAGAAACGTTCTGGACAACAAATCAAACTTGGTGGGTATAAAAATAAAAAAAAAGATAGGAGGAGCATTTCTGGACTGTTCAGAACTTCATGGCTTTGTGGGGCCAAATTTTCCAAAGAGCTCAAGTGTCAAATTTTCAAAAGTACCTAAGCCCATGCCTCACTAACTGGGGTCCCTCTACTGGGGTTGGAGGCTCACTCCCAGGTGCAGAAGTAGGGTGACCAGATGTCTCAATTTTTAGAGGGACAGTTCTGATTTTTCAGGCTTTTTCTTATTTTTTTCTTATTACCATCCACCCCCATCCCGATTTTTCACACTTGCTGTCTGGTCACCCTCTGCAGAAGAGACATACCCTTGGGATCCTATTTTCAAAAGTCACTTAGGCTTCTTAGGAGCCTAAGTCCTTTTGACCTGGAAGGATAGTGAGGAGCCTAGATGCCTGAGCTAATTTTGAGAATGGGACTTAGATGCTTTTGAAAATTTTTAACACCAGGCCAGATTTTCAAAAAAAGCCGCTTGCATGGTGACACGTGGGGCTAGATTTTCAAAAGACCTGAGCACCCAGCATCCTGAGCTGTTTTGAAAATGTGGCTACTCACGTTGAGGCTTCAATGGGGTCAGTGTATGTAGAAATAATAAAGGTTAGACACTGGTGCTAAGATGAACTTCGGATCATACCCATCTTGGAAGTCGGGAATTCACTCAGAACATTTATTCCACAAGAGAGATCCATCTAAGGGGGTGTGGGGTGGAAGAAGAGGAAAAAAATAAAATAAAGCAACAACACACCCACACACACACACACACACTGACCACTGTGAGGCCATTAGCCCCTCTCCCCTCCCCCGCAAAAGAGAGAAAAGTTGCTATTGGATTCCACTACTGGACCCTTCCATTAATCTGATGCCAATTAAGAGGACAAAGTAGAGAGACTGGAAACAATTTGCCCTGGAACTGAGGTTTGGGTGATGCTGAGATTGTTGCTGTGTGTGTCTTTTTGAGGGCTCTGCTTTTCAACTGGAAAGTTTTACAGTTGTTCTTGGTAGCTGGGTTGTGTTGGGGGGAGAACATGCCTGTTTTTTTGTGCTGCATACATTGCTGTGAAGGAGGGATGGGTTTTTTTTCCACCAAGAGCCTAATCCAAAATCTAATGAAGACTTGCCTTGACTTGAGTGGACAGTACACCAGAGGGGCAGTCACCTCTTGGGGCAAACTGAAGGTACAGCAGTAAATGTGGAGTTTAGATTTCTCTTTCCAGGGAGAAGGACAGACTTGGGCTATGCAATATTTCCACCATTTGCCTTGATCCATGATTCCTTTCCTTCAGTAGGTCTCACAGGTGTGTGTTGGGGGGCGTTTAAGGGACAGGGAGACACATCTATCCTGCTGCCCCCTCCAGCCTTCCCTTTTCAAGCTGATGCGGTGGATAAAACCAGCTTGTTTGGTGAACCTGGGCTTGGATTTGTTCATGTCAAATGGTCAAACACCCAGTTAGAAAGAAGTCACCAGCCAGTCCTGGTTGGAGGAAACTCTCTTGCTAACAGGTTTCAGAGTAGCAGCCGTCTTAGTCTGTAGCCGCAAAAAGAACAGGAGGACTTGTGGCACCTTAGAGACGAACACATTTATTTGAGCACAAGCTTTCGTGGGCTACAGCCTGTATGTGTATATATATCTCCTCAATAGATGTTCCATTCTATGCATCCGAAGAAGTGGGCTGTAGCCCACGAAAGCTTGTGCTCAAATACATTTGTTAGTCTCTAAGGTGCCACAAGTCCTCCTGTTCTCTTGCTAACAGCTTCTGGAAGGGAGATTTAACCAGGGCCATCTCACTTCGGCTCCTATAGATAAGAGTGGGGCCAACCTTTTAGAAGATTGGAGCGAGGGGGGAATATACGGAGAGGGATAGCTCAGTGGTTTGAGCATTGGCCTGCTAAACCCAGGGTTGTGAGTTCAATCCTTGAGGGGGCCACTTGGGAATCTGGGGCAAAATCAGTACTTGTTCCTGCTAGTGAAGGCAGGGGGCTGGACTCTATGACCTTTCAAGGTCCCTTCCAGTTCTAGGAGATAGGATATCTCCATTAATTTAGAACAGAGAAGGATAATCAGACAAGTGACTGCCTATTCCTACGTAGTCGCAAGGCCTTTCCTTCAAGCAGCAACACACCTATGGCACTTCTATCTTTTCCACACCTGAACAGACCATCTCCGGGGAGTGGACGCGAGTGTGTGTGGACGCGCAGCTCTATTTTAAACCTCCGGCTCCTTTCTTTAGGGCTGTCCGGTTCAATGAGATTACAGGCGAAGGGTTTTTAACGTCTCTTTGAACCGCACACACTAGGAAGGCGAAAGGCTTTAGATTCAAAAACGGCCATAAAGCTAATCCGAAGTGACTCCGCAGACTTGTTTATGGCTATGAAATCGCTGCGTTTCTGTTGGTTAAACACCTGGCTTGATGCATTTTGAGGGCAGAAATAGGGTCCCCATGTTTCCGAGGGGGTAGCCCGGTTAGTCTGTATCCAAAAATCCGCAATGTCCTACTCCGGCTCCTCTGTGTTTCCTTTCCCCGATTCATTAGCGGGTTCCTATAATCGCCAAGCGAGTCTTTCTCCCCTTCCAAATCCTCATTTGCCTCGAAATAATAAGAAAACACGAAGAAGAAACATTGAACAATCGAAAAGAAAGAACCGAAACTATCCATTAGAGAGATACAAAGCCGATGTTTTCTCTTTTAGACGCCCCGAATTAACCCCCCAAAATACCAATGAAAGGCTTCTTCCTCTTCAGTAAGAAACAAGAAGCTAAAATATAAAATCTTGCCTTTTTTATTTCGAAAATTTGGTTTTAGTTCGTTCCTTTGGTTAGCGAAGAGGTAAGGAGAAGAGTTTCCCTGAGAAGCTGTATGACTTTTATCCGTGGCAGGATCTTCTCCCTCAAACAGAAAGGGGGGTTACATCATTATTTATTAATGTGGCAGAAAGGGGGGCATATTCACCAATTTCAAGTTGCTATCGTATAATTGCTTTGATTCTCGATTGCTGTGCTAGAACAAGAAACATCCCAAACTACCCCCAAATATTAGTCAGTTTCTAAAGTTTGGTTTCCAGTTAATTCCTTTCTTAGCTTCTACACAATTAATGCGTCAAATCCCCAACGATTTATTATGTTCTGTAGTATACAACCTACTATCGCCCAAAACAAAAATCCTATTAATTTATTATAGACAAGGGTGGAAGGCAACTGTCTTATCAAATTCACGTTTGTTTTCCATGGAAAGACAGGATACTGGGCTGGACAGACCTTTGATCTGACCCAGTAGGGCCATTCTTATGTTCTTAGGACTGATCCGATATATTTAAATTCTGATGGCGGAATGGAAGACAAAGAAAATATTGTTCTCTAAATATTTGGTTTTTGGCTTTCCCAAAAAACAATTCTCCTGGATCCTTCTGATGAAAACATTTGCAGTCATTTGCAATTGGCGACCGCTTCCGAAGGCCGAACGAGTTTATGTGTGAACGAAGAAGTGTTTTAACAGGATGTTACAAGGGTCGAAACTCTTTTCAAGTTTGTTCTGTGTTTTTTTTGTTTTTTTTTTTTATTAAAGTAAAAGCCCTTTTCTAGGAAACAAAAAAGGTAATTTTACCAACAAATGAATAATAGTCATAAATAATAATAATAACTCAGTGACAAACACACGAATTGCATCCTTTTTCATATGAAAATGTGTCGGTTTATTAAATGTAATCATTTTGCTTCTGAACAGATTAGTCTAAAAATCCAACTTTTAAGTCCTGGTGAAGAAAGTTGGATATTTGAATCCCATAATACGGTGTCACAGAGTGGCTATTTACTCTGACTCCGCTGTTGCGAAGAATTTTAATTCTACACAATATGTTCTCAACACGTGATTTTTGTGTCTTCAAACTGCTCACATTCCTCTTCTGTTTCCAGGCTTGAACTGACCTTTTTAAGTGACAGGTGAACGTGGTTTGTCCAACCAGCTGTAAATAACTCATTCTTGAATGTAATTGGCATTAAATTATATGCCCAATTTTCAGTCCTTTTTATTTTTAAAAAGGAAAGAGAATTACGTGGCTTATATCTTGAAAAAAAATCTTCTCACCACTGAAATGGATGGTTTTTTTTTTTTCAGTCAAATTTTCCCCCCCGTCACTTTCCCCTTTAATTTATTATTTTATGCGATTTGACTGGGAAGATGATGTTATTTTTATCTATTAAAAATGGCCATGAGTTATTTCGTAATAAAAGATCAAAAGTCGTTGGGCCATTTGTCTTTCAGCGTTAGTTTTGGGAGGGGGGGGTGAACTTGTGAAGGAAGAGACATTTATTAGAATAATTTTCTGAGTTCCTTTTGTCCATTTTCTTTAGCGAAGGCTTTCCCCGGACCACCACACCCCCTTTCTATTTTATTATTTCTTTTATTATTAATATTTTTTAATTTATGGATTGGGCGAGGCTTCCCTGCGGTGGATAGGACTATGCCCGCAAATGAAAGCCCGGCTTTGATGAATGAAGAGCTGGGCTGTAAATCAGTCCCCAGTGATACAAATTATTTGAATATGCCTCGCGTATGATTTATCGCGATTTTATGAAGCAGCGAGCTACGGTGCAAGACTTGATTGTAGAGCTCGGTTGGCTTCAAGGATAAAGGAGCCTGGTAGGGGAAGGGTACACTACAAATCCAGAGAGTTCACACTGGTCGTCTTTGCTCGTTCCAATGAGGACACTCCCCTAGGCACATTTGCAGTCTAGTCTTGGGCTCTGTTTCTCCATCCAGAAAACAAATGTTTGGCGCAAAAATACAGTTTCCCTCCAAAGATGACAGATAAGGGGAAGAAGCCAGACAAAGGGTAAGGCAAGGCTATCTACCCCCTTTGCACAGGCATTACTTTTTAGCATATGTATAGACTAGAAGCTCCAAAAACCAGGGCCTCACCCTGCTAGGCACCTATAGCAAGGGGCATGTCCTCACTATTGGGTTAGCTTGAGGCAGAACTCCAGTGTTACCCATAACCCCATTCCTGTCCACACAGGAAAAATCTCTAGCCCAGGTTAGGTGGTACACCTCTACCTCGATATAACATTGTCCTCGGGAGCCAAAAAATCTTACCGCATTATAGGTGAAACCGTGTTATATCGAACTTGCGTTGATCCACTGGAGTGCTCAGCCCAGCCCAGCCCAGCCCACCCCAAGCACTGCTTTACTGCGTTATATCCAAATTCGTGTTATATCGGGTCCTGTTATATCGAGGTAGAGGTGTACTTCAAACTCCAGATAGCTGGCCCCTAAATGCCCCAGTTAGCACAACTCATCAGCTGCAAATCCAATTAGCTGGAGGGGTGTGTAACTGCTCTCCCTCAAACCAGGCTAATGTTACAGGCTGGGTACTTACTCCAGGCTAGTTTGATGCACTAGCCTTAACTGTTGCAGTAAAGACTAGCCCAAAAGGACACCCCTTGCCCCCAAACAAAGGACAACCTTAGATCTGTGTGTATTCCCATTGGTTTAAGAAGCAAAAGTTAAGCACATGGGTAAGTCTTTTCAGGCTCCGTGTCTGAGTATATGATAAGAGGCAACAGGTGGTTTCAGCATTCCAGGTGGGAGGGGAGCACTAGGCAATAGGGAGACGTTGGTAATTAAACTGATAAGAGGAAATACTCCCCCCCCCCAATGTGTAGACTGGGGAACTCACTGCCACAGGAAGTCATTGAGACCAAGAGCTTAGCAAGATTCACAGAGTGATCATATGTTGGTATGGAAAACAAGAGTTTCCAGTTATAAAAGTTTTTTTTTTAAGCACGTATTTGAAGGGAGATAAACCCTTATGTCAGGGTTTAAGCCAATCTCTAACTATGACAAGATCTTCATGGAATAACAGAGTATGCCACATCTGCCCATTGTATGGCTCCTTTCACCTTCCACTGAAGCTTCTGGTTCTGGTCACTGTCATAGACAGGATACTGGACAAGATGGACCATAGGTCTGATCCAGTCCGGCAGGTTCCTAGTGGTCTGAGAAACAACTAAAAGCAGCAAAGCTTTCTTTGTACTTCCAGATTGACAAGAAAGATTCAGGTGAATCATGGGCACAGGGGAGACATGATCAGAACTATGCAGAGAGACATGATGCTCCAGTGGCCATCTGGCTGGTAACCTGGTTGGCTACCAAGTGAGGAGTCAGGCTTGTTGGTTTAGTTTGTTTAAAAAGTTTTGTATAAAAAAGTCAGCACTGGTTTATTTCCGGTGATTTTAGAGAAATCTCCCCCTCTGTGGGCAGACCCCAATCTAATGTGGAAAAGAAATCTACTTCCAAAACAGCCAGATCCCCACACCTCCCGGAGTTACAGAGTTGGTCATAAATTTTGAACAAGGAAATAACCCAGAAAAAAACCCCAAACAAGACAAAACAACGACAAGAAGAAGGGAATGGGGGAAGAGGGAACATGTCTCAAATTGCCCTCCCTTGTTGGCTTAATAACCTATTTTGCCTGAGTTTCCAACTAGATTAAGGACCCAGTTCAAATCCCCATAGAGAGAGGCAGTGTGGCTAGTGCACTGGACTGGAACTCAGAAGACCTTGATTCTACCTTCAGTTTAGCTACTGACCTGTTATGTGACCTTGATTAAGTCACTTTCCCCTCTGTTTACCCTGTCTCGGTTGTATATATTAGACTGTAAGCTCTTTGGGGGCAGGGACTGTCTCTTACCATGTGCGTGTATAACACCCAGCGTAATGGGGCTTTGATCTTGGTTAGTGTCTCTAGCTGCTACTGTAATATAAATAACAACAACAGTCTTCTTGTTGCCTTCTGGGGGAGTTGGATCAGACCCTAATTGAAAGGGTTGGAGAGACAGTTTAAATGAGCCCTTCGCTACTTCCTCCACCAATCTTGGTCTATTTCCCAACATTTCCCTTTGCAGCTGACGAATATTATCAAGCCTTTAGCTCTGAGAATTCAGTGTTGGGAGATCTGGGTTCTATTTCTGCCAGAACCTGGGACTGGATGACAGGGCATGGCTCACCCAACCATTGCCCTGTTTTCTTCGTTCCCACTGAAACACCTGGCACTGTCTGCTATCGGAAGACAGGATACTGGGCTAGATGGACCATTGGTCTGACTCGGTGTGGCTGTTCTTATGTTCTCTTCCAGTGAATAAGCCCCATAATTTGTCTCTGCTTTCCCACCTGTAAAACGGTGAGGATAATATTTACCCTCCTTTGGCATCTTGAGATCTAGCGATGGAAAGAACCATGTATGTGACTGATTAATATTCCTCAGGTGCTTCTCATCAGATCTTGTTAATTTAATACTCTGATACTTGGGCTTTGGCAAGAGCTGTCCACCTGCTGTGTTAAGTATTGTCCAGTCCCATATGAAATACATCAAGTGAATTGTATTTACTGGTCTGTGAGTTTCTGTCATCAGCAACTGACATAAATTAATAGCACAATCCCAGCTATGAAGGGTATGGTTAGAACCTCATCTGGCCTGGTTAACTGTCTCTATGCCCCTAGTATGTTCATGTTCCAAATGAAATATACTGTATTAACTGCCTTTCATGGTCATCCGCTCACCACTGTGAGAAATATTCAAAGCAGCAGAGAACAGAGGAATTTGTCACTAAGCAAACTCATTTGTTAGGTGCAAAGTATCTACCTATCTACTTAACTGGGCTTATACTCCCTCTTCCCCATTACCACAGTAGCTGAACACCTAAGCAGTGTCAGTTTCACTTCGTCATCACAACAGCCTAGATTTTGGCTTTCTGCACAGCCTTGTAAACAGGAGTTTAAGATTCAAGTCGTGAGACTGGATCTGTGTCAGCCACTCAAATATGTGAACTTAATACTTTTTTCAGAGGTCAGCGGCATAGAGCTGAAGTCAATGGGGACCTTGCCTGTAGATTCAGAGCAGTATATCTCTGAATAGCTTTCCTCTTTTTCATTGAGTGACCGGAGGGTTTCGGAAAGGTGCCAGGCCTGGAGAATGAGCTGCTCTGTTTATTCATAAAAACAGGGAGTGGCAGTGAACACTTCTCCCACCCTGCCCTGCAATGTGCCTTCAGTTCCTGATTTCTAGGAGTGGGAGCATCAATGGTTCATTTGATCATTGGCCTTTCTGCCACATACTGCCAGTTTTTGGGACACAGATACACAACCCTAGTAACTGTCCGGAGACCTACCACGCTCATTTCATATAGGCCATCAAACAACCATAAGAAAAAGTTAACTTTCAGTCACCACCAGCTGGATTCAAGCAGGTAACCTAGCAATGAAAGTCTTCTTCCTATCATGCTATCCAGTTCTCTGAGACATCCCGTATCCCGCAGTATCTGATTTTTGGCCTCTTTCCTTCTGTTTTATGGCAATGCTAATACGTAATGAAAAAAACATTCCAACAGGAGTTTATTTTTAAACCTCCCAGATATGCGCTTTGTCTGGTAAATCCTAACAGGCAGAATGGATAGAGGTTCCTGTAAGCGTCTCTTAATATTACTGCAAAGAGGAATTTAATTAATAATAATAATTAATAATCACATGCAGAGGCTCCCAGGGAGATAAAAATTCTCCTTGATCCAGAGATAGTAAGGAATCAGCAGGGGCTGAAGATAAAAGGATCAGGGGAGAACAGAGGCAAATACCTTGGATAACAAGAACAGTGCATTTTTCACCTTTTCCATCACTTCCTTCTCATAGATATGTCCTCTGTCTCGCGATCATGGCGGTAAAGAAGCATCCTGTACAATATGTCCCAGAAATGCAATGCTTTAAGATGTGCAATAGCCCAAAGAAAGGCAGGGAGGGTGTGTTTCATAATGTTCCTAGGAGTCTCACCATCTTTCAATTTCTTATCAGTTTGGAAATACAAGGCATGAAGTCTCTACCACCACTGGGACCAAAAGGTTATCAGAGTGCAAATACCTGAGGCTGGAAAGACATGTTTGAGAAAGAACAGATAACATTTTAAACATATTTATAGTCCCCATCCTTTCCAGCTTCCATACCGATTTCACCTGAACTTTCACAAGCAACAGTGTGCTTATAATAGTCAAACTGATAAAAATGGTTTATCTCCGAGCAAGAGCTTTTGTTAGAAGGTGATAGCGGTAGGACTGGGGAGTCCTACCTCTAGATGCGATTTGGCTCCCTACAACACCTTCCATCCTAAGATTTCAAATACTTTTGCAAACATTAATTAACCAGCACAACAGCTCTGTGAAGTAGAGACTTTATTACACATGCTACAGATGGGGAAACTGAGGCAAACAGCTGGGAAAGTGACTTGCCCTTTGCCACACAGCGAGTCAGTGGCAGAATCAGAAAGAGAACACAGGAGTCATGGCTCCCAGAAATAACCACTAGACGATGTCACTTCTTAGCTAGATTTTTAGTTCACACTGTCCGTTTCCAAGGGGAATAGATCAGTCTAGATAAACCAGTTTCTAAAGGGAAGAGAGGACGTCCCGGTTTGTTAAATGTAAATGAAAACCAAAAAAGCTGGGAATAAGTTCACACTAGAATCAGGTACCAAATAGCAAAGGCTGGATTTTCCAGCGAGAACTC